>NC_090443.1:836365712-836724547 GCF_031143425.1 Pleurodeles waltl
ATTTGTGCAGCGGGGGCGTTGGTGGGCGTAGCTTTATTAAGACACGCCGTATCTGCCGTAAACACAAAACAATACAGTGGACATATTGGAGATGTATTTTCCAGCACTCTGGTTCATGGAAAGTGTGCCCACTCACTGTGGAAAATAAAAATAAACCGCAGCCATCTTGGTTGTATAAATCACTAAGGAAAGACAGTCTGTGGTTCACGTTTGTTTTAACATATTGTGGAAAAGTGCTCATTCACGTTTTAAAAGATGGAAGACATCTTGGAGTGATTTCTTCATTTTGAGCAATACTTATTAACAGTATGGAAGATAAGTAACATCCGGAGAATGGATAGAGTGAGACTATGCTACATTGTTTAGAGAAGAGCATTTTTTCTGGTGGTTTGGAAATTTGAAAGTATACAGACAAAATACATATTTATACGTGTGCGTGGATTTAAAAAAAAAAATATTTTGTATTGCATTTAAATTCACCACCACCATTTTTATAAACCCCAGTGAACCACATATTGCCTGGAAACATTGGGACGATGCATTCAAAACATATCTAGGAGCCATTGGAGCGGCACGATTTAGATCTGAACGCAAGAAATGTCTTTTGTTACACTCCATTGGGTTTGAATGAAGAGCTATTTTTAAACATTTACCAGATGTACCTAATGATGAAGAAGAACTGGATGAATATGAGGCTGCTTTGAAGAAAATGTGTAACAGGTTTGATGCTCCTACAAGTCTAGTAGTATGTAGACATAAGTTTTTTTAAAGCGATCAGCAGAATAGGGAGGATGTGAACACCTACATCTCTGCCTTGAGGTTGTTGGCTGCCGATTGCCAATTTGGAGAAATGGGCGATCAACTGATCAGAGACCAGTTTATTTGTCAAGGGTTGGATAGATCTATTAATCAAAAGTTACTATCTCTGGATAATCCAACGTTATTAGAGACTATTAAAATTTCAAAAAGTATTGAATCATCGATTAAGTCAACAAAGGAGATAGAAAAGTAATTGACAGTCGAGAAAAGGTTAGTGTGGTGAGAACCAAAGATGACAAAGAAAGATCAGACACGTCGACTTTTCAAGGATTCACCCAAGGATCTAAGAACAGTAGAAATAGTAATTCAAGTGTTTTGTTTAAACAAAGAAATGTATGTTTTAGATGTGGAAATGCTTTACCTACGGAAGGAGTGAAGGCCTGACCAGCTTTAAATGTTCAATGTAGAAATTGTGGCAAAACTGATCACTTTGCGAAGGTGTGTCAGAGTGAGCATCGTAAGGGCAGTATGATAACCTCAGTGGTGGATGATACTGTAGGAGTGGTGGAAGATTTGATTGGGGAAGTCCAAGAAATGGTGTTGGTGGTTGATGGTGGTGTGGTGAAGTGCGGTGACCCTGAAAGTTGTGTTGATCCATATGTACTCATAAGATTACACAAGATTTGGTTTATCAGAATTGGAAAGACCGCGTACTGTTACCACCTGATAGAGCTCCTGTTTCTTATGAGGGAAGAAGACTCGATCTTCAAGGCTATTTTGAAGAAATTGTGGAGTTTAGGGGGAGGCAGATTTATGGAAAAATGTATGTTGCAGCTAAAGGTCTAAACATTCTAGGTTGATTTCATCAAGGTCTTTTTGTTATGGTGCTGCAACCAGGTACTGGAGATCAGGTAACAGTGATTAGAGATTCTGATGTAGTTGAAGATCTTTTGAATGAATTTCCTAAAGTCTTCTCTGGGTAATTGGGAAAGATAAAATGATTTAAACATAGGATCAAGGTTAAAGGAAGTGCTATACTTGTTAAACATAAACTTAGGAGTGTGCCATTTAGCATCAGAGAAGAAATGGAGAAAGAACTAGTAGGTTTGCACAATAAAGGAATTATTGAGCCCATTGAATCCTCACTATGGATTTCTCCTTGGGTCATCTCGAAGAAAAAGAATGGAGAGTTGAGAGTATATGTGAATCTGAGAGCACTGAACAAAGAGATTAGGGTAGACTCACATCCTTTGCTGAAAATAAGTGAATTGTTGTCTACTATTAAAGATGCAAAAGTTTTTACTAAACTTGATTTAGCCAGTATTGCTGCATGCCGTTTGGTCTGGCATCTGCGGCTTCAGTTTTTCAAAGGATATTGAGTTCTCTATTAAAAGATGTGTCTAACATGTTAGTGTTTCAAGATGATGTTCTGATATATGCAGGTGGCCAACATGAACAAAACAAAAGTTTAAGGCAAGTGTTGGAAAAGTTTTCATCTCATGGAATCGTTCTCAAAAGAGAGAAGTGTTTGTTCATGAAAACATCTGTAGAATATCTAGGCCTTGTCATTTCAGCAGATGGTATATTCCCAAAACCAGGTTTGATTGATGCTATCAAAGCTGCTCTACCACCTAAGGACAAAGTTGGTGTCAAGTTGTTTTTGTGAATGTGTGAATTCTATTCTCGTTTTTTTTCAAATTTTGCAAGCAGTGTCAGACCAATATCTAATCTCTTGAAGCATAGTGTGGGTTTCAAATGGGACGCTGAATGTGATGAAGCGTTTGAGGATATAAAAAAACAACTAGTTAGTGCATAGGTGTTGAAGCCTTACGATCAGGATTTGCAGTGTTGTTTGATAGTAAATGCAAGTAACATAGGTGTGGGGGCAGTGCAAACACAAACAAAGAATGGTGCTGAGAATACTATTGATTTTGCATCAAGGGCATTAAGGGAGCCTGAAACTTACTTTTCTGTAATTGAAAAGGAATTGTTGGCTTGTGTGTGGGCAGTTGAGAAATTTAGAAATTATATTTCGGGCAGGCATTTTGTATTGCAAAACTGACCATAAACCGCTTGTTTCAATTCTCAGTGGCACAAATAACAAGACTGATACTCCCAGAATTGTAAAATTTACTGCTAGACTAATGCAATATGAATTTGAAGTCATGCATATTTAGGGGGTAAGAATGTCAGAGTAGACTATTTATCATGCTTTCCAGCTCAAATCAATAGCACTTGTGATGAGAGTGTAGAGGATAGAAGTTGCTTGAGTTGCCGCTGTTGAACCATAAACCGCTTGTTTCAATTCTCAGTGGCACAAATAACAAGACTGATACTCCCAGAATTGTAAAATTTACTGCTAGACTAATGCAATATGAATTTGAAGTCATGCATATTTAGGGGGTAAGAATGTCAGAGTAGACTATTTATCATGCTTTCCAGCTCAAATCAATAGCACTTGTGATGAGAGTGTAGAGGATAGAAGTTGCTTGAGTTGCCGCTGTTGAAGTGAAACAGGTGTGTCTGTTCGGAAGGTGAATGGAAGGGAAAATTAGATGCAGACAAGAATTTGTGTGAAGTTATGAGGTGTATCAAAGTAGGGTGGCCTCATGAGAAAGAGATGGCGTTTGATATCCAACCGTTTTGGAAGGTTGCTGATGAATTCACCATTGAAGATAGTTTACTCTTGAGAGATGATAAATTGTTCCCACCGGGAGCATTGAGGTATAACATCATGGAAAGAGCCCATGAAGGTAATTTGGGAGCAATGTTGACCAAAAGAAGGGTACGTGAATGTTTTTGGTGGCCACGTATGGACAATGAAATTGATAAATTGGTTAGCAAAATTGCACTAAACCAGTCACTCCTCCTATGGTCCCCATAGAGTGCCTATCCAGCCCATGGAAGAAGTTGGGTGTGGATTTAGTGGGTCCTTTTCATTCTCTGAACTTTAATCCCAGGTATGCGTATGTGTTGATTGATTATTATCCAAAATGGCCTTATGTAAAATTTGTTCAAGAACCTAAAACAAAATTATTGATAACGTTTTTAAGGCAAGTTTTCATGAGTGAGGGGTTTCCTGAAGAAATGGTTACAGATAATGGTGTACAATTTATGTCTGAGGACTTCAAATGTTCATGAAAGAAGGTTCCCTAAAACACTTAAAATGTTCTCTCTAGCACCACAAAACAAGGGTTTGGTTGAGCATTTCAATTGTGTGTTGGGAGAGTGCATTAGGGGGGTCTTTGAAAAATAGATGTGATGTGAGTGCATCAATACAGGCTATGTTGTGGTTTTATAGGACCACTCCACATTCCACCACAGGGGTGTCTCCATTCGAAGCTCCTTGAGGTGAGAAAACCAATTATGCAAGTGAGTCCAGGGTGGATGTCCAGATTTTTCAAGAACATGCAATTAGAGGAATGTTCGAACATGATTAAACAAAATGTAAAGGAAAACCAAAATATACAGAAAATGTACTTTGACAAAAAGAAAAGTGTTAAAGAGCTTTCCATGTCAGCAGGTGACTGGGTATCCATAAAATTACCAACATTTGTCAAGAAATGTAGTCCAACATTTTCTGATCCGGTGAGGGTAGATTTGGTACGGGCAATGCTATAAAAGTTGAAGATAACAAATGGTGGAACAAGTCAAAAGTAGCAAAGTTACAAAGGGTGCCAGGAGTGTGTTGTAACAGTGGAGAAACAAGAGTTCATGATACAGATACAGAAGTTGTTCCGCAACATGTTGAGCGAGAATCACAGATGTCACTTCCACGCAGAAGTTAGAGAGTACGCAAAATGCCTC
Source organism: Pleurodeles waltl (assembly GCF_031143425.1). Lineage (NCBI taxonomy): Eukaryota > Metazoa > Chordata > Amphibia > Caudata > Salamandridae > Pleurodeles > Pleurodeles waltl. The sequence continues at coordinate 836,370,279 of NC_090443.1, forward strand.
AGAAATTTAGGGTTTGAATTCAAAGAAATGTAAAAGAAAATGTGAACATGACAATAGCAGTGGACTGTTAGTGGTTAGTGTGCAGTTTTCGATGTTTATTTAGAAAAATGTTGGGTGTGCTTGTTTTTTTTGTTTATGTAGGGGTAGTTGAAAAAAAGGAAAGAAAACTCAATGTAGTATTCGTAGCATGAGTGTCACTCTTAGCACGAGTGTCACACATTAGAATGTGTGAACGGTTCCTAGGGGACGGTGTGCGGCGGTTGGAGGTTAATGGATAACGGTAGAGCACAGTCAGCTTGGACGGAGCTCTCCGAGGTTTGTGTATGCATTCTTCTTCAATAAAGAAAATATACTTCAAGATACATAATTCCAGATGTACTTACTACACATTTCTTAGCAGCAGTACATGGATTTTCATATTTTATTGCTTGTTAGTTTCCGTCATTAAAAGCAAACTCTTTTTTTTCAAAAGTTTAAAGATGATCCTTCCTCATGTTTTGATGAAGACAATCTGGTACAATCCACCCTTGATCTGTTCCTAGCAGGAACTGAAACAACTTCAGCCACTCTGCAATGGGCTATCCTCTACATGGCAAAATACACACATATTCAAGGTAAGGCAACTATTTATAGCTGGCATTTGGTTCCTAAAATATTTCTCATAAACAACTAGTGTATTAATTAAGCTTACTGTGCTCCCAGTTATTTTCTTCGATTCAACAGGAGCAGCTTGCAATTCGTTCTATAACATCTTCCGATGTAGGGGTAAGCTTCACAGCTAAATATTTACTCAGCAATGCTTTCACCCAGGACATGGTGGTATGACACAGTTTGTGCCAGAACATGCTTTGTTTTTCAGGCCGTGGTCTGCAAACTGGCCCGAGCAAGCATAAAAGGTTTGCAAGTAGGCTCTGTCATGGATAAGGTGCTCAAAGTGATATGCAGAGGCCTTCTTTATCTTCTGTGCCACTAAAACATAGAGGGGTTGGCAGTTTCCTAAATAGGTTGGATTCTGCCAAAAAAGAGAAGAACATAGAGAGAGAACGTAGAAGAAAGAGTTTTAAATGACAGTAAATGTCTACTGTAATACCTACTAAAAAGCTTTCCCATTCAAACCAACACTTTCTAAATACGTTTTCAGTTCTCTCTCAAGCGTTCGAGAAAGCAATCATGACATGTATTACACTATATTACAAATTTCAAGGCAAAGTTACTATTTTTTCGTGAAACCCAGCACAGTGCCCAACGTTGGAGCAGCAAAGGGAGACAGGAGGATTGAGTGAAAGGGCGAGAGCAGAACAGCACCACGAATACTAGGAATTGCCACTGCTGCTCTTTTCCCTAGCACAGGCCCACTTTCTGGCTGTCTAGGGCCATGAACACACCTATGCACCGTAGTGCAAAGGTGTTTGTATGAGTCTAGGATGTATTTTACACTGGAAAGTAAATATACCAGTACAGTAAAAAAGTTTCTCCTTCTTTGAGCCTGCCTCGAGGAGGCATACTTTTATTTTGCTCAGAGTCTGTACAGATTGCAGTAGATAGGACTTTGCATCAATGTCCGTGGGTGGTTGAATGGTAATGTCTATGTACCAGCAATGAGACACACCTTTGGCACGCAATAGCGCAAAGCACCACAGAGCACTACTTTCCATTACTTTAGGGCAACATGTCAGCGCAAAAGAGGTGCTATACTGGAAAGAGAATCCCAGATCAATACTTTGCATCACGTTGCATCCATTGTGGTACCTCCACACCAGACCAAAGGACACAGGTTCACACAGGCATACGCAATCAGGTGAGGGCCTAAACATGTGTGTTACATTAAAAGGGGAAGCCAAGTGACTTGTTTACCAAACATAATTGAGTTAAAAAACCGAAGAGCTGTGGTATAAAAGGCACATCAGATCTAGTTGTAGTTTGATTACTGGGGAAGAACCGATCTCTTGCACTATAAGTTGATCTCTTCTGGGCCTGTGGTTGGTAGTTCATAAATGAGATTTCTTACCTGAATTTGTCAGATTTAAAAACTTGACTGTTTTTAGAGTTTGTATGATATAGATAAAAAATAAATCGTTCTACAGTAATTTAAATCTTTTTCAAATGCTAAAAGAGATCTCAATGTAATTTCCAATTTTCTAAATATGCTTTTCTAACTCCTTCAATATGCAACCATTTGCTATTGATTGCTATTGTTCTTTTTACTCTAGTTTATTTTGCTCTTTTCTGTATTAACATGTCAATGTGCTCATCAGTATATCTAACCTAATTACTTCATCAGTAATTTTTATTGACTCAGCATATGCTTATTTGCTTTTTTTGAAAATTGCTTTAAATGTGAACTGTCAACTTGCTGTTCACTGCTAATGCCATTGTCTTGTTCTTCAATTATGCCCTGTAAAATCTAATAGTTACATGTACATTTGTTCAAATTCTTTAGAGAAAGTTCAAGAAGAGATTGACCGAGTGCTTGGACATGCTAGACAGCCATTAATGGAAAACCGAAAGAGCATGCCATATACTAATGCAGTAATTCATGAGGTGCAACGATTCAGCAACATAGTATCCATTGGTGTACCTAGACTTACAACCAATGATGCAACAGTAGGAGGATTCCATCTGCCAAAGGTAACATGAATGACAGCATAATGTTTGATGTAGCCCTGTGGTTGGATTGTGGCATTTTTCTGACCTTTAACTTGAAATATTTCAAGCAAACAAGTGACCTCAAAACTTTGCATGCCAACAGACTTTGCCTATTTCTTGATTCTCAAACTGACTGCCATAATGAAAGACTTTGGTGAATCCATGAGTGTGCAGGTTCTCATGGGATACTAATCTGTTCTAATGCACTAGTTATGCAGACAAACTGACAACTGTGACTCCTTCTGCTGGCCTGATCTTTTTGTCCTATCAATCCCACAAATTCTTTGTATACCAAATCAGTTATATATGTGCTTGACAGGACCTATCCCCATCTTTTGAATAAGAAGCAACTGATACATTTGATGACCTCAAGGCAGATTTTAGATATATCCTTGGGAAATCTTCTAATTAAAACTGACAAAAAACGACTCCATGTTGGATCTAGACTTTAGCATGAAGAGGATCTTATTCACTTTAGTTCTAGTGGTACCTTCAGTATTAGTAGTTTTGGAATCCATGCTGTAATAATGGGGTAGAACAAACGTAGGCATCTACAGTAAAAACATCAACTGCCAGTAGCTAATCGACTAACAAAGTCATATTTGTCGTATGTTTTAGCATAGCAACTTTTCATCTTGTAGTTACTATTAAATGCGCTGTGTTACAAAACGAGCATTGCCACCTGATGTACAAATTTAAAATAGAGTTTATGACAGAGAGTGATCATATTCTTCAAGTCCTCTCCTATATAGACTACATACATTTAGCCCATTTATTGCTCAATTGCCGTGCTGTGATACACTGAGTAGGTAAGTGCTTAATTGGACAAAACAGCAGACCAAATGAATGACATAAATGAATAGTGGAATCTTGGATAGTTTAAAATTTGAATTCATGTGGTTTTCGCAAGAATGTGTGTTTGCTGAGCTCCCACAATTCTTCAGTCTACAAAAGATTAGTGCATTGTTTTATACCTTCTCCGCATATGTTTGGATATTTTGGGGTGTAAAGTGTTTGCTTCTGCTGATGAGGAAAGCAGATCAGAAACTAAACAGAAAGGACAACATTTTTCTGCTTCAATCCAACTCCTCGAGACCTGCACAATGATTATCACTGAAGGGAGGATTATTACGCCTTGAAGATACTGTGAATTCTAAGAAAACCAGAGAGTACACTTACCTACTGATCTAAAATTGGCATTGAACAGTGTGAAGAGAAGACACAATAACACGAACATTTTCATTGACCCTGTCAGATCTGAGAAAGGCCCAACGTAATCAATTATGGAACGATGTATACATAACATTCTTCAAGATACCCAACTGTCTAATGTTGTCTTTGTGAGCATGTCACAATGCTCTTCCAGTCCTGCCTTAGGTGTCCATCCCTGCTCCATAATTGCAAGGAGTTGATTGTATTGTCTGGTCTACAGTACGAAATTTCCAATTTAGAGTGCAAGAAATAAACCTGCTACTGTCAAGATCGTTGTGACAGCCAATAGAAAACATAAACCATGCTGCATCCTACCAAATTGAAATTTCTGGTGAAATTTAACAGGAAATATGGGTGCTGCAGGTGATATCGAAATGCACTTTCCTTCAAGGAGTGTCCCATTAATTTTAGACCATTAATTGAAAAACTTCGGATGTCTGCATTTTGCTTGCATCCTTTATCACAGAGATTATGAGGTTACCTTCCTAGGTCCTCAATGGAGAAGAGAATTTGTTTGACACAATTTTCAAAGTTGCAGAAAAGTGTAGCGCTTTTGTTTAAATTGATAGATGCCTTGTGTTTATGTGTTTATGCTCTCTGTGGCAACATCCCATAGTTTCCCGGGAACTTTCCATTTCAAAGCTATTCCATAAAAGGGTGACATCGATCCTTCAATATGGGATTCTACCCTACTCAGCAGTATTGGTCTGTGAATTCAGAGGCGGTGCTCCTCAGAAGACTTATGGCTGTGCTGCATGTGCAACACAAGGATTCGCCAGCAACAGTTCACATAAGGTTTATGCTTCTTGAGCCACGGTACCTAAAAATTACTTCATAATAATTATGGTAGGTGATCAGGTCAAAAGATAGCAACTACGAAAGAATACCAAACAATGCTTGAGGTGGAGAAGAGGTTTAACAAATAAACCCAGAATTCAAGGGTGACCAGTCAAATGTTTTAATCACTTCTAGACTCTTCTTTAATGCCCTTGTAATGTAATTTGTTAAGCCCAACCCTGATCAATAAGCATTCCATGGGCCCCCTTTCAAGCAATGCAGAGGTATTAACACCCTTTCCTTCTTCCGTTCTCATTACAGTTAGTAATTATTAATACTACCAACACCATTCATTAATGACCCGATATAAGGAAGCCAATACGCTCCCATCTTCTTTTCTGAGGAGGGTTTTGAATCTCTAGATTTCTGCAAATGAATTTAGAGGCAGGCTGATAACTGATGTAGAGTGCACTTCGAAATTATATGAGAAAAGAGTGACTCCATCCAGTAACCAGAGTGCACAATTATTTGCTGGTTGACCATATGCCCATTTCATTACACCACAGTACATTCTCACTGCCATCTTACTCTACTACCTCACATTCCAGTGAGCTGTACTAGCTGCTCCTGACATACCTGCTTTGACAACTCGTCCAGCATATGAACTCCACTATCACTGTGAGCGAATATTATTCCTTCTTTACGATAACCTGATGCATATATGCATATATTGGTCACAAACCATATGGGACCAAAGAACTATGAACGATAAACCAGAACTATGAACTAATCAACATTCAATACTACTTCTGTCCATTAGTTAATTATCACATATTGTAATTGACAGAATCCCCTGTATCTTGACCACTCGTTTTACCATTTTTCACATACTGGGTTTGGGTTACACAGACTTTTCCTTTTGAATAATTAAATAAAACTGTTTTTCGCTCCCCTTTTTGAATGAAAGACATTATGATGTACATAATTCACACACTTTGACCCTGCTGACAACTTGAATACTCGTATGCTTTAGTCTTAATATTGTCTGTTTTTGTGTTTTCTTGGTACCTTACTCTGTTTATTTTATAAGTAAATGCAAAGCCTTACAGAAGTCTTAAACAACTGTCACATTTTCTATACACCAATTACAACCTTTGTATACTCCAATTGTGAGTAATTATTTACTGCATGAATATACAGTTCCAGCCCTTGAAGAAGTCCTAAGGACTAAACACGTGTTGGCAAGCAGCTGTGTTTTCAGTCCTTCCATTGGTATGGGGCTTGCCAAATCATGAAAACGTAAACAGAACTATATATATTTTTTTTAAATTGAAAGAACATATATTGTGGGTCTGATTTACTACTCCATATAACTGATTATTGTGCTCCCGTTGCCTTTGTACTACAAAGGCCCATCATTATATGTGGGGACAGCAGCTCCTGTCCAAGTACCCTGAAGAGCTGTCTCCAATCAACATACTATTGTTCCTGCCTCCACTTCTTTACCAGCGCTTGTCCTGCTTCTCTGATTTGTTTACAACACTGGTCGTCTGCACTTAAATGCAACACTTCTTTACCTAACAGATTTGTTGTAAACACAACTTGGAAGCAAGTACGTATCCAAAGGATAGTATCAATAATAAAAGCAATGTTGGAAAATATAAAACTACAGATTCTTTCTCATGACCTGATTTGCTCATATTTTAAAAAGCTGAATGCAAAAGACAGAACGACAATAAAAGGTTGCACCAGTGCGAAGTCAATGCTGTTGTAACTGGCCCTGCTGCTATCCTTTGTAATAATGCATTCAAGCACTGCTGCTATGCTGTGTTACAAAGTATCCCAGCACTGCTGCTATGCTGTGTTACAAAGTATCCCAGCACTGCTTCTGTCCCATGTTACAATATTTTCCAGTAATGCTGCTATCCCGTATTACAGTGTATCCCAGCACTGCTGCTGCTGCTGTCCCATGTTTCAACGTATGCTAGTACTGCTGCTGTCCCTTGTTACAATGTATCCAAGTACTGCTGCTGTCCTGTGTTACAGTGTATCCCAGCACTGCTGCTGTCTTGTGGTACAAGTATGCCAGTACTGCTGCTGTCCCATGTTACAGTGTAACTCAGCACTGCTGCTGTCCTGTGTTACAACGTATCCCACCTCTGCTTGTGTCCTGTATTACAAAATATGCCAGCACTGCTGCTGTCCTGTGTTGCAATATATTACAGCACTGCTGCTGTCCCATGTTACAGTGTACCCCAGCATTGCTACTGTCCTGTTACTGTGTATTTGCCCTGTGTTACAATGCATCCAAGCACTGCTGCTGTTTTGTGTTACATTGTATCCTAGCACCGCTGCTGTCCCGTGTTACAAAGTATGCCAATACTGTTGCTGTCCCATGTTACAATGTATCCCATCATTTTAGCATGTATTAAAACTCTGCAAAAGCTTATCCTTCCACAATCCCTGACAGAACAGAAAAGGGCATCCTGTGAGAGAAACCAAGAATTTCAGTGGCTGGACAACTATTTATTGAGTGTTATCATTGCGTGTCGATGAGTAGTGATTACTAGCCCACACTACATCCTGCGAGTAGGCCTTGGACTGCGCTGCACCGCTACGCTGTGAAAATCAAGCGCAACAGTAGGGCTCTCTGGTTCCCCGTATGGAAAATCGTGGACCTATTACTTGTGCAGGCCACACAACTAATAACCTAATCTCCAATGTTATCTATCTTGGATTCAGAAATACACGTTGCTCCTGCAGGACGAGACATGGGTGGACTTCTTAGCTAATGGTTGCGCTGTTTGTATTTGGACAATGAGCTGCAGCGATTGCACCTTAAGTGGCAAGAAGAGGCGCTACTTATCCCAGAAAATATTTTCTTACCAAATAGTTTCCTTTATTAAGCAACCAGTACAGGTGTTTTTTAACAAAATGTAGGCATTTTAAATTTTGCTAAGTTAATATGATCAAAACTATCTGCGGCCAGTTCAAACAAATGGATGCTGTACTCCACCACATAAATTATGGCCCAGATTTACAGAAACCAAATTTTCTGTGCTGCATTACGGAAATGCATAGCTAAATCTTCTAAGCTTTTTCTGAGTAAGAGTTTAATTTTCAGACAGTACAGCTCGCAAAGGGTGAGCTGGGTTTGCCCTTTTTAGGGCCGAGCCTGCGAGTGCATGCGCTTGCGCATACATCTCGTATGTCAGACGTTGTTGTGTTCAGTAAAGGGCTTGGAGCCTGCCTGTCCCTCACTATTTGTTGGTTTCATGGCATTCTTTACGGTCTCATAATTCGTCAAGGCATGCCTTGTATTATTTCTGTTCCCCTGTGTGGAGCAGGGATCAAGCACTAATTGATTCCCACTTAATTAGTGCCCGTTCACTGCTCCCGACGTGCTTGAGGTCCTATTTTTGTTCTAACTTGCAGTGCTTCGCAAACAGAAGGCTTGTGACTAGCAAAAACGTGCCCAGCAGGACAAACAAAATTGCTAAGTTTTATTTTTCAAAGCTAACTTTATTTTATTTTGTTAAGGCGTCTTTTCTCAGTTTCTACTCACGTTTTTTTGTTTCGGCTCGTGGGCGCTGTTGTCAAAAGATGACAATTAACTTGTTTGAAATATGCGAGACCCATTGTATTGCAAATGCTTGTTGTTTCTGAGCTGTGGCCTAAAACGATGCACAAAACTCAGAGAAATACGGGGTTAATATGTGTTCTTTAGACAGGGCAAGTGCATAGAAACGGGTGCTCGGCTCGGCATGTATTTATGATACAGAAGCAGTTCTAATTTCACTTTTCTCAAGCAGTTCTAGAACAAACGATCATTCAAAAGCAGTTTCTCACTTTGGATTAAAACCTGTTAAGTAAGCAGCTATGCAAGATGTTCATTACAGAAATTAGATTCAGTGTCACTTGATTGTGAGTGTTTGCGCGCATCAAATCTGTCAGTATATAGGGGGTTACCAAGAAGTACCAGTAAGCGGAGACTTAGGAAAGGTATGAGCTTTTTCTCTTATTTACCTACAGCAACACAATATGACCACCCTCCCCCATTATGGCATTGAGCATTTCATCAGGATGGGTAGAAATATGTCTGATGAGTGATGCCTTCTATACAATGTATTTTAAAGAATAGTAATAGAATAAGTGAGAGCTTTATGATGGTGAAATTAGTGAAATTTACATCTTGGACAAGCCGTTCTGCACGCAAAGTGTGATGAGTTTTCTGCTCTCTGTTTATTAAGGGATAAAACCACATTAGAGAGGATCTCAGTGAAGGAAAGTATTTTTTTCGGGATTACACATTTTTGCAGGTGGGAGGCCACCAACTCCCCTGGGGAGGGCTTAGGCTTGTTTCGCACACCATGTAAGTTTTCACATGGTTTATCAATGGCCCTTCAGAACCTGTTGTGGAGCATAAAGCAGTTCAGCCCACTTATTTGAAACTTGTGTTGTTAAGTGCACATCTGGTTGGATTGTTTGCAAATTTCCTAGGAAGAAGAACTCCTGTCCCTCAAACCCTCTAGAATAAGTCAGGCCTACTGCTTTGCTGCGACTATTACTTAGCCCTGCAGCTAGGGACATAGCTGCTGATGTTACCACAATGCCCTGTAGTGACAGCATGAGAAGAAGGTCCAGGCTGCAGGGGCAGTGTTTGCTGTACCACGTTAAGGCTGCATTAGAATTGATTACTCCTTATTAGCATCACAAAAGATAAACATATTTCCTAACCTGTATCATGCATTACATCTTCAGTATTGCAGCTTGTCCTCACTGTACCACAAAAATAATAGTCACTGCTTACATGCACTTCTATAAAGCTCATGCCAACAGTGTGCAGGACAGTGTATATTTCAAGGCTACTTGAGGCATGCATTCTTGGTCCTACATTTTCCCATTATGAGGCTGATTAGAAATAGGCTGCACTTTTGTGAGGTAATTCTGCCAAACCCTACCACAGGATTATCGATACCAGGCTAATTAGTATCCCTTGGACTTCAGGGAGAAAACACCTCATTATGAGTTGGACATGGAGGGTGCACTTATAAATGGCGAGTTAATGGAAAATATCACATCCAGTTTCCCCATAATTCCTCATTTCATCTAGTAGATTCACCGAAAGATCTCTCTTGCTTTTAAGAAGTTGAAGTCCCCTGATGAAACAACACTTATCCATGGATTCACTGTTACAATTCAGCTGGAACTGGTGACCATCAAAATTACTTCCCAACCAAATGATTCAACTACAAATCTTCCATAGGGTACACTTTACTTGCAGCAGGTTGTGGATGTAATTCCATCACTGATCTGCCTTAAATGCAAAACTCAGCCAGGGTCTCTGGTGCATACCCCTTAGAGTTGCCAAGTCCTGAAGGTATTCTGGAGCTGAGTTATGTTGATGCTGGGATTGGTCCTGGGCTGGACTATTCCTTATGTCCCTAAGTTGATCACTCTACATATGACCACAGATCTATGCAACAATAGGTCCAAGCTGGTGTTGCTACTGGGTTTGATGATCACAAAGTGAGTCATAGCATGTAAGTGGAACGAGTGCACACTTACCCTGATGGAAGTGTGGGAAAAGGACATGGAAAATGTGGGCACACTGGTGTTGGTATTGTGGGATACAGATTGACCTGAAAGGTCCGATAAATAGGGGTTTAGACAAGAAAATTCAGGATTATGAAACTCCAGGGAGCTGCCGACAGCCATTACTGCAGCCCAGTGGGACATAAGGGGAATATGAAATGAGCTAAGAAGATATATGCATGACTGAAGGGAGTGGTTCATAGGTGGGCAAAATGGTTTAGGTTAAATCTGTTCATTTGTTTATTCAAAAAGAAAGTGTGGTAGGTATGTGTCCAACCAACATGGCTGAGTGGACGTGATCCACTGAGGCTCCGCATAGTAAACTGCAGATTACCTGATGCCGCGTCCATCAGCGGCCCCTCTACATATAGCACTTTAGGGATAGCAGGAGAAGACTTCATACGAGGAGTTTGCTATGGATAAATCTCCCTGGGATGCAGCATATTAAAGGCATCTGTAGTGGTGCGCCTAGGAGGACTGTGGTGGGACCAGAGTAGCGGGGCTCACTGTGCCATAACTGCTCACTGCTGACTTCAGACTCCTTGTGGAGCACAGGGCGGCTCTGGAATCCTGGCCAGCAATAAGGAGACGAGTGAGGCTGTGCTGCAATGGTGGCCGCGGGTATAGGAGGCACATACCCACTTACACAGCACTGAGTGGAGTTTGATGTCCCGCCTCAGATGGAGGGGCAAGGTAAATACTAACTCACCTCTTCAAAGCATGTAACATCTAGTAGCAGCCGTCACCACACCGGAGCCTAAATTGAAGTTGCCTGTTTTTAAGATGGCGCCCGCGAGGGAACTAAGTCAGCACCTCTCCTTACTTCAGCTCTTCTTTGTTGACACCTAATATCTAGAAGCAGTGAGTCTTGCGATTGGAAAACTTGGCCATTAACTCCGGCCCACACGCTACATCCTCTCCACCATAGCGACAGAGGCTGCTAGACCACACTACAACTAGGGCAATATGGACAATGAAGACTACCCTACGGGAAGTTGCTAGCATTGCAGCCTCTCTGCCCCCAGCACAAGGAAAAGTACCTGGAGACTGTCAACTTACCTGGACGTCCTGTGGGTCTGGCACGAGAGGACCCCATGAAGAGGATGTATTCTGATGCCCATATGTGTGATGCCTTCCACTGAGATACCTCCCTTGCAGATATAGAACTGACACCCTCTCCTCCCTTGCTAGCCGAGATATCTGAGAGCAACGAGATCTTCTTTTCCTCCTACAACACAAACACAACAGGTAGTGGTTCTGACTCGATTGCCACAGCCCTCACTCCTAGCCTCTATGCTTCCTCAGAGGCTCAGAGCAATACGGTGTCTAACTATTTTACCCCAGCGGAGCAGAGTGACCAATATGCCGACTCTAACTTGGAAACGCCAATGTCACTCACCAAAGAAGATTTGTGAGAAAACTTAAAGCCGATATGGCAGCTTCTATTGAGGCCTTCAGGTCTGATGTTAGCACCTGCTTAGCCTCTCTTCAAACAGGCATAGACTCCATCGGGGCACATATGCTGGTGCTGGACACTGAACAGCAGGACTTGGAACAGCGTCTAAGATCAATAGAACACTCCACAGTACAACTTCAATCCCAGTTGCGTTTAACACTACTAAAATGTGAAGTCTTAAAGAATCGGTCTAGAAGAAATAATGTACGGATTTGAGGACTAGAGGAGGGGAGCCAAGGACCCGACTTGGAGACCTTTGTCACAGGCATGTTCTCTGAACTTTTGGGCGCAGAACATCTGGAGGTGTGGATAGAGAGGGTTACAGAGTGAGACCGCAGGGTAACAAAAGTGGGAGGAGACCCAGAGACATTCCTGTTAAGTTTCATTCCTTCAAAACCAAAGAACTAGTTCTTCAGGCATCTAGGAGGAAGGACTCGGTCTCCTTTCAGGGAGCGATGTGTATGCCCTTCCAGGATACTGCACCTGCCACCCTAGCATGACCTCTTCAATTCAGACCTGTAACTGATGCCCTATGGAAAGATAAAATTAAATACTACTAGTCCTACCTCTTCAGCATCAGCTTTGAATTCCGCAATAATCGCCACCATTTTACAGAGCTTGCAAAGGCCTCCTCCCTGACAGACACTTCAACTCTGGACAGGCAAGGATGAGAGACTTTCAAACCTGCCAGGGCCAGATTCCCACCGGCACCTGACAATCGCAGAAGAGGGGAAAACGCACTTAGCGAAAATGACTATTGGCTCAACCTTCCTGCTCCTCTTAGGCGACGGACACAGCTTTGTAGAGCTTATATCTTTACTTGCTCCACAGATGAGGCCAGAGATCGATTTATCTCTGAACAAAGAACTCCTGCTGGATAGGCACATGTCAAGCGCTGCCAATATTTGTCAGACCCCCTGGCCCTCTAGGATATCATGATACAGGGGAATACCACAGATGATCAGGCAATACTGCTTCACCCAGTGTCAGAGTCACCAGATCCTCGGGGTCTGCACACGTTCCCAACACGTCCACCACTGAACAGCTCCAAGACTGATAGATAAATCACAGAGGCTAAGAGAGTTCAAGAGGGGATTAGGAAGGGAAACAGCTGGGAAGGAGACCTGTAGTAAGAAAAAGGTTAGAACACACAATATGAAAATTATATCTCCTGAAATCAATACTAGACTATGATTCTAAACATAATCATTCTGAAAACATGAACAATCTAAGAATTAAGTTTAAAATGACTAAGTTTCAAGATGGCCGGATACCTGTAAGGGAATCAAGATGGATTTAAATGAAAACTTTCTTATTCAAGTACTTTCCTTTACATGAGAATCAGAAAAACGTTCTGACAAAATTTTAAAACCAGTCATATAAATCCTTTTTTGAGAATGCATACTAGGACCATACAATATTGCATCTAGACACTCTGATCTTCTCTGTACTCTTAAAATGTTTCAACACAAATTGCGCATATTGTAGATTTATATATATATATATATATATATATATATATATATATATATATACATAGTAAACACCATAAAAGGATTGTGCACCATGAATAACACAATATGGATTCAGGAAAGACAAATCACATAACTTATCAACTCGAATATTACCTGATAAATATCTTAGAATAGTGGCATACAATAAACAACATGAATTAAACTCGAGGAGAGAATCGTGCGTCTTGCCAATTTGAGTGTCACCATGTAAAAAGCCAAGAAATGGTAGTACGCAATGAATATCAAAGTCAAATCATCATTAAACGAATTGCGCGTCTTGCCGATTCGTAAACCACAATGTAAATGCCAAGAAATAACAGCTCACAATGAATAACAAGATCAAAGTACAATGAAACCAATCGCACGTCTTTTGCCGATTCTTAAGCCACCATGTAAATGTCAGGAAATGGTAGCACGCAATGAACAACAAAGTTAAAACACCATAAAACGAATCGCGTGTCTTGCCGATTAAGCCACCATGTAAATGTCAAGAAATGGTAGCGCGCAATGAATAACAAGATTAAATTAGCAAGAACCGAATCGCGTGTCTTGCCGATTGGCAAATCACCCTGCAAATGTCACAAACTCTCAAGCGCATATTTCACACGCGCAAAATACTCTGTCAAATCATAAAAGAATTAGGCCCAAGAACATGAGAGTTCTTGATAACGGCGTCGGGAGGCCAGCCCAACCACCGTCTTACCGCCCAGAACAAGGATCTCCAAATGAAGAATAAAAGTCAGATGTCTGGAAGATCAAATAGGCCACCGGGACAGGAGCTCAGGAAGTAACTGCTGCTCTGCACCAGGACCTCTGAATAGTGAGCACTTGGAGCTGGGCTGGCTCCTTCTTATAGAGTCTTGGCCCAGCCCACAACCACGCCCAGGCATGTTGCAGGGAAAGTCTCTAGAAGGCCCTGGAAAGGGACCACACCCTAACACACTCTGAAAGACTGCAGCAATATATTGCAAATGAACAGCATTTGTAAGCACATTAAAATTAAGTCTTCAGGATTGAACTCTGCAATGCAAAAGGTTAAACAACAACATATCAGCACAATGCATAAATTACGTTGTTTTGAGAGTGCTGGGTTTTTGCATTCTAGTCACCAATAGAGCGCGCACTGCCCTGGTGCTGACACCCAGACAATTTGCAGTGTAAACTAGTGTAACTGAGTCCACCGCACCTTACTTGCCTAGATGTGTGCAACATCTGTTTGTTATGGAGAATTTATACTCCCCCGTTCATTTGGTTGAACGTCTCTTAGTTCTTTATGTGAATGGTACAATGCTGATGCAACTCGAGAGGGCAGTCGGGCGGGTGAGGGGAGGACAGGGACGGGAGAGATGGTTTAGTAGGGAACAATGTTCTTCTTTTTTTATTTAAGTATGTCCGGGGGGGCCGGTCTATTAGAAGACTGTCCACCTGATGAATGGTAATTACCGCAATTACATGGAACACAAAAGGATTCGACTCCCCAAAAAAGCACCAACAACTATAGAAATATATCCTTGAAAGGCACTTTAAAATAATAGCCTTACATGAAACCCACCTTAAGTGTGGCAAAGATCATAGGCTAAAACATAAACTATATCCTCACAACTAAGCATAATGGAGTCACCATTCTATCCCAGTCCTCCCTGAAATTTCAAATTATAGGCAGTAAATCAGATAGAAAAGGGAGACTGCTAATGGTCAAAGGCTACATGAATGGCCGCTTCTGTACCATAGCAACCATATATGCCCCCACTCCGACCAATCAGACTTCTCTGCTCCTCTCTTAAAATGCTGGGTAGCTTTGCTAAGGGGATATCACATTGATGAGAGACTTGCACTCACCCTCAAAGAACACAAGCAAGTGCTTTTAATAAAAGCACAAAGTCAGTACTGTCAGCGAGGCTTGTTAGACGCTTGGGGGATCCTACACCCCAATACTCAAGACTACACCTTTTTCTCACACTCTCATCACACCTGTTCCAGACTAGAACATAAATTTGCCAGCCAGGCAATACAATAAACCCTAACAACAGCCACTATCCACCCCATTACTATCTCAGATCACTCTCCAGTGGAAATGGTCTTAAACTGAATCGGGCTGAAACCCTCCTTCCGGAGATGGTTCTTCCCTACCGCCCTTACTTGAGACCGTCTCTTCCAAGATGAACTGCATAAATTGATTAGGGAATACTTCCAGCTGAATTAACCTCAAGACACAAACCCCTCAATAACATGGGATGCCTTGAAGGCGGTGGCCAGGGGAAAATACATCTCCCGGATGACTACCCTCATGCAACAAAGATCCTGAGAACGCCAAAATTTAGAAACTGAACTTAACCTAGCTGAACAAGCCCATAAAGCTTCGCCAACACTGGCACTTCAGAGAAAAGTCACGGCACTTAGGGGGAAAATAAAGGCTATTTATGCTAATAGAGCAGAACAGAATCTGCTGAGGAACAAGGGCACCACATATAAGCAAGCCAATAAAGTTGGCTCAATAGTAGCGAGACAGCTGTGAACCAAACAGGAAAAGGAATGTTTTTTTTCGATTCATGGAGACGATGGGGATATCCAAAATACTGAGGAAGAGAAAGCCCAAGCATTTTGAGATTTTTACGAGTGACTTTACACCCCAGAACCAGTCCGTGATGATGCACAACTGGCTTTTTTAGATGAGGTTACATTACCTCAAGTCTCCGTAGCTCTTTGGGAATCCTTGGTTTGCCCCATAACGACTTAAGAGGTTCTAACTGCCATAGATTCTCTTAAATTACACAAGTCACCTGGCCCTGACGGGTTCACATTGCAATTTTATAAAATGATTAGTGCTGACTTAACACCACACGACTGCCCTGTTCAATCATATTACGAAGACCCAAGCGGTAACTCAGTCTATGGGAGAAGCTTTGATTACTGTTCTCCCAAAACTAGAGGAAAATCTCCCTTTTTGTGCTTCATATAGACCAATTGCATTACTCAATCTAGACACTAAATTGTACACCAAAATATTAGCCACCAGATTAGAGGACATCCTGCCGGACTTAATCCACCCGAACCAGTCGGGCTTTATTGGGGGATGGCAAACTTACAACAATTTGAGACGGGTGGTCCACTTGGTTGAAAAAGCAAACAAAAAGAACGTCCCAGCAGTATTACTGGTGCTAGACGCCAAGAAATCTTTCGACCGAGTGGACTGGCCCTTTCTCTTTCAAACACTCTGTAAGTTTGGCTTTGGGGACTGCTTCATATCAATAATACAAGAAAACTACCAGTGCCCGCGCTCTAGGGTGATAGTGAATAGGACTGCCTCTGATTATTTCTAGTTATCAAGAGGCACATGACAGGGGTACCCTGTATCCCCCCTACTGTTTGCTCTAAGCATAGAGCCCTTAGCTGCTAAGATCTGTGGAACTCTGACTATTCAGGGCCTGCCCTTTGGTGCAGAGGAGCACAAGCTCTCCCTGTTTGATGACAACATTCTATTGTCTCTCACCGCCCCACAGACCTCGCTTCTGGCCCTACAATCTGAATTTAAGTGATATGAGACAGTTGCAGGGTTCCAGGTCAATTTAAATAAATCATACCTACTCACCTTGACAGTCCCAATCCATACTATGGAGGGCTTAGCGGCAGCATCCCCCTTTCAATGAGTGAAGAAAGAAATTACATACTTAGGATTTAAAATTACCCACAGGGTCACTGATCTATATAAAAGCAAACTTCCCCTCCTACTTAGGCAATTGAAAGGGGATCTTAAGAGATGGGCTCAGTTGTATCTCTCCTGGCTTGGTCGTATCAATGCAATAAAGAGTACTGTGCGCCAACAAATCTTATACCTTTTTCAGGGACTTCCCATAGAAGAGAACAGAGTGTTCTTTTTTCACTGCCACATCAGCGTTTACAAACTTTATCTGGCAGAATCGCATGGCAATGTTATCCCATAAATTTTTGACATTACGTAGGGAGGCAGGTCTATAACTCACGCTTTACTGCAAAGCCTCACAACTACTGGTAATATCAGAATGGTCTCTTAAACAGACTGATAAACTTTGGCTTCACATGGATAGAGAGGTTGTAGGTCATACAATATAGGACGTCTTATGGAAACCTAAACAGAATAAGCCTCGTAACGCATATTTGAGTACTCCGACTTGCACCACTTTCAAAATATGGGACAGTATCCAAAATACACATAGCCTGATATTATTCCCCTTCCCTTACACTCCCATTCATTTTAATCCAGCTTTTCAACCTACCTCTGTTCCAGGTTCCCTTGACTTGTGGCGGGAGGGATGTTCCCTTACCATATCTGATCTGTTTCATGGGGGGGATATACACGCCTTTGAAAACTGTTGTCGCAACTTTCAACTTCCAACCTCAGATATACTGATTATACTCAATTGAAGCATTGGGTGTTACAACCAGCTATCAAACAAGCTGCCACTAGAAACCTCTTACCTATTGAGGAGTTTGTCCGGAGGCCTGGGACCATCCGAGGATGCATCTCGTCCCTGCATTCACTCCTGGCCTCTGCTGTCAAGGAATACAACTTACCTTATATGTCACATTGGGAACAAACTTTAGGAACACCCCTAACCAATAAACAATGGCACACACTTTGGAAGAACATCCTCAGGTTTAATCGCTCCACTGGCCTAAGAGAAGCCCATCATAACCTACTTTTTGACTGGTACCTCTACGCAGCCAAAATATTTCCAAATACTTCAGACCGTTGTTGGAGGGGCTCTGGCCTCTTGGGCAACTTTAAACATATTTGGTGGGATTGCCCAACAGTACAGCCTTATTGGGCTCAAATTCTAGCACAAATAAAAGACATTCTGGAATATCCTATTCCCGCTGCTTCTGAATTTGTTCTCCTGGGAATACGAGATGATACCCTTAAACATCAGACACGAGGGGACAAATCGATTTTATTGCTTTGCCTGGGAATTACCAAAATGGCACTAGCATTGGCCTGGAAGGAATCTACAGCCCTCTCAATGTCACAATGACACACTCATTAATGGCAAGCCCTCACTATGGCACCTATGTCTGACACCCTTAAAGAAACTAGGAAAGACTTTGACTACCTTTGGAGACCACTGGTACAATTTCTAACTCAGAACCTATGGCTGCTCGCATGCCCCACACACACAAGAGCACTACATCTAATCCTGACTTGAAACCCAAGACCTCAAAGATCCACTTACCATTCCACACAACCAAATCGCACCCCCCCCCCCCACCATCCAGTGGACTACACCCACCCATCAAACTTTGTTGCTGACGTACCACTTGCATAGGTTTTCCAATAAATGTTATTGGGGGTCTCTCTTTTGTTTTGTTTAGTTTCCTTTCTTTTAGTTTACATATAGTATATTTAACTGTACTCCATTTACATGACAGCATGATGGAGTGCCGTGGGCTACTACTTCACAACTTAAGGTACACTGTATTGTGACTGGTTCAATATGACTCTGGACTTGTTGGTAGCCTCTCTTCATGGTAAAAGGTCCTTCATAATTGTACATGCTATGTTCATTGTTTTCTTTTTTTTTTTAAATCCAAAAATAAAGCTTGAGAAAAAAATACCTTCAAACTTTTCATTGGCCATTAAGCGGTAAAGAATGTGCCTGAAAGTACTAGAATGCCACGATTGATTTGCTGAACACAGAGTGTTGGGGAAGGATGTCACTGGTACTCTGTACTCCCATCTTTGTGTTTCTTCCGTCCCTGCATGCCCATGTTCTCTCTGTGCTCCTTCTGTCTCTATGATTTGTCTTACTGTTTTCCTCTCCTTGTCAGAACTTTCAGTCTCTCTGTCCTCTGTCATTGCTTGCTCCATTTGTTTCCTAGCACATGTTGTTTCTGTCTGTGCTTTTCTTCTTGTTCTTCTCTCTCTGCGTCAACAGTCTTTCAGTACCCTTTTTGTCTCTCAGTGGTGTTTCTGTGGTTCTAAGGCATTTTATTCATTATGTGCCTCTTGTGTTTTCTTTATCTCTTTTTTTTCTCAGTGTCCATCCTTAATCACTTTGCCTCTTATTTTTTTCTGTGCCCCTTAATACGTTTTGTAACTCTTCTGTCTCTGATTGTCCCTTCATTCTGTCTTTGGCCCTTCTTTCTCAAAGTGCCCTTCTCAGTGATTAATTTGGAAAAACATGTCATGCTGCTTCTTAGGAAGCCACTGAAGCTTGCACCACCCAATGCCCCTGCAGACGCTGCCAGTGACAGATCTCCTCAAATTGTTACAATGTAGACTATTTCTGGCCACTCAAAGCTATTCGAATGGTGTGAGTGGCAGGTATTACTTATTTTTAATGTGGATTATATTAATATACAATGTTGTTGTGCTCATCTGAAAATTAGACAGACAACTCTACCATTTGGTGTACTGTCATTAGTGCAGGTGTTGATAATTAAGTGCCAGTGCCGGGCACTGAAAACTACAGGTTCAAATTAAGCACTAGTCCTTCTTTCTTCCATTGCTCCGCCTTTCTTCTTTGTCCATTCTTTCGTTCAACCTCCCTTTAAAATAGGCAGTGAGAAAAAAAAGCATACTGAGAGAAAGTGGGATCAAAGTACGAATGAAGGATCGTTTCTTTGTTTCCTCCTTCTTTCTCCCCGTACCTCTTCTTCCTTTTGGTGTGCCTCCTCACTTTCACTGTCCTTCTTTTTCAGGGTAGTCTGGCTCCCGCTAGACTCCATTGCTGCCACCGGTTTCTGATGCAAATGCATAATTCTTTGAATCTCACCTAAAAAGCTTGACTGAACTTTGTCAGTTGTCTTCCATCACAAGGATGAAGTATTTTCCTTTATTTTCTGTATTTTAATTGCCCTGAGGGACAGCAGAGCGCTTTACATAGCACCAGATAGGAGCTGAAGTGATCTTTAATGCTACATAGGGACATGGTTTTACAGACTGTAGTGGGGCCTGTAGAACAGCGCTGACAGTAGAGCGGTTTGTGTTGGTTCAGTGCAGAAATAGCAAGGGATCGCCAAGGGTGCTGGAAGTCGGAGTTGAGGAGAGGAGTTGTTGTAATGTGTGGACCAGTGGTGAATTAAAAGAGCTGTTATATCATCTCAAATTGTTTATAATGGAGAGCATGATGAGCTCTAGGTTGGCACTGGGGGTCAGTGGCAGCTCTGTTGAGACGGAAAGTATTGGAGTGTACCAGCAGAGCTGCGAGTGCCAGGAACGAGGTGTACTGGTAGAGCTGTCTCAGAAATTGTATGATGCAGTGTAGATCATGGCTATGAAACACCACCAGAGCTGTGCATTAGTATCAGTACAGAAATGGCAGGTTGTGCAGGAGTGTGGGGCACGTGCAGAGCTGTAGATGAGAATAAATGCAGGACTAGCGGGTGTGCTGCAGAAGGGTACTGAGGGGCATTGACCTATCTCTCGCCACAGTTCCTTGCATCAAACACACCACCACTGGAGGCAGATCTTTCTCCTATCTGGCCCCCAAAGCCTAGAACTTCCTCCCCACCCACCTCCGCAAGACCCAGGACCTCCTACTCTTCAGGAAGAGCCTTAAATCCTGGCTTTTCGAACAGTGATCCCCCAGCGCCTTGAGACCCTCACGGGTGAGTAGCACGCTCTATAAGTCTCTTTGATTGATTGACAAAGCTGTGTGAGTCTCATTGTAGGACTAATAAGGGGGGCTCAGGATTAGAATTGAAATGTACTGGAAGAGCTGAGCCCCAGCGCAGTAATAGGAGGTGGTGCTTAGAGCAGGACTGAGGTGCACTATCAGAGCTGTGTGTGAACAACAGTGCCTGCTCTAGGCTGGGGTTAAGGTGCAATGGCAGAGCGTGTGTATGTGTGTGTCCCAGTCCTTACCAGGTTGTGTTGCTGGACAGGTTTGAAGTCCACTGGCAGAGCTGTTTGGGCCCCAGTCTTGAGTAAAAGGTTTTGTTGCATCTCAGGATCGGGGTACATTGGCAGAGCTGTGTAAATTGAGAGGGTGTGCTGAAGGACAGGCTTGAGGTACTCTGGCAGAGGTGCGAGTGTGCGTGCTCATGGTATGAATAGCAGTACTGTTGTAGGGTTTGGGTGAGAGCCATGTGTGACTCATTGCATGATTATCAGGGTGTATTCTAGTACCTGGGTGAGGTAGACTGGAACTGCTGTGTGTGTGTCACAGTGCAGACATAGAAGGGATTCTGTTGTACAGCATCGAGGCACATTGGCAGAGTAGTGTGTTAATCTCAGTGCATGAGTAGCAGGGCGTACTCTAAGGTGGTCTAGAGGTGCACTTTATTTCCCTCAATTGTTCTCAACCCCCTACTTTCTCTTTCTGCTCTCTCTTCTTCCCTTCCCCTTGACAGTTGTGCATTGCATTGCATGGGTCATTAGACTTGTGTCACTTCGTTCCAAGCAAACAATGGCCAAGGAGGTAGGGTGAGCACTGAATAAAACCTTTGGGTGGTATCTATGCCTGCAGTCAAAGGTGGCCTGGCACCAATGGTGGGTTCAGTAAAGCCCATGGTCACAGTGTGCCGCAAAAGTGATGCAAGTGGAATGTGGCTTCCTTAGAAACATTTTTTTAACTGACACTTTCTTTTTTGTTTAGAAAAATTAAGTATTGCTCTCATTTTTAGAAAATGTGACAGATTTGATTGTCTTATTCGAATGGTTCACATACTGGCATGTCCACATTTGGTACTAGTGTGAATCTTTTTTCCTGTTAAAGGGTATGATGCTTTTATTAATCACACACATGTTCTACATATTCTGCATCCATTGTCACCGTTTAGAGGCACAAACTCAACAGTTGCCTACATACTGCTAACACAAAATTGACTGTGCCTACCTCATGCTCACCCATGCTCTTTCCTCTCCTGGGTATGGTGTGGGTCTTTGCTAACATTTACTTTATGATTCTTTTTTAGCATGCAACACAAACGTTCATGTTTGTATATTCCAGGATACTTGGATGATTGATGACTTAAGGCTAATTATGTTTAGGGTAATAGCGTGGAGGGCTTCGTTAAGCAAGTGGTGTGGGCCAAATGCGTAACTTAGCTATCTGCATTAAATGATGTCAAGAGTCAAAATCTATTAATTTTGCACCTGTGTCCCTTCCACGCAGAAGTACCTCCTTCATTGCCCAAAAAAACATTTTATATTACTTCATGAACTCTTTTTGTCCACCTGGGAAATGTTGGAATGCTGCTTTCTTGACTTATCACGTATCATGGCCAATCCTTTCTCTTGTTGGGCGATTTCAACACCAAGATCACAGGAAACACATACCTTGTGACTTTATAAGAACAATCAATTTATAAAATTATATCCAGTGCTTAATTTGAGCCAGTGGTTTCTGATGCTCGGCACCAGCACTTAATTGTCAACACCAGCACTTATGACAGTCTGCCACATGATGGTGCTATCTGCCTAATTTAGAAATGGGAACAACAACAGTCATTCATCAATTCGATATCTATTAAAAGGGACTAACACCTGCTGCCCAAGCCATTCTTATAGTGTTATCTATTAGCCATACACGCAAAAGTACCTCCTTCATTGCCTAAAAAAACCTTTTTATATTACTTCATGAACTCTTTTTGACCACCGGGGAAATGTTGGAAAGCTGCTTTCTTGACTGATCACGTATCATGGCCAATCTTTTCTCTTGTTGGGCGATTTCAACACCAAGATCACAGGAAACACATAACTTGTGACTCCATAAGAA
Source organism: Pleurodeles waltl (assembly GCF_031143425.1). Taxonomy (NCBI): domain Eukaryota; kingdom Metazoa; phylum Chordata; class Amphibia; order Caudata; family Salamandridae; genus Pleurodeles; species Pleurodeles waltl. Next base: position 836,393,174 of record NC_090443.1, read on the forward strand.
CAATCAATTCGTAAAATTATGCCAGTGGTTTCTGATGCTCAGCACCAGCACTTAATTGTCAACACCAGCACTTATGACAGTCTGCCACATGATGGTGCTATCTGCCTAGTTTAAAAATTTGAATAACAACAGTCATTTATCAATTCAATATCTATGAAAAAGGACTAATACCTGCTGCCCAAGCCATTCTTATAGTGTTGAGTGCTTACGGTCTGAATTTTCACACTTGGATGGAGGAGTGTGATGGTTAGTAGTTGTGGGGGTACTGCGATTGGCAATGCTGGCAGGGGCAACCGGTGGTTTAAACTGCAATGCCCTCCTGATGAGGGCCCTGGCACTTTTTTTTATTTTTTTAAATTAAGCACTGATTCTGTCAGTACAGTATTCCCTAGACCAAAAAGTAATTACCATGGGTCCATGTGGCTAAATTTCTGAGATGAACAATCCTGCCACCTCAATTGCAGATTTAAGCAGCCAGAGGTTTTCATCTCCGGCGTCCGGGATCCACCGTCTCTACTACCCCCACCCCCAATCGCCATCTCCAAAATAAAACCAAAGTTGTTGTTAACCTTTTGAAAAGAAACAGACTGCACTCACGTACACACATCATTATTTTTTTTCTTGCTGGGGCAAGGAGCGCTACACACTGGCAATCTGCTACTCTGAGTGAGTCAATGATGCTGGGCTAAGCCCAAGTCTACACTATTTGGGCTAACGATCTCAAAGCCCTGAGAGGTCATCAGCTCGACAAACACATAGTCTAGAGGAGAAGTCTCCACCTCCTTATGACGTGAGAGTAAAATTATGACAGGGCGTTTTTAACTGAAGGCCTGTAGTGCTCGCACTTCACGTCAGTCAGGTAGTGAAAAGCATGGTCTCTCCAGCATGGGGTCTCTTTCCAGCTCATCATGGGTTGTTGGTCCCACCCTGTGATGAGCTGGCAAAGGGAGAGGTAGAGGTTGCCGGCAGGTGGGAAGTTAGGGCATTAAGTGCCACATTAACATCATTATTTTTTTATGTTAATGTGGCCCAACGAGGCCCAAATCCCTGCACCATATTTACAGAGTAGCGCAATGCATGCACTGCGCCCCTCTGTAACCCTTTGCGCAACATTATGCCTGCACCAGGCGTAATGTATGCAAAGAGGGCGTTCCCCCATTAGGGGGGCCGGAAACATGGCGCTAGGAAATCTCTGAGATTTCCTAGCACCATTTTTTACAGCACTTTTAACGCCTGCTTTAAGCAGGCGTTAATAGGTGACTTCCATTCTTTATACTCTGTGGGAGTAGCACCAACAGTTTGGCGCCACTCGTGCAGAGTACATCAATAGTGTAAAAAATAACTGTGCTATTGCCCCCTACCCTGCGCCATGGTGCGCCGTATTTTAAATACGGCGCACACATGATGGTGGTAGGGGGGCGCTAAGGGGCGCAGGGAAAGTGCTGCTGCACTCGGTGCAGCGCCACTTTCCATAAATCTGCCACTAAGTCGGCGCAGTTTCAGAGCTTTTGAAGACACACTGCGCAGGCTTGAGGTGTCTGCTACCCGCACTGCACTTTGCGAGGGATGCCATTAGTTCTGATGCATCACTCGTGAATGGCAGTACACTGCGATGGACTGTGTAGCAGCCAGGAGCAGGCTCCTGGACCTGGTGGCAGCATGGACTGACGGTAGTGCTGGTGCACAGTGCAGCTGTGTGTGACTCCAGCCAACATAGCTAGCTTGGAGAGTCCAGATGGTGCCCTGTAGACTCCCAACCCTGTGGACCACGAGGTGAGAGGTTTATATTTTATGGCTCCATCTCTCCCTGAAAACCTTTATGTCAGCAATTGTGTGTCTTTTGGTTTTGTACCTCTTCGAGCATTCCTTTGCAGTTTTGAATAGGGAATAGAAGAACTCCACCCAAAGGCAGAGCTAAGGGTTTTTGTACATTTGGCATTCACGTACCTTTTTGAAAGTATGTTCATACGTAGTTAATTAGGTTTTTTGCATAACTGGCATTCTGAATGCACATATTTGAAAGAACATTTGATAGGCACGGTAATTGTTTTTGTATTCTGAAGTTTTGGTGCCATAAAATGTGCCTAAGAACACACAATTTAAGTTAGGGACCCCCGAATTATCAGTTTTCTGGTTTCACTTTACAGATCAGCCTGTTTTGGGGAGTCTTTTGTGTTAAAGCTTCGGTTTTTACCTCTGTGCATTTCTCAGTAGTTTTTATATTGCTACTGTGAGAACTTGACTTGCAGGCAGCCCTAATGATTTGTGTACAACTGGCATTCTGAATGCACATATTTGATTGAAAGTGCTTTCATACGCAAAAATGAAATAAAAGAGATTTGGTCAAATAAAGTGTTTGCCTAAGATCCCATAATTTAGGAGGGGAAGCCCTGATCTATCCATGTTTTTTAGTTTCACTTTGGACAAATCAGCTAGTAATTGCAGTTTTTATATAGCGACTACGAGAACTCGATCCGAAGGTATTGCTAATGTTGCTCAGAACTTGCTCTACAATGATCTGAGCCAGGTACAGAGTTTAATGACAACTGTCTTGCCTTTTAGTTAGTGCATCAATGGTTCATATTTAAAAACTCTCACTTCAGTAAGCACTTCTCAGTGCAGTATTATAAAGGCAAAGGTAGACATCGGGGGGATTCCAGATATCTTGTAAAATATAGGAAAATTAGCAGATTCTATGCACCAGCTGGTCCCCTTGTTTATGATGAATGCGTTTTATCACAGAATGGCCTGGAGCCTAATGACACCTAGAAACATTGAACCTTGCTATCGTGTGGGCAGTAGAAGACATAACTTTTGTGCAGTGGAAAGTACATGGAGGCTTATTTACAAGCCCAGGTGGCACTGGGCGGCGCAGCAAGTGGCTTGCTGCACCACCCTGCGCCACTGGAAAAGGGCAGAAATGCGCCATATCCTCTAGATATGGCGCATTTCTGTCCTCTCCCCCTGCGCTCGTGCTAACACAGCTGTCTAGTGCCAACGCAGGCACCCTTGCACCATGGTGCAAGAGTGCGTGGGTTGCAGGGAATGATTGTTTATGTGCAGGAAGGCGTCCCTTCCTCCACATAAACACTCTAAATGCAGCACACATAGGAGTAGCAAATCATCATTATTGAATGATTGTTTATGTGCAGAAAGGAACACCTTCTTGCACATAAACAATCATTCATGGCGTTTTGCTCTTTCTATGTGTGCTGCAGAATGCAACACACATAGAAAAAAGCAAAAATGAGGAGAAATAAAAGTATTGGAGTGCTGTTAGTTTTTGGTGCTGCCCCAATTTTACGAATTCTTGTAAACCGGGGGCAGCGTCAAAAGCAATGGGTGTTGCGGTAGAACGCCCACAGCAACACCCATTGTACGCCTCTCTGCCGCAGAAAAATGTGTTGGGGGCCCATATTTACAAGGCGGCATTAAGCCACGCAAAGTGGCTTAACGCCACCATGCAAATATGGCTCAGGGCAGAGCGCCACCGGAGCGTCACAAAACTTGATGCTCCGGTGGTGCTAGGGGCTTGTAAATATGCCCCATAATTTTGTCACTTTCTCCTAATAATAAAACTGCTGCATTGCCTTACTGTGCACAAGGGAGGCGTTACATGGGTTTTGAAGTGGGTGTTCCCACGCAACACCCATGGATTTTGACGCATCCAGCCTCCTAGGATTGTTTTTGTGTAGGAAGTTACTCCTTCCTGCACAAAACCAATCCTGCCTACAACACAGACACCGTGGTACAAGGTGCCTACGTTGGCGCCAGGCAACCAGAATGGCAAAATCGCAGTGGAAAAGGACAGGAATGCACCGTATTGCATAGATTCGGCGCATTCCTGACCTTTCCCCGTGACTTGCTGTGCTGTCCTGTGTCAAAAGCCCATAAATACGGCCGTAGTTCTTTACTAGAAGAGTGTATTTCTGCTTGGACATATCAACTCTTTTTCCCCACATAACTATTTATCAATGTTATCAAAATGCTGGAATCTTGACCATGCACGTTTTTATGTTTGTATGGTTGCTACTTATTTAATACATTTTTAACATCTTCGTGTTATTATCACCCACGGATAAACTAACAATACATAGGTAACTATTGATTAACTGAAACTTCATTTTTCAGAATTCTTTATTGTTAATGCCCTCACTGATTCCGTTCCTCAAAGAGACCCAAACCCCATAAATCGCAGGGCTCTCTCTCAGTTTCTACCCTGGTGTGGGAGAGCGGATTCAGACAAGTGCCTGAGTGCTTTTATTGATTAAACAGTGAGATGACAACGAGTCATATAGGAGGATCACACACTGTGGTTCCAGCCTAGTAAGCCACAAAGGTGTAGTGACAGTCCCACTCGCTATCAGTGTTTAGATCAAGGTGATGTGAAACACCAAAGTGACTTTGGTTTCGCAATAGAGACCTTCTTTTAATTCTGCCTTTATGAAACTTCACAGTTTATTGTGGCTTCCGTCTGCATTCAACCTGGAGTTACACAGCAGAGCTTTTCATTTGTTTTCGTTTTTTATATATTTGAATATGAATCTCGGAAAGATGTCCAATATTTTCCCTATTTAATTTTCAGGGAACTATTGTAATCCCAAATTTCACATCTTTGCTGTTTGACCAGAATGAATGGAAAACCTCCGACACCTTTAACCCAGAAAACTTCCTGGAAAATGTCGAGTTTCAGAAGCGTGAGGCGTTTGTGCCGTTCTCTCTTGGTAAGGGACAAATGATCTATTTGAATAAGTGCTAGAATATTTTTTTTTTAAACGTTTATGACAGAAACCGTGAATATTTCATTGCACTGCTATAAACGATTACAATAAAACCAATAAGTCAATAAGCTAGAACACTGCTATGCAGTCACTAAAATGAGCATCACTCATAGTTTCCTACAATGTGGCCTTGTTGTGGACCCTTCTAGCCCTGACCAGTGGGTGTGTCCACCATGAGCCTGTCACAGGCCGTGGTAGGTCAATCTTCAAGCTGTAACTAGTGCTATCTTACTTATCGTATGTCTGCCTCCCTGTGGTTTCTTACCCTATGGTGCTGCAGCCCATCCCCCTCCAAATCATGGCTGCAGAAAGGGCTACTGAACAGGGACACAGGCGGATGAACACAGAGAGTATGACCATTGGGCTAGAGGAGCGTGGCACCTACATATAGTATTCATGGCAGGTGAGGCCCAGGTACGCCTTATGTGTGGTTTTACTAGTCAAAAATGATATTTATTTTACTGCACACTCCTTTCAGAGGCTACCTGGGAATACTTAAAGTGACTATACTATTAAGCACTAACGTGTAGTTTACTGAGCTTTCTTCAATGTCAATTGAAATAGTTTTAAATAATATATGTGTACAATAACAATAAAACAATAATTGGAATGTAAATACGTATAATACTACATTCAAACAGGTGCCCACAAAGTCTAAGGAAGGAAATATAAGTAATAAATGTATCATATGATTAAGGTAAATATGTGCAAAGAAAGGTGAAGACACTGACTCATCCTGAGGCCACTGACAATTGTTGCTTATTTGTGTCGTTTTAGGAAATCGTGTCTGTCTTGGAGAACAATTGGCTAAAATGGAGCTGTTCCTCTACTTCACCTCCCTTCTCCAGAGGTTCAGCTTCAAGGCACCCAAGGATGTCCAATTAGGTACTTCAAAATGCAAACGGGGAATCCCACGCTATCCACTTCCTTACAAGATTTGTGCCGTTTCTCGCTGCTAAAAGCCAGGAAGAGGTCGTTCAAAACAACTTGTACTATTACACAGTGGCTCTTAGTATAGAGTCTCCGGGTTTATCTTAAATGGTGCCCTGAAGGCATATATATCCTTTTAACACATTAAAAGTAATCATGAGTTCATAGTTGCTAGATAGCAGTGAACAGAGTTTCATTCGAGGCTATGTTGTTAATTTTTATATTATAAAGTAAGATCTAGAATAACTGAATAAATTAATTAAAAATAACAAGCTTTATGACATTTGCTGTCCTGGAAAATGTCACCATGAAGTGTTAAGCAGAAATGATATGCTAATTAATGTGGTCTCAGACACAATCAATGAATTTTTGTATGAACTCAGGCAAATACGGAAACGATTAAATAAAATGTTAGTAAGTATATAAAACACATATTCCATGGGTGTCATGAAGTGGTCAAATTATGCTGATATATGTATTTTTGTAACATTTTACGCGGGAACCAATGAAGCATACTGATGCAATGCATTGCAACAACAGATAAAGCATTGTTTAACAGTAAGTGAACGTGGGTAGAAGGTAGAGGGAACACAATCATGGGTATAGACTATGTCCGATAAAGTCAAAATTGAAGGACATTTCGGTGTGATCACCAGAATTGAGGAACCAGTCCTGAGATTTGCTGGAAGGAGTTCAAAAAATAGGTTGCCGCTCCTGCCGGTATTGCTGCTGGGCCCTTCGGAATCTAGGAGCACACAAGCATTCTGCAGCACACATAGAAAGAGGAATATGCTTCCCAGGATTGTTTTTGTGCAGGAAGGTGTCTCCTTCTGCACAAATACAATCTTGCATACAACCCAGGCACCCTTACACCAAGGTGCAAGGATGTCTGCGTTGGCGCTAGGCAACCCATTCTGCGCCAGGACAGGAATGTGCCATATTGCCTTAAATACAGCGCCTTTGTGCCCTTTCCCTGTCACACAGTGCAGCAAGGTGACTTGCTGAACTACACTGCACGATTTCTTCATAAATGAGGCCCTTTGTTTATTTAATAAAAAGCATATGCAGTCTAATTGCCTCATCAATGGTACTTATCCTTTTGTCCATGCCTGACTGGGTGCCAGTAAGAATGGAGTTCTGATCCACCCAGGCCTCTAATTTATCAAGCAAAGTATGACCAGGAATTTTGTTCCATATTGTCAAATAATGAAATTGTCCGATAGTTACTAGGCAGACATTTACTGCCCTTCTTATGCAAGATTATTGTTGCAGCTAAATGCGAAGAAGATGAAATAGAATTTTGCTCAAGGCAGCACTGAAGACTCTCATCAGAACATCAGACCACAGCTTTGTTATGGCATGAAAAATATCCACAGGGATGAAATCCAAACTGGTGCTTCTGTGACATGATGGCTCTTTATTTTTCAGATCAAAATAAGTTAAGTTGCCCTTTTACTGTCAATATACTATGTATTTCAGTTAATATATTGCCTTTTTCCCAGGGGTTGGTAACCTAATGAGCGTTCCCTTGTGAGCTATTGATGCTTTACAACTTCTCGTAGTGCTCCATGCACGTGCTTGCACCATTATCGTGTTTGCAGTTACTTGCCACACCCACCTCTGCTCTTGAAATAAGTTTCCAAAATTGCTAGCTTTTTTTTCCTGAAGATGCTAGTCTCAAATCTTCCCAAATAGCTTAGTTATGAGATATCTCCTTGTTCCTAATGAGGGCTTTATAATTTGCTGAGGACATACGATGCACACAGTGAGCATTTGACAGGTCAACCTTCATGTCTCGAAAAGCATCTACAAACCAACCATTGCCACACTTCCTCTGGCTATTGCCAATATGTCTATGGGGTGATGACCAACATGCGGACAGCTCTTCTATCATGGTGCTATATTCTCCAATATCATTTTGGGATCCTGCATCTCGGTATTCCATATGGTGACTATTTGACCTTTAAGGTGATGCCATATATCATCGACCTAATGGGTCATGATAAGTCACCAAACTGCTATTTTCAAGTGTGCCACAAGGCCCCAGGCCTCATTATTGAAAAGTATGTAGTCTACTAAGCTCGACCTCTTACTACTGTGAAAGGTTGAGGCTGTAGGATTGTCCAAAGTAGTTTGACCATTAAGAAAAGTAAGATGGTAGTTCGACAATAAATAGAGAAATGCCCCCACCAACTGCCTCTTCTTTGTTGTTACCATCATCCCAGATTCCCTCTGGCAGCGAGGCATTAAAGTCTCCACATATCACTATAACATATTCTGTGGTGACATTAACTTTAGACCTTATTTTCTGGAGTGTTTCATCAATAAGTTGAAGGCGACGAACTGCATCTGTATGCTAAGTAGGCAGGAAGTAAAACATTGATGGTATATATTATTTTCAATCATTTCCTTTTCAGCCTTATATGGAGAAGATCTTGCGGCATATAAGTCACATGCATATGGGTGATTTTACAATCCAGCTTTGCAGAGATTTAAATACTAAGGCCACTCATTAATCTACCTCTTTTAGAGTGAATTCCTTCAAATAAGAATTTGAGGTATTCTGCAAGGGCTAATTCTGCTAGATTGCTACCCACATCCGGGAAGATTTTAGGGGTAAATGCTAACCAATCATCATCTTCAAGCTTTGCCTATAGGCCTGCAATGTTCCAGGACAGGATAGTAATTCCAGCAGCAGCCTCTGGACTATTCGATCCAAGGTTTATCTTATATGCAATCTCAAGGGAGGGGTGTCTTTATTAATAAAATACAGACGAAAGGCCCAGTGGTCTGTTAACAGTCAGTATTAGGAGCACCATTTCAGCCCACAGGAAGCCAGAGCTAGTTGCTGCTCTCTCCTTGCCACATTGTTTCTGTATTAGTCCTGATCGATGGATGTTTTACAACTATTCTAACATGATCCTGTCTTGTGACAGTCATGAGTTTGGCCTCAAAGATGATGTACCTAGCCAGCCTGTAATTCACAATTGGTCACAATGCTGTCCCTGCTGCAGAGGGGTGGTCAAGATGGTGATTGTGGTTAGCTCCAGCCCAACATTATCCTGCAAAATCTTGCCTATTCAACCATAGTAGCTGAGAATCCTGCCTTTGGACAAAACTGGGGCACGTCCTATGCTCACCTGCCATTATTTTTTTGTTAGTTAGGCCAAACCTGATGGAGTAGATTGAGGGACACTTGGGTGAGGGGAAGGAGCGTTGGTGGCGCCATGACCCGACGCCTGCCTTCTGGCAGCACCCGCCCGGGACCAGTGACCCTACCACTGTGGTGCCCGTGCATCAAGGATCCCTCCTGAGGGGAGCGGGAGTGACCCGGAGCGTGGCCTGCTCCAGGTGCGACCCAACTGCCAGAGGGGTAATGTGAGACATAGAGGTGAACTGTGGGCATATGGACGACACTCCTTGGGGACCCCATCCTTGGATGCCTCATTGCCGACACCAGAAGATCGTTGCCACCAGGTGTTTATCTTGGAGGGTGGAACACCCCGCGTGTGGTGGAGGAGCGGCTGGGCGGAGGGTTGCAAAGCCGCAACAACAGTGTTAAAGCGAGCCCATAGTCTGTACATGACCTGTGCCCCTTTGCGCTGATGCTGAGTCACTTATTGGTGGCAAGACCTCAAGGACGACCCAAGGAGTCTGCAGTGCACCCTCCAAGTGCCAGATTTTGCAGTGCAAACATAGAACTGGTAAGAAATGCACTGCGCAGCTCCAACAGAGCATACATGCTGAAGCGGTCCGACACAAATGAACACAGTACAACATGCGGAATGGGGGTGAGTTGGGCTACGTGGCCTGCATGTGGGAATGGATGTGCACAACCAAATGCAGATCGCACACTTAGGATACCTCCCTCTGCGTGGTGCTACATTGATGGCCTGAGCCTGGTGCAAATCAAAACACGTTTGGCACCACCTCAAGACAAAATACTGGATGCGGACAAGTGAACTGTGGGGCTGATTTAAGAGCCCCTAGATCCTCCTTGTGCCAGATTAGCGTATTTGTTTTTACGCTAATGTGGCCCAACAAGGCAAAAATCACCACTTCAGATTTACAAAGTGGCACATTGCATGCATTGCACCGCTTTCTAACCTTTTGCACTACATTATGGCTACGCCAGGCATTTTGTATGCCAAGGGGGCGTTCCCATGTTAGGGGGGCTGAAAAAATGGCGCAAAGAGATTTCTTTGCTTCATTTTTTTCGGCACTTTTAACGCCTGCTCAGAGCTGGCGTTAAAAGTAGGCACACCATTGTTTTCAATGGGCTTTGCAGGATTAGTGTCAAAATGTTTGACACTAATCCTGCAAAGCTCCGAACCAGTGTCAAAGATGTTGACACTAGTTCACCTAATTACCACCATGGTGCACTGAATCTTAGATATGATGCACACATGGTGGCGTTAGGGGGTGCTAAGGGGTGCAAGAAAAGTGGGAACTTTCCAAGCTTACACAACAGGAACACTCTGGCCCGTCCCAAACGACACCTGCTACATCGGACGCCACTATGGCACTACACCAACTGGAAACTATGCTTCAAACACACTCCAACCAATTTGAGAAAATCCTGCAGGCGATACAGTATACTAAAACCTTTCTGGAAATCAAGGTTGACTCGGTCTCCCAGGAGTTCAACCTCCTACTTGCAGATCATCGCAAGCTGACCGGCAGGGTCGAAGAAGCCGAAACCTCCCTGAGTGCCATAAGGCCTGCTGCTCAAGAGCGGCAAACCCAGGTGACACAGCTCAGCACACAAGTGGCATACCTACACTGTATGGCGAAGGAAGAAAAGGGTTGCTCTAGACGAAACAATGTTCACTTCATGGGCCTCACCAAAAAATGCGGAATGCCAGAATACAGAGCCTTTCATTGAAAACTGGCTAATGGACACTGTACTGAAAGGTGGAAATTCCCCAAATTCTCCTCAATTGAAAAAGCACACAGAATCCCAAGGAGGCCGCCACCATCTGACACCCAACCCTGCAATTATTTAGAACCCACGGACCATAGAAATATGAGGATGAGTCTATCCCAGCATACCCGAATTTCACAGCAGAGGTGTATCTCAATGCAGCTCCTATGCAAAGATCAGACAACGCCTACGGGAGCAGAACATCAAGTATGCTTTCATGTTTCCCGCCAGGCTCAGAGTGGTGGACGGCGGTAAGACTCATATCTTTTCCATACCGGAGGACGTCTGGACATGGATGCCTGCCAAAGGTATAGCCCAGCCCTCGACATGAGAAACAGAGCCTGGCCAGTGGTTGACCCCCTGAACCCATTGCCACCATCTTAATCATCACAGTCGAACCCACTAAATCTCAGGCATCAGAAGAACGAGCCAAAGAACTGCAGGAAACCATTCAATACTTATGCGAATGCTTTTGCAGCACTAAGAGACACGCAAAGATCAGACTGTGGCTCAGATGCGGAAAGCGACCGTACCATCTCCACTGACATTACCAAAGTCCCAGAAATTACTCCACGCACAGCAGATGATCTCTATCTGCCCATTATTACACTGTTTGCATCAACCATATAAACCTCTTGCTGTGTTCCACTACGAATATACAATCTCCTGAGTCCTGAAGGAGAGCCATGATGCTACATGCAGGCTTTTGTGGCTCTCCCAGGTCACAGCAGAGTTTCATGCCTTTCTACAATGCCTGGCATTAAATTGGCACAACTTGTCATGTCTGCCGGTTCAGCTCTAATCATAATCATGCCCTAGTGCCCTTGCCCGAATCACATTATTGCATTTGCGCAAGGTCCAGATGGGGCCATAATCTTTGGCGCTGTCCTTTCACTGAAATGTATGTACCTGTTAAATGCACGCCCCCTCACTTAATGGATACCATATGGACAGGTTTTACCCTCAACTTTCGCTTTATTGGCATATGTTGTGTTTTGTGGGTACTTGGCAGTGGGCTCCTTTCCTACCCGCTTGAGGAATTCTTGTTTGACGTTTTAATGTTAGACCAGTTTCAATGGTTTTGTTATGCCAGCTGGGGTTGGCCGGAAATTGGAGATTTGATCATGGTGTGTGGTTGGGCCAGGCATATCCCTCGGCAACACGCAGGTATTTGGGGCACTGTTCCTTTCACGTTCGAGTCTCAACTCGGGCATTTTACCAAGCAGCCATCCACAATGCATGCCCACACTAATACTGTTGTACCACATACTGTTGTACCACACTACACGTGCGTGGTATGGCGACACTGACCAAGAGATATTTTATACACACATTCCTCAAACGCTACCGGGTGCATTTCTCCATCCTACAAGAGACCCATCTAACAGACAGCGAGCTTCGGAAACTCAAGCCCAAGTGGCATGGTCCAGTGTATGGCACGTCATCATCAGCATTTCCTTCCTTCCCGTAGCAACATTTTCTTCATTGCCTTTTTTAATGGTCACAGGTGCAATAACATTCATACTTTCACAACCACCAGTTGCTAGACTTGAATTGTTTGCTAAAGATGAGACAACCAGGTGTTCACCTGTGTCATTCATTCTGCTGGGATTGCTTGGACTCTATGGCTTGTCTATTTTTAAAGATGTAGTTGAGCTAGAAGTTTGGCAGGAACACCTTTGCAGGGCTTTGCCAATATCCAGATATGGGGAAAAGTACATATTGTTGGTTACCTGAGTCAAGATATCGACTCCTTTGTTTTTTGTATTTATTGCTTTCAATACCAAATGGAGTCAGAGTTGTGAACTATGTCCTGCATCAGATTTTCTAACAACCACAGCACAGAGATCAGGATTCTTGCGAGTGTATGCAAGACCCCAGTATCACACAGTACTGGTCTGTTTGAAGGAATGACCTAGGAGTGCTCAGACAACCAACTGGAAAGTCCCTTATCTCTATAATCACGTTGTGAATGCTGTCTCACTATCACCACTAGCTGTACAATAGCATGAAATGACATTCATAGTAATTCAAGTTGTTCCTCTCAGTCCTTCACTATCTATTGGAGGCCTGCTACTCAAATGGAAGGTAAATTGTTCTTTAAAAGATGCTGTTAGGTCATTACAACAGATGTCTTCATGTGGCCTTTCACATGCTGTACACCAACACTCCCATGCATTTTCAACCTGGCCTTCTCAATTCTGTTACCTTATCAAGGGTGTGGAAATAATAAAATATCTACGTGTCCATAGGACAGGCTGCTTCATAAATCAACTTGTCCTGTAAAAAAATCTACTTGTCCCTTTGGTGCCATGTAGTGCAGCAATAATTTATGGCAGCAATCCCATTTTATAAGTGCTCTGATATTAGCATCTCTGATTATGCCTAGCTAATGATATAATAAGTCTTGAATACTAGCAATTTCCTTAGTTTGCCACCTTACTGCAGATCTACATACTGGTACTGGAGATAGCGGAAAGCAAGCGTTTCAAGGTGTGACTGGCCATTTGAGTCTGTATAAACCTACAAACATGCATGTTTTAAGGCTTTTCATCAGCTCTTCTCTAATGTTTTCCCATACTCTGAAAGGTTGGAAATTTACTCCTGAGAAAAACAGAAGTAAAACTTCTTCCAGGGTTGAAAAAAAAAGTGGTTAGAGGGAAAGTGAACTTGTAAACACTCAGCAGATTTGTGCATGAGCAAATCTACACCCACAAATTTACTTGTGCTATAATAAATTTCACAAATATTTTGTACGAGTACGATTTCCTGCTCTACTTCTGTAAATTCTTGTGCATTCATGAAATATGGAAATCTGCAATAATGCAATGACATATACCATGAGTGCACTTTTGTGACTTTTTAGGGTCGAGGGCAAAGTGATCCGTCCCTGGTGTAATCTCTCTGTGGGCCTTTAACCACGCCCATGTCAAGCCCATCCGTTTGGTTGGTTCGTGGGCTTGCCTTTTAAAATGAGCTTTGATTTCATTAGTGGAAGGCATGCATACCTCATGCCTTTTCCAGGGTTTAGCCCACCTGGAGCGCACCGGCCAACTACTGAAAACATACGAGGCTTCATGTTTTCCGTATAGTTTCGGGACTATTTTTTCACTTTATTTCATAGGCAGCACGATCTCGCTGGGCAGAAGTCGAGCGCTTTGCATGACATCGACCCTTTTACATGGATATTTACACTTTTGCCGGTTACATGGATAATTGCACTTTTGCGGTTAGATTAATAATTGCACATTTGCTGATAAATTTCACTGCAAGCGGACTTCTGTTTCCTTTTGTGTGTTTACTTTGCGCTCATGGTGGCCATCACTCACTTATGTGAAACCTTTACTTTTCAGTTTATGTGTCAAAAAAAGTCCGGTTAGGAGTTAACGCCTGACCCATTGGACCTGAAATGCTTGTGAAATACATTCTATCCGATCCCATTGTTTTATAAGGCCCTAGTCTGCTGAGTAAAAACAAAACAAATGAAGATGTTTACCTTTAGATGACGATGGTTCCCCTTAGGAAGGGGTTGTGCTGTACTCAGGTTCAGAGGTCCTTTTTGTCACTGAGGAGGAAGCGGTTTAAAATATGTTCTTCAGGAAAGTATGTGCTCATATAGATGTCATTTTAAATGAGGAAAAGGGTTGAGTAATAATTTCCGAATCACCATAATGGTATTTTTTGTATTCTTTAATCCTGGTTGTCCTCCTAAAATGATCTGGACAGATTAAGGAAATGAATAATATTGAAAAGAATAAAAATACAGAGACATTAGTCAAGCTTATGATTTTTGAAGAACTTCCTGAGCATAAGGGTCATGTCTGTCATGTCATTCATGTCAGTCATGTCTGTAAAACCTATGAGCATTAAGCTATATAACTATCCTACTAATGTCTCAGATAGGCATATGCCTGTCTGGCTCATTTGGAATAACTGGGCTCTACCTGAAACAAAGCATGCTCTACACATTTTGTGAAGGTGAATGCAACAAAACATGAATAATCTGTCAAAGGTAGGCTTATTTAACTTTTTCCAGAGTGTATTATCACCAAAGTTAACAACAAGATGAAAAGAGCTACTAGTGCATTTGGGTCACCTGGGATTATGTAAGCAAAACATTAATAAGCCAATAGATTTAAGTCAGATATAAAAATGTGTCGACTAATGTTCGATATCACTCAACACAGATGGTCTGTTTCAAAGAACCATCCAAAAATGCAACTTTTCATCTTTGAAATTGAATATGACTCCTTTACTGACAAGCTGTGAAATTCTATGACTCTTCTGGCAAATATAATGGCAATACGAAATGTGAATGACCTTCCTGGATGTTTGTGCTTAATAGAAACTGTATTACTGTTTTTATGTGTTTAGAATCTTAACAGGTGTTAGCGCGTCTGACCTTAATAAGTAAACTTACTAGGGGACGCAAATAGGTTGATGAACCTTTTGACTCGCAATTAAGATGTTCTTACCAGACAGCCATTACATAACCAATAATCAATACACAATAATCATTAGTTTAGTAATCAAAAAATCAATGATTAATGGAGTCAGTAACTGTCGCACACCCTGACATTTCACTCACGGATAACTACACCTTTAGTAAAAGTTTAGAATATTTATTTCCCTATATTAACAATGCTAAGGTCATGTAGATTAATCTCAAAATCAAATGAAACACATACAGAAACAACACTGGCTGTCCAAAGCGGTGGAAGAAACGTAGCCTAATCAAAGCTTTGAACAATGACACATTCTAAGATTATAGTGCAAATCGGTAACAAAGTCAACAGTGTCAACGTGATAACACACATGAAGTTTAGCAGAGAAATTAATCAAGCATTTATCATAAATCATTAGTGAGAATCCTTAACTATCAACAGATTAGCATCAGCATGTTGGGCTTCATGGAAAACAATTTAGTAACACGAATTTGGAAAAACCTCAAACTATGGCTCGATCAAAACAGCGCAGTTGGTACCTAGAAAGAAAAAGCAAATATGCATGATAATCACAATTTGGATATACATATCCTCAGGGTGGATCAGCAAAGCAGAATCAGTCTTCGTCCTCAGTGTAGGAAAGTACCATCTTTCTTGGCATGTTACCCCCAATTTTACATGTATGTCAGTATGTTTTTGCCTGTCTCACTGGGATCCTGCTAGCTAGGACCCCAGTTATCATAGTTTGTGGCCTAAATGTGTATGCCTGTGTAGTTCCTAACTGTGTCACTGAGGCTCTGCTAATCAGAACCTCATTGCTCATGCTCTCTCTGCCTTTAAATTTGTCACTATAGGCTAGTGACTACATTTACCAATTTCAATTGGCATACTGGACCCGCCATATAAGTCCCTAATAGATGGTACCTAGGTACCCAGGGCATTCGGCTTCCAGGAGATCTATATGGGCTGCAGCATTTCTTTTGCCACCCATAGGGAGCTCAGACAAACCCTTACACAGGACTGCCATTGCAGCCTGCGTGAAATAACGCACACATTATTTCACAGCTATTTTCATTGCACTTAAGTAACTTATAAGTCAACTATATGTCTAACCTTCACTTTCTGAAGGTTAAGTGCAAAGTTTCTAAGTGTGAGGGCACCCTTGCACTAGCAAAGATGCTCCCACATAGTTCAGGACAATTTCTCCGGACTTTGTGAGTGCGGGGACACCATTACACACGTGCACTACATATTGGTCAATACCTATATGTAGCTTCACAATGGTAACTCCAAATATGGCCATGTAACATGTCTAAGATCATGGAAGTGTCCCCCCCTTCCAAATCTCCTCTGCACTTCTCTCTTAGACTTCTGCCAAGGATCGACCGCTGACTGCTCCAGGACGCCTGCAAAACTGCAACAAATTAACCAGAAGACTACCAGCGACATTGTAGAGCCAAATCCTGCTGGCTTTCTCAACTGTTTCCTGGTGGTGCATACTCTGGGGGCTGCCTGCCTTCACCCTGCACTGGAAGCCATGAAGAAATCTCCCATGGGTCAACTGAATCTTCCCCCTGCTCCAGCAGGCACCAAACTTCAGCTTCACCGGTACTCTGGGTCCCTTCTCATCCTGATGAACGTGGAACACAGGTGGTGGACCCAAGTGACCCCGATTGTCCAGTGGTCCAACTGTCTGAATTTGGAGGAGGTAAGTCCTCCCCAGACAGTAATCCTGTGCACCATGTGAACTGCAGTTACAAGGGCTTCTGTGCACATTTCCAAGAAATCCTTCATGCACAGCTGAGCCTAGGTCCCCAGCACTCTGTCCTGCGATGCTCAGCTCCCTGAGTTGACCTCTGGTGTCGTGGGACCTCTCTTTGCAGTGTTGACGACCTCTCTTTGCAGTGTTGACGACCGATGTGTTCAGTCTTCTTTAACCCGTGTTCAAGGACTCCTGTGGGTGTTTCCCTCCTTCCAGCGGGCTCTCTACTTTGCTGAGGCCCCCCTCTTTCTCATCTCCTGAATTGTGACATCCTGGTCCTTCCTGGGCCCGGGCAGCACCCTTTTTCTTCAACCGCAACTCTTGCAGGTAGCAAGGCCTGTTTGTGGTATTTTGCCAAGGAAACAACTCTGCATCCTCCAGCACACCGTGGGACATCCTCTGCACAAAGCAGAACCTGCTACCTCCTTTCGTTGGTGCAAAACCAGCATCCTCTTCCAACCAGTGGCAGTAATTTTTCACCTTCATCCGGGGTTTAGTGGGCTCCTGCCCCCCCCGGACACTTTAGCGACTCCTGGACTTGGTCCCCTTCCTTTACATGTCTTCAGGTCCAGGAATCCATCTTCAGTGCTTTGAAGTCTGTTGTGGTCCTTGCAAAATCCTTTATCACGACTTTAGTGTGTTTCGGGGGAAATAGTAGTACTTTACTCCTACTTTCCTGGGTCCTGGGGTGGGGTCTCCTTTACACCCTTAGTGTTTTCTCACACTCCCAGCGACCCGCTACACACTACACTTGCCTAGGGGTGCATTTGTGGTTCGCATTCCACTTACTTAGTATATGGTTTGTGTTGTCCCTAGGCCTATGGCATCCTATTGTGTTTTACAGTGTTTGCACTACTTTCTGACTGTTTTACTTACCTGATTTGGTTATTTGTGTATATTTTGTGTATGTTACTTACCTCCTAAAGGAGTATATCCACTGAGATATTTTTGGCACGCTGTCACTAAAATAAACTACCTTTATTTTTAGTAACTATGAGTATTGCCTTTCTTTTTATATGATACCTATATGATATAAGTGGTATTGCATGAGCTTTGCATGTCTCCTAGTTCAGCCTCGGCTACTCTGCTATAGCTACCTCTATCAGCCTAACCTGCTAGAACACTACTACACTCTACTAATAAGGGATAACTGGACCTGGTATAAGGTGTAAGTACCATTTGGTACCCACTACAAACCAGGCCAGCCTCCTACACTCAGGACATCAGTCGATCAGCAAGGCATCAGGCTTCAACATCAGAATTTAAGAAACGCAAAGTTATTAAGCATTAAAGTTAAGCACATCTCTAGTAAAGACGCATAAGAAAGTAATAACCTTTTGGTCAGAAAAATGGGCAGTAAGCTGTCTTCTCTCAGAATGAATGAATTAACTCTCTTCCCTCCATGTACTCTTGTTAAATCAAAACTTTTAAAACTATCCCCTAAATCCCTATTTATTAGTTAATCGTATGTTCACACTTTGTCCAATAAAACTAAAATCTCAAATCTATGAATTCTAATATTTCTCCATTCTCATATTGTTGATTGGTTCGTCTTGTGATGTCCTCATCATCCGGCTTGTCAGGTAACAATATTGTTGCAGCTTCTACTCTAGTCGGGATCTTCATTGTTCTTGTCCTGGGGAAGTCAGTTTCACACACATTACACATAAAATGTTGCATTAGCAAGAACATCATCTCCTAGCAGTCGGTTCACACAAAAAGCTTCCATTATGAGCACATTTAAACAACACAATAGAAATTCACAGTTTAATTTTCTCTGGTCAGCAATTTTATTAAACGCTAAGAAATACAGCTTTTACGTGAGGCGTGGCAAGTAGGCCAAGAAACTCGCTACGTTGAGGCTTACAATTAATAAAGCTAAAGCTTACTATGTAACCTTTAAAGTGACATATTACTGCATTAGTCTAACTTATATTCAACATTTCATAATATTTAATCATTGATTAGTACATTTCGTTAACATTGGTGCCCATTCTTCGTGATCACATTTTCAAATGCATGCGTTATTTTTTTACTTTATTTTATTTTCTACATAAACCTATTATTCAAAATACATAAACACTCAGTAATAATTTTTTTTAAGACACCTGCGCTAGCACAGGGTAGGATATTAGTCAACATTCCAGGTTGATGATGATCTGTCTGTTATGTTCTATTTGAGATAGTTGAGCCAGAAACAGGAATATATTGGCATGTGATTGAGATGGTCCTAATAAAGAACCTGTGAACTAGGCTACAGCATTGCACTGATCTTTACAATGGCGACAAGGGTGAGAACAAGAAACATTGTGTTAGTGTAGTGAGTTTCAAGGAGCAAGATTGCAAAAAAAGAACATCTCAACTTACTCAGGCTAAACTTAAAGGTGTATGTTAGAGATGTGATAATCTTGGAAATGTGCCTCTTTTAAAAATTGTCCAGCTCTAAATAATGTGTGCAAACCTTGTACCGACAAAGGAAATTTTGCTAAATGTTGTTGTTCACTCAACAGTACTAGTAAGGTTAATTAAATATTTTCTGAGTCTGTCAAAGTAGTGGAATATTGAATTTTGCCAGTGTTTCCAGATGGAGGAAGGAGAAAACACTCTAAAGATATCATTTGCATCAATGGATTCGATATGGAAGCTCTTGTGGATTCAGTAGCATGGCTCACTTCGTTATCCAATGAGGTGTTTGAGAAGAAACTTTGTCATAATAAAACTCTGATAGATCCTGTTGTCACACCCGGTGGATATGGTGGAAAAACTATAGAATTAAGAAGGTTTTTGAGGCAAATATATAAATTCCAGAGCAGCAAGATTCATGGAAAATTGCATGTTCCTATCAAGGGATACATTGTATTGAGTTGGCCACATCAGAAGGATCTTGTAATTCTGTCAGATTCCAATGATTCTCCTCAAGTTAGACTGAGGGAAGATTAAATTAAGGAAGAGCAAAAGAGTAGTGTGCATATTTTTTATGTTGTGATGTACAATGGCAAAGCTAGGTTCATTGATGAATTTCCAGAAGTGTTTGTTCAAAAACTGGGGTGTGTGAAGGGATCTGATCATCATATAAGACAGAAGGAGGGCTCAATAACTATAGCATACAAGCTCAGACCTGTGCCCATTTTGATGAGGAATTCTGTGGAGATGAAATCGAAGAGGTTGTGTGAGGAGAGAGTAATAGGACCCATGGAAAGTTCAGACTGCGTTGCTCCTAAACTATCAGGTGATATTAAGCTGTGTGTAGATTTAAGAACTTTGAATAAATGTGTGGTGATTGATCATTTTCCTTTACTGAATATTACTGAGATGGTGTCCATGTTGCATGGGGCTTGATTCTTCACTGCTCTTGATCTGTCAGCTGCAACCCACAAGGGTGTGGACTCCCAGGACATATTGTGTGCGATTAAGGTCAATCAGCTTTCATGTTTATTTTGTCCTTGGGAAACGTAGGTCCTTCCTCCTGCAGCACAAACCCTTTGTCTGCCAGTTTATGGTACCACATTACAAATCAGGGAAGGGCACTGTCTGTAGTTAAGATAACATTGGTGTCCATATGTCAAAGCTGTTCAAACTTGATTTATGGTTCATTAATGCAAAGCCTTTATTACTAGAGTGAGCACCCTAAGGTAATGCTGTAAGCTCGAACTGCTCTGCTGACAGCGGTCCCAGTATGAAAATGTATATGCCAATATGCTCCTTGTGAAAGTGCAGAATGCTGTCACTCCCAGTAAAGCCAGTCTGTAGATGAATAGAGAGAGACAGAGAGATAATTTTAGTGAAAACAAAAGGTCTTAACTCAAGACCTAATTCTTAAATAAAGTCACAAAACGGCAGCCATGGTAAATGCCCTTGCATTCGTGTAGATTTACAGCTTTCATTAATTCACAATCATTTAAGTAGGCCAGGAACTCGTACTCCTAGAAAATATTTGGGAACTGCATTTTAGCATGAGCAAATCTCCGAGTGTAGATTTGATGATGCAAGAATTTTTACAAGCTTACTTTCCCTCCAACCACTTTTTTTCCAACTGTAGAAGAAGGTGTACTTCTGCCCTTGTCTGTAGTAAATTTCCAACCTCTCTCTGTATGGATAAACACTATAGAAGACCTGGTGAAAACCCCTAAAGCATGCATGTTAGTAGGTTTGACCAGACTCAAAAGGGCATTCCAACCCTGGAACTATTGCTTAACGCTACCTCCAGCCTCAGTATGTAGTTCTGTGGAAAGGTGGCAAAATGTGGGAACTACTAGAATTCAAACACTACTATACAATTCAAAGACTCCACGAAGCCGGCATACAAGGGATTGCTCTCAACTGGATTACTTCCTATCTTCACAAAAAATCTAATATCATCCACTCGCCCCCTTCTCGTCCGAACCCTACCTCACAAAAGCAGGGGTCCCCCAAGGGTCAATCATCTCACCTTTGCTTTTCAACATCTACATGATATCTTTACCAGAACTGATCAATGATTTCCATCTCACATGCTACAACTATGCAGATGACACACAAATACTACTTAAATTAGAATGCCCCAAAACATTGAAAACTCAGAAATCTTCAGTTGCCTCGGAGCCGTTGATCAGTGGATGACCTGGAGCCATCTCAAACTAAATACCTCCAAAACAGAAATACTCATATGTTGTGACTAGAAAAGTTATGACCCTCTGTGTGTCTGGCCTGACGGTCTCGGACCACCTCCTTGATTATCCAAGGAAGTTAAAAACCTTGGAATCACCATGGATTCCAAGTTAACTATGAATGCCCAAGTGGACAAATTAGCACGAACAAGCTTCATAACCTTGAAGACTTTACGACGCATCTTCCCCCACCTCGGATTTCCACACAAGGTGCAAGCTACCATCTCTCTTGTACTATCCAAACTGGATTATGCCAATGGCCTCTACCATGGATCATGTCTATCTATTATGAAAAAACTACAACGTATCCAGAATTCCGCAGCCAGGCTACTATTACATGTAAAGCCGCAAGCCCACATCTCCCCTGCCTTGAGAGCACTACACTGGTTACCCGTTGCCAGAAAATACACTTTCAAGCTGCTTTGTATCACCCACAAAGTTATACATGGAACAGGACCGCTTTTTATCAGAAACAAAATAACCAAATACATCCAACAAAGAAACCTCCGCACAAGATTGGCACCCCGCTTTAGAACACCACCATACAAGAAAAAGACTATAGGTGGTACATCCTTCTCCATTCATGCAGCCAAACTATGGAATTCATTACCCCCAACTATAAGAGCCACAGATAACTTTCTTGTCTTCAGAAAACTTCTCAAGAGTTGGCTCTTTCCTTCATAACCACCATATTCAAACAACTATGGACTGCATATGCCTATGTTGATAATTTGTTTTCTGATAATGTGTATATTTCTAGTTATGTATAGTTCTTTAGAAAATATGTATCGCTACTATGTCATAACAATAAAATACACACACACTCTTTAATTTAAACCTGTTTGACTAAGTATATTTACCCATGGTTCTAATTATGTATTGTATGTACATATATGTGTGTGCATATGTGTGTGTATTCATGTGTGTTTGTATGTGTGTATGTATAC
Organism: Pleurodeles waltl; assembly: GCF_031143425.1. NCBI lineage: Eukaryota > Metazoa > Chordata > Amphibia > Caudata > Salamandridae > Pleurodeles > Pleurodeles waltl. Next base: position 836,415,609 of record NC_090443.1, read on the forward strand.
ACATATATATATAGAAATATATATATATGTGTGTGTATATGTTGTTTCGGTGCTTGGCATGTTCGTGGGTCATTGCATGGCTCCTTCGTGGGTTGTTATACTAGATATCTATGAATCCCTGCTCTCATATTATCACACTTATCTACCCATCATCATATGTCATGTCTCTTTCAAACTATTCTCCATTCCCACTCTGACTCATCCCAAATCCTTCTACTACTTTCATCTCCTAAATAACTCTGCCTTAGCTCTTCCCTCCGGTTCCACATCTAACTCACCAAACCTCACTCTACTATCATGACCTCCCACACAACCCTACTAAATTCTCCCTCATTTATCTCACCCTGCTACTATGCTGTCCCTAACCCTTCCACAGACTCTTCCCTCCTCCATCCCCCTTTACTCATCCCAAGCCTTTGGGTTGAGTAAATGAGGGATATACTGCCAATTAACACTTCTGGATTTCTTTCCTCCTCCACCCCTCCATTACTCCAGTCAATCTAACTAACAAACTCTCATATCCACGGCTCAAATTAACTCATAATAATACTGAAACTGTACTCATATTTCCCAATACTAATCCATCAATAATTCTTGTTGGGTTCCAGAGTAGCATGCTACTCACCGAAAAGCGCTTTGACGCCTCATCAGGGGTAGTAAGCGCTATATAAATAATATTACAATACAATACAATACAATATGAGCCCTGGCATAATCAGAGAGGTTATTATCAGAGCTCCTATATAATGAGATTGCTGACATAATTTACTGTCGAACTACGTTGCAGGAAAGAGACAAGTATATTTATTTTGCAGGAGAAGTGGATTTATGAAGCAACCTGTCCCATGTAGATATTTTATTAAATTCCCCACCCCTGTTACCACTAAATCAGAATACATCTAGACTCGAGAGATCCTACCACATTTATAACTCTCTTTGGCACGTTTAGTTCTGTGCATATTATAGGAGGCTGGCCTGGTTTGTAGTGGCTACCTAAAGTACTTACACCTTATACTAGGCCCAGTTATCCCTTATTAGTGAAATGTAGTAGTGTTCTAGCAGCTTAGGCTGATAGAGGTAGCTATAGCAGAGCAGCTTAGGCTGAACTAGGAGACATGCAACGGTCATGCAATACCACTGTGGTCACACAGTACTTACACACATGAAAGAAAATACTCAGTGTTACAAAAATAAAGATACTTTGTTTTGGTGATACAAATGCCAAAAATACCTTAGGGACTACACTCCCTTAGGGGGTAAGTAATATACACAGTAGATACACTAGAATGCAGAAATAGCTGTAAAAACAGATAGAAAACAGTGCAAATAGTGAAAATCACAATAGTTAGAAATGGGACTACGGGGAACACAAACCATATACTAAAATAGTGGAATGTGAAAGTTGGTTTCCCACCTAGGGAAGTGTAGTGTGTAGAGGGCCGCTGGGAGTATTAGAAAACACCAAAGGTAAGTAATATAATCCACCCCAGAGCCCAAGAAAGCAGGAGTAAATCACAGTAACTTTCCTAGAACACACAAGAACACGTGAGAGAACATTTTGCAAGAACCAGAAGAGACTGCAAGACACCAATTATGGATTCCTGTACCTGAAGACCTGTGGAAGAAGGGGACCAAGTCCAAGAAGCACTGAAGAGTCCGGAGAAAACAGAAGCCCTTGCTAACCCGGAAGAAGGTGCAAAAGAAGAACCACCAGTGAAGAACAGTCAGTAATGCACCCAAGAAGACGGATGCGGGTTCCTGTTTGGTGCAGATGATGTCCCATGCCGGATGGATTGCAGTCTGATTTGCGTCACTGGATTCCACCAACAAGCCTTGGGACATGCAAAGCTCACGGTTAACGTAAAGTGGCGCTGCCCGGGACCAGGAGGGACCTGGTGGCCTCTAACCAGGAGGGAGAGACTGAGGGGGCTCTCAGCAACTCAGAGAGCCCTCAGAAGACCAGGCAGCATGCACAGGAGTCCCGCAGCCTGGGGACAAAGAAGGTGCAAAAGGAGGCCCACGCCGCACTGCACAAAGGGATCCCACGCCGCGGGAGAACCAGGCAGGAGGCTATGCATCGCAGTGAGGAGTGCTGGGGGCCAGAGCAGCATGGTGCACAAAGAACTTCATGGAAGGATGCCACCAAACCTTGGCAACTACAAAGCATGCGGTGCATGGGGGTACTGTCTTGCGTGGGGAGGCAAGCTCTTACCTCCACCAAAGTTGGAAAGTTGGACAGTTGGACAGTTGAACATCAGGACCGTTGAGACCACTTCAGTCCACCACCCTTGTTGATGGATCCACGCACTTCTTCAGGAGAGGTGACCCAAGCCACCAGACGTTACTGCAAAGTCGTGCCTACTGAAGCAGGGAAGTGACTCTTTCACTTCAAGGGAGATTCCTTCGTTTTTCTGGTGCAGGCTGAAGACTGTCTGTCCTCTGAGGATGCACGACCGGGAAACAGTTGCAGTTGCTGGCAAGAGCTGAAGATACAATGTTGCAGAAGTCGTCTTTGCTTCTTTTTTGCAGTCGTAGAGTTCCTGGAGGGTCCAGATGCAGTTTCTTCAGTAAGAGGGTAAAGTAAAGGATGCAGAGGATTCCTGCTGGAGTCTTGCAATCCGAATCTGAAGCACCACCCCAGAAAGAGACCCTAAATAGCCCTGAAAGGGGGATTGATCACCTAACCAGGTAAGAACCTATCAGGGGAGGGATCTGACATCACCTGCTGGCACTGGCCACTCAGATGCTTACAGAGTGCCCTGCCAACTTGGAATCCAAGATGGCAAAACACAGGGATGCTCTGGAGGAGCTCTGAGCACCACCCCTGGGGAGATGATGGACAGGGGAGTGGTCACTCCCCTTTCCTTTGTTCAGTTTTGGGCCAGAGCAGGGACTGGGGGTCCCTGAATCAGTGTAGACTGGATTATGCAAGGAGGGCACCATCTGTGCCCTTCAAAGCATTTCCAGAGGCTCTGGGGGGGCTACCCCTCCCATACCTGAAACACCTTTTTCCAAGGGGAGAGGGTGTAACAACCATCTCCCAAAGGAAATGCTTTGTCCTTCCTTACTGGGCTCGAGCTGCTTGAGCAACAGGAAGGCAGAAACCTGTCTGTGAGGTTGCAGCAGCTGGGGCTGCCTGGAAAACCTCAGAAGACTGTAATTGCAGTACTAGTGGACCTCTAAGGAGCCCCCAGAGTGCATGGAATCATACAACCAATGCTTGCAAAAGCCTTAGGGTATGATTTCAACATGTTTGATACCAAACATGGCCATATTCAGACCAACATTGTGAAGCTGTACATAGATAGTGACCTATGTACAGTGCACGCATAAAATGGCATCCCCACACTCACAAAGTCTGGGAAACTGGTCCTGGATGACGTGGGGGCACCTCTGCTAGTGCAGGGGTCCTCTCACACACAGGTACTCTGCACCCAGCTTTCAGGGTTGGAAGGCCTGGTATATGGGTGAGTTATAAGTGACCTGGTGCAGTGTACATGGCAGTGAAAGGGTGCATGCACCATTTCACACAGCCTGCAATGACAGTCCTTTAGGAGCCTTGGTATGGGCTACCTATGGGTGGCAAAAGAAATGCTGCAGCCCATAGGGATCCCCTGGAACCCCAATGCCCTGGGTACCTAGGTAACATATATTAGGAACTTAAAGGGGTCACCAGTATGCCAATTTGGGATGAAATACTTGGTTACCAGTATGCAGTGACAAAATATAGTGGAGAGAGAGCATAAGCACTGGGGTCCTGGTTAGCAGGATCCCAGTGACACAGTCAAACACACAGACAGGCAAAAATAGGGGGTAACATGCCAAAAAGAGGGCACTTTCCTACACATATTCCATTTGTCCTAGTGTCAACAGCAGCCATGTTTCAGAGGATCATGTATGAGTTCTTTAAAAATATGGAGGAGATGAAGTGATTCCAAGATGATATGTTGATATTTGGAGAGACTATACAGGTGTATGACTTAAAAGTGGGGCAAGTGTTGGATGTACTTAGAACGGATGGGTTAACCCTCAAACTTAGTAAGTGCAAATTTAGTACAGAAGAGATTGAGAATTTGGGACACAGCATTAATCATGAAGGTACTGCTCCAAAAAAGGAGTTGGTTTCCAGCATTTTGGGTCTACACAGTCCTTCCAAAAAAGAAGAGTTGAGGTCCTTCCTAGTGATGATGAAGTTTCATGCCAAGTTTTTCCCTAATTTAACCTCCAAGATAAGTAATATGAGATAGTTACTTTAAAGATGAAAGGGAATTTGGGTGGAGTGAAGAGTGTGAGCGGGAGGGCGTTGTTGTCAAGGAAGGTCTTGGAAGTGCAAATAACTTCCATTGTTTCGATCCTGCTAAGTGTAGTTTTGTAACAGCGCTGTATGTTCTATGACAAAATGACAAAATGAGAAACCGTGGAGTTATTTTAAGGCTACAATTCATACCTTGAGGTTTTTGCAAGGAGCGAAAATGGTAGACCTGTCAGCCTAAGGGTGATCTTCCCTTAAACATTTTGCCTACTTACCCCCAATTAATGCTGGATTTTGGCTTTAGTTAGCTTTGGGACTCTGAGCACTGTACCACTGCTAACCAGTGCTAAAGTGTTTATGCTCACACCTTTAAATATATATATTTTTTAAATATACCAAATTGGCATATTTAATTTACTTATAAATCCCTTATAGAGTGGTACGCCATCTACTCATGGCCAGTATATTAAATTCTACCTGTGGGCCTGCAGCACGTATTGTGCCTCCCAACTTAAGTAGCTCCCTAAAACATTTGCCAGTCCTGCCATTGCAGCCTGAATGCTGTGTTGCACTGCTTTGTTGACTTTGTATTTAAAGCACCATGCCAAGCCTTAAACTTCCCTTTCATTACATACAAGCCATCCCTAAGGTAGACCCTAGTTAGCCCATCAGGCAAGGTGCTGTGTAATTAAAAGGTTGGGCATGTAATTTTAAATTTTACATGTCCTGATAATGAAAAGCTCCCAAATAAGTTTTTCACTACTGTGAGTCAAAACCCTTTCATAGGATAACATTGAGGATTTCTTATTACATTTAATAAGCTGTAATTCCTAATTGAGAGGTGGTAGTTACCTATGAAATTGTAATGACAAAATCTCTTTTTCATTACAATTTCGACAATGTCACTTTTAGAAAATTGGCATTTTTCTGCCCCCTGTGCCTGCAGCCTGTCTTGAGTCACATGACTGGGCATAGCTGACAGACTTTGTGAATTCCTTCCAAGACATTCACACAAGAGAGGGAATAGCTGTGCATGAATGGGCCATCTGCTGGTAGGATGGCAGTGGATCTGAACATTGCCTCACTAAACCTGAATAGCCTGTGCTCTGCCTCCACACAATTGGCTTAACGACCCTTCAGTTAGCTTTGAGGCAGGTCAGGGGAGGTAGGGACATCCATGCACTTCAAAGACACTGTTTAGAAGCTTCTTCCACTTTTCAGAACTACGGCACCAGTGTATAAAAGAAGAACCTCAGTACACTTCTGGACCTGTGGATACTCTGCTAAGAAGAAGGACTATTGTGGTGCTGAAATGATTGTCAATCTTCTGGACGGCTACTCTGGAGTAGCTGCTGCGTTGCTTTGCTGACGTGGTGCCTGCTGCCCTATTGCATGGGGAGGAAGAACTGGACCTGGAACCCATCTTGAACCCTGGATCCCAGAGTGACTTAAAGGGCTAGTCAGTTGGTCTTCTGATCTGAGGCTTGGGGACTTAACAGACTCCCAACAGCTGCTGAACCCATTTTCTGCGAATTCCTGATCCTCAAGAGGTGTCTCTCTGGTCCTGGACCCTTGGCGTGGCTCTTGAGCTCTTAAATCCAAGCTGTTGGGCTCTTCACAACTGCGAACTGGCCTGTTCACACCAGAACTGCGCCACTCGCACCAAAAATCAGCAGGATCTTCTACCAGCCCGTCTCTTCGCACATCAGCATAGACTGCTTGAGATGAAGCACCAGCTCACCCATCAGTGATGCCAGGCCTGCTCCTTGTGCCATGCTGAACACCACCCACAATGCTTTCCTTGCTCCTCGTGACCCTCTCCAATGCAAACGGGACTCTTGGCACGAAGCCTGAGAAGGTAAACCTTCAGCAGGACTAATCTGGGACTGTATGCAACCTGTGCTACATCATGGTTGGTCTGAACTTTTGACTTAGGCCCAGTCCAGTGCAACCATGGTTGACGCTTTATGATTTTAGGCCTATTTTTCAGATTTAAAAAAATAAATAATATCTCCAGTTCTACTGATTGGATTTTTGTAATTTCGGTAGTATTCTATTTATTAGATTTTGCTCTATGTTTCTAAACTTGTGTGGGATCATGTTGTGTGGTGTTTTCACTGTTTTACTGTTTGAAGTGCTACCCAAACACTTTACACATTGCTTCTAAGTTAAAACTGACTGTGCTGTGCCAGTGTACCAGGGGGTGAGCACAGTTTACCTTGAGGTTTGCTTGTGCCTTACACTGACTAGGCTTGTGGTTGCTGCTTAACCAGTTCTCACATCTCAGTCAACCAATTTCTAACTCATATATGCTTTGAGTGTGTTTTAGGCCATTAAGCAATTGAGGATTATTTTTTGTGGTGAAAGGCTCTTTCTATAATGGCTGACCATAATCCTATGGTAACAGTGGTGAGCAAAAAGGGTCTTGATTCAATTTCCATGCGCATAAGCAGATAGATTGTTGGATTGCAGCAATATTGTTCTGATATTTGTTATGTTTATGGTGCCCGCAACAGGATCACAGAGTCTCTCTAGACTCAGTTTATTTATGGAGAAGGAAGAAGGGGAGGAAGATGAACAGGTTAATGTTTTTAGTGTCACTGAAGCAGCCTGGCCAGGCTGCCTTGATGAGGTGTGAAGTGGCCTGGCTTCACACAAAGAGATGTGCCTGTGGGAGGGAATCTCCCCTCAGCAGATGGTGAGGCAGGAAGGGGGAGGACTGCCAAACTGGTCTTCAAAGGCAGAGAAGGACATTTGAAGCAACCCAGCAACACCCCTACATCCTGCAACCCCAGACAGCTAGGTGCCCCCTTGATTAGATTAGGAGAGGACAGGAGAGGGGTGTGTTCGTGATTTTTAGCCACACCAGTGGGTGGGCTCAGCCAGATGTAACCTCCAAAAATAATCTTCAGCCATGATGGATTTTTGAGGAATGTTGCCTCCTGGGATATATTTTTGCCACACTTCCCAGGAAGTGGTCATCACAGGGGGAAGGACCCTGCACCTGATTGGAGAACGAGGACCCCCCTGCTTTTCACCCAGGAGCAGGGATAAAACTGGCAGACCTTCACCCACACCTCAGTTCCATACCAGATCTCTACCAGGAAGAACTACAGAAGAAGAAGGACTGCCCTGCTGGACCCCTGGCCTGCACCTGGTACCTGCACTCAGAAGGACTGCACCAGCTGCACACTTGGGCTTCACCACAAGAAGGACTTTGCCTGGCTTCAACTGGTTCAAGGAGGGACTCCCTGTTTGCTACAGGTGAAAAATTGCTAACCAGAGTCCCCTGCACCAACTCCTGAAGAAATCAACCAGCTGACCACTGTCCAGTGGCCAAAAAGGAGTTTGTGCCAGGTGCATCCTGCGAGTTGTATTCCACACCCCCAAGGATCATCTCAGAGCTTCTGGACCCTTGTGGTGAGCTGTGGACCCCAAAAGAACCTTAAAAGAACATCTGGGAGAAGACCCAGAAGTTTGGAGAAGTTTGGAGAACTTTTGAAAAAAAGCTCTATAGATGGACCGACCCGCTGTGGCAACTCTAGCCGGCTTGCTTCAACCGCGACCCGGCCTGATTTGCGGGTTCGTCCCGGTGAAGAAAATCTCCAAAAAAGTGACTAAGTCCGAACGTACCAAGTTGACCGGGACCTCCCAGCCAGCGTGTCCGAGGAGGGCTCCAAGGACGTCGGATCAAGGTCCAGGTTTACCCCGGTCAAATGATTTTCACCTCGAAAAAATGACTAAGTCTGAAGGTAAAAATCTCCACCGAGGATTCCCATGACGCGTATCCGGAGAAGGGTTCCAGGAGGTCGGATCGGACTGGCAGGTTCGTCCCGCTGAAGAAATTCTTCAGAAAAATTATTAAGTGAGAAGGTAAACTTTTGACCGAGGCCTCCCGCGGCATGTAGGCGAGCCGGGCTCCATCGCGGTCGGCCTTAAACTTTGACTTTGCCCCGGTCGAGGTGCAACCAGGTGACCTGATTGGCGCTTTTTGTTTCTAGGCGCTAAAAAACACAATAATTCTTTAAAAATTCATATCTCCGGTTCCCCTTATACGATTTTATTTGTTTTTGTGTCATTTTAAGTATAAAAATAGAAACTATTATTTATAAATTGGTTTTGGATTTTTAAACAGTTTCCTGTGTTTTATTTAATTACTGTTTTGTGATATTTGAATGCTTTACACTCTGTCTCCTAAGTTAAGCCTTGTCTCTCGTTGCCAAGTTACCAAGGGTTGGGCTGGGTTTAATTTACTGAGACCTAACTGGACCTAAGTGGAGGTTAGTGGCCTATTGCTAAATGTAGGTACGTACCTGCCCTTACCAATAACCCATTTTCCAACATGGAGGAAGTTAAACTCGGTTTTAGAGACATTGCCATTCTGGGCTTCCCGTTCACAGATGGCCTTTATCTTGGAACAAATCTGATTAGTCGGGTTACTGGTTACTCTTTGGTAGTGATCTTCAATAGAAAGCATTAGTTCCATCTTCCGTTTATAGTTGACAGTGTCCAATCTAACTATACCACCACCTTTGTCACAAGGTTTGATGGTGATAGGTCTATTTTGTTGCAGCTCTCGCAGGGCTATCTGTTGTTCTGATGTTAGATTAGAGGGAGGGGGTGGAACAAATCTTAAGGCCTTATAGACTTTGGTCATAACTGTTTTTTCAAAAATACCCACTTCAGGACCTACCTGTTCTAAACCGGAAGTAGAAGAGGCTTAGGTCTAAGGCCGGAAATGTTTTGTTCAACTTGTACTTCCCTATTCAAGAAGAAAGTTTTGAGCTTGATCTCATGAAAGAAAGCCTGGAGATCCTTAATGAGTTCAATCTTGTCCACCCTCTGACTTGGGACAAATGCAAGTCCCTTCCCAAAAAGATCTATGGCTGCCTGTTGTAAATGGACATTGGATAGATTGAAGATGGGGAGGGCTTTGGGGGTATCTATGATTTCCAGTACTGTTGTTTCTGCATCTGTAGCTACTGACGGGACTGAGCTATCTGATGATGGAACCTCCGTCTCCTTCTGTTTTGTTGTCGTCCCCGAGGGCTGTTCCTCCCTTTCAGTATTCTAAAAAAGTATTTTTATTGTGAACGGATTGTGTTGTTCCTTCATTTGAAAAATCATGCCTGTTCTATCGTCCCTTCCCATCCGATTCTGAAGTATCAGAGAATCTGACTCTCTGTGTTCTGTAGGAGTTTGAGGAAGAGCTAAGTTCTCTAGATGACTCAGCTGAATAAAAATGTTCCCGGAGATAAGGATATACTCTTTCATGCAAAAAGAGTCAGATATTTTTGAGATTATCTGTTTTCCTTTTAATAAGGTATTCGTGATATGTTTCTATTTGTTCATTGACTTCTGCAAGATTCCTTTTTGATTCCTCTAGTGAGCCTTTCTGTTTGATTTTTTATTCCAGTTCAGCAATTTCTTTTTCTAAGATGTTTATCATTTCCTTGGCTGTCTCTATGATCAATATAGAAAGAGACCTGGAATATTTCTTACCCTCGATCCCATAGGGATCACTCCAGCTTTTAAATATTCCAAACGGAAATTGGCATGTGTCTCAATTCTCTTTACTTGTCTCTTTAAATTCAAAAGTGTTAGTCCCTCTTCATCCTGTTCTTTCCGAGGGACATTCCTACTGGTAATATCTAAAGAGTTGCCTACCAAAGCCAGAAATTGGTCCTCAGAAAACCCAAACGTTTTCAAGGAATTTATTTTAAACGAAATACAAATGGTGAAGGAAAGAAAACAATGAGGGAGAGATTCACACAGAGGTGAAGCAAGGATCAGATACTCTAATCATTACTCACATAGGCATCCGTGTGCACAGATAGGTAAGATTTAGTGTGGGTCCACCACATACAGTGCTTAGAAGTGGCGAGATGGGGAGACGACGTCCCGCTCGGCGGAGAGGCTCGTGAGCTGGACACCACCAGTTGGAGGAGTCCCCCACCATCGGACCATTATGAGGCTTCCTCATAAGTAAGAATGTATTATGGTGATTATTCACAAACTTATTGGGGTTTGACAATAGACACCGGTTACCTTGATGAAACGGCATATTTAAATTCCCCTACTTATACATATTTTCTCCTTCAGTTGAAATTTGACGCCTCCTCATTTAGACATTTTGTTTATTCAATTATTATATTTTTTAACACTGTAGATGGTATGTCTATTTGAACCTCAGCGATCGGGAGACTTTATCATCACGGATTAGCAATTTACCTGATCTAACGTGGCTTGGGCCATAAGGTATTCAAGAGTGGGACATCATCTTGCATTATAGCTCTACCTGAACCACCACTTTTGCTTTCGTGGGAACCTAGACACCTTTGCATTTAGACGCTATGTTAACTTATTTATATTGCAGACATTTAGTCCAATTGACCCATTGCAATCTGGGTGGGAAGGCACTAGAGTGCGATCTCATCATGGAGCACAGTTTCATGTTATTTTAGCGACATTCCAGTCTTTGAGGAAGGCGAGGACTATGGAAACAAGTAGTGAGATTGTTTCATGTCTGTTTATAGATCTTTATCTTGCTTTAATAAGAAGCCGCGATTCATGGCAGGAATTGGAGTTTGCCACTATTAACAAGATCTTTACTGCAAGGGAGCAGTAGGTGAGCTTCTCCCTCTTTCCTTCTTCCATCCCTTCCCTTTTCCCTTTTCCCTCCCAGACTTTTCTTTCTCTTTCCCCTTTCCTTCCCCGGGTTCCATCTCCTTAACAGCATCTTTTGAAGCATGAAATAACAGGGTCACGTTCGTTGGGAGAGCACTTACGAGTATGCTTCTGTTATTTTGTTTCACTTATCATTGTCTGATTTTTTTGGTGAATACTTTGAAGTAAATGATTGGCGATCCAGCCAGTACGAAGAAATAGGACCACAATTCACTGAGGTGGCTCGTGGCTGTTGATGGACTATAACTATCGCCACGGTAACTTCACTGGTTGCTATTTTATACACGACTGGGGTGAATGTGGTTGAAATCAGTGATATGCAGCACAGACATGAATGGGTCCACTCTACTAAGTAGCATGATTTGAAGATACAGTCATTAAGACAGGACTTTAATCAAGCAATTAGTTATCTTGGCTTTTTATGATTTATTGATTAATAGATTTGTCAAAGATAGGACTCGACTTCCTCGTGTGCATCTTTTAACTAGCAAGAGTGGATATTTACGTGCCCTGAAGAAGGTGTGTGACCAGCTGGTCACATGACACCAAAATTCGCATCAGCACAATTCTTGGCCGGATATAACTACCTGCTTCTTCCTTCTTTGATCCTGCAGCATACATTAAATAGAGTCAGACATTTGGAGGACGATTCATTTAAGGATGGAATCAATATACTATGATTGACTCATAGCAATACATTAAGACTTTGAATGAACATAAATTCTCTATAGTTGAATTTGGACAATTATTTCTGTCCAACATATTTCACAAATTATGTCATTGTTCTCCTTTATTAGTGGAGGATCATGTGAGCAATATCTGTTAGGCCATTTGTATTTTTACAGCTTTTTAACCGGTGAGCATGATGAGGGTATGTTGGTATGAGTGATTTCGCTAAGAAGTACAAATTGAGGTCCTTCTATTTATGAAATAAGATATATAATGATATTGAATAATAACTTGTATGTGTTTAAATAAAAACAATTATGTTTATAATTGTTTTTGTATGTCTAAAGTTTATGCTTGACCCGTAGAGAATCGTTATAAGGATTCCAGTATTGGAACCTGAATTGGAGGTGGGTTGTTTTCTCTTTTCAGTTTGGTTTGCCTCTGTCCTGTTACTTTATCTATGCTCTCACAGTACCCTTCCTTTGTGTATGTTGTTTACCAGCATACAGGCTGGCTGTTCACCACTACCAGAGACATCCAAGGCCAGCATAAGAGTTCTCCTTAAACTGAACAATGACCCCTGCCAGTGTGCAACTACTGACAATCTCTCTGATACAATTTGACTTGAAAATATTGGCAAAGGTACTCACCAATAGATTAAAAAGGTACTTTCTGTGATTATCCACACGGACCAAGTCAGCTTGACCCACACCGGTCCTCAACTGCCCACCTACATTACTAAGCACAAACTCTCTCATAGGAAAAAGACAAGGAAGGCAAAAATATTTTTTGGTCATAATATATTGAAAAAACCTTTGATTGTGTAGAGTGGGAATATTTATTATGAATTCTGCAACAAATAGGGATGGACAGGCTTTCATTTCATAAGTATGCTGGGTTTACAACAATCAAATGTAAAAGACAAGGGTTCCCTCTGTCCCCGCTATTATTCATTGTTGCATTAGAGCCATTAGAAATAACCATAAGGAAAAACATGAATATTCATGGGGCTGTGACTCCCACTGGGTAAATGAAAGCCTACTGTACGCAGATTTTGACGATGTCAAAACCAGAAGATTCCGTTTCACATGTCAAAACCTAATTTCTCCTTTCCCCACAGTCCCTGGATATAAAATTACATGGGGGAAATGCTACCAGTTCTATTGGAAGAAATCAAACCTTACATATTTGGAAATCTTCCCTGATAGAGGCCTTGACCATATGGTGGAAGACAAATCTGTCCCCTAGTACAGAAACTAGACTGAAACATGGCCAAATGGCTGACCTTGAACTACTCCTCCCTGTGGGGTAGGAATCAGAAAATTAATATGAACATAGCACCTTACAAAAATTATATATTTGAGATGCTGCCTTTGATGAAACCTCCACTGACGTACCTCACAAATGAGATAAAATTGTTCTTGTGGGGAGGGAAGAAACCCTCATTGAAAATTGCATGCAAGGGTGGAAACACAGAGAATGTGACTACTACACTTGGAAATGTACTGGGTTTCGTTCTGTCTTCCCAGCTGGATGATACTCTAGAGAAATCGGCAAGGGTAAGACTAGCTGACAAGCGTATGAGAGAATTTGGAGGTCTTAGAAAGCTGTATTTGTGAGATAAACATCACCTAATACTTAGTCACTCAGTTTTGAGAGGGACTAATGTGGCCTGGCAGAAAGCACACCGTTACACCAGGACACATCATTCCCTATCTATAGGGGCAGCACTTTGGAGTTAATGTAATGGAGAAACCAAAATAGGTCAAAGGGCACTAACGTGGTCATACCTTTGCAGAAAAGGGGCGAATACACTAGACCAGCTTCTTGTGGAAGTGAGGAATTTTGCAGAAACTCAGGATAAGTTCAGCCTTAGCAAGGTGGTCCCTCTTGGAAATGCAGATAGCTTTCACACTACTTAAATGGTGTTCTGCGACCACAGCCTACTGATCTCCAGGAACCCTCCATACTGAACTACCTGGAGGTCTGGAGCAGTCACCGAAATATAGCAAATACTTGTAGACAAAGCTTAATCCCAACCTCTGGCATCTCAACTAAAGGTTTGGTGGACTACCAAACTAGAGCTAGACTGTGACAACAAAAACTGTTCAGAACTGTTGCAAACCCGCAAGAACCAATTAAGACAATGTAGGTTATAATTGAGGTACCTTAAGCTACTTTATAGATGGCACTGGACCCCTGACAGATTGGTGAGAACTGGGTTCTTCCACTGCCACTTGTTAGAGATGCCAACATGCACGAGGAGACATATTTCACTTTCTATGGGAATGCCAAAAATTAGAACAGTACTCAAAAGATTTCTATGAAGAAGTACAAATTCTCAGGATTAACAGGTGATCTCACAAGCACTGTAGCTTTATTACAAGATTCATCCTAATATACAAAAAGGCACCCACACTGGAACAGCTGGTTTGCTCCTGCTTTGGCAATTGCTAAAGAGGATATTTTGTAAAATGCATTAGACTGAATATCAGAAACACATTTATAGATTCTGATCTGGCGCAAAAAATGTGAGGGGGGTTTGGGGGAGGGGTCTTTCAATATAATCACAGGGTGATTCATCATATTTCCCAGACTCAGTATGGGCATGGACTTCCACACCCTGAGATCATTTCTCCCCAAACATTCCTAGACTTGCGCAGACTGCGAGAGTCGTTGAGAGCCCCATAAAGTATTGCAGAACACACCTGCATGTGTCATAAGCTTAGACCTGAGAAGGGGCAACTACATCATATTACATCAAAGGGATGTTATGAAAGACAGGGTAGCCTCAATATATGGGGAGTTGCTGGGAAGAGTGGGGGGTGGATTAAGTTAGGGGCAGGGTTGACTGGTGGGGGTACAGTAGGTTTTATAAGCATTGTTAGTGATAAGATACCTTATGTCGGATTTGCAGGAGCAGACATGCAGCAACTGGATTGCATGACTTTGGCATGAAATAGGGCTGGAGAACTATACAGTTTTGTGTTAGGAAATGGCAGAGGCACCATCTCTCCTAAGCACTATTTCAAGGAGACATCCCAACACCCCCATCTTTCTTTTTCAGCTGATGTGGTTATATTGCAGAGGTCATGTAGATGTGCAGCATCTCCAATTGTGCTCATGAACCTCCAGGACAATAAACACCTGATGTCCCCTCTGATGAGGCACCCCCACTAGTCAGACCTGCTATATAATCACAAACTAAGCCACTTAGAAGGATTATGTTACCCCAGCCATTTCTGTTAATATTGCTGTTTTATCAGTACATTATTGATGTTAGGATTGTTGATAATGTAATTGCACAAAATGCACTTTAAAATAAAAATAATGAAAGAATACACTATGCGGGTCATTCCGACCCTGGCGGTCGGTGGCCGCCAGGGCCACCGACCACGGGAGCACCGCCAACAGGCTGGCGGTGCTCCTACGAGCATTCTGACCGCGGCGGTTTAGCCGCGGTCAGATGCGGAAAGCCAGCGGTCTCCCGCTGACTTTCCGCCACTCGTAGGAATCCTCCATGGCTGCGGAGCGCGCTCCGCAGCCATGGAGGATTCCGACTCCCCCTCCCGCCATCCAGTTCCTGGCGGTTCTCCCGCCGGGAACCGGATGGCGGGAGGGGGAGTCGCGGGGCCCCTGGGGGCCCCTGCCGTGCCCATGCCTATGGCATGGGCACGGCAGGGGCCCCCGTAAGAGGGCCCCTAAAAGTATTTCAGTGTCTGCAAAGCAGACACTGAAATACGCGACGGGTGCAACTGCACCCGTCGCACCTTCCCAGTCCGCCGGCTCTATTACGAGCCGGCGTCATCGTGGGAAGGGAGTTTTCCCCTGGGCTGGCGGGCGGTCTTGCGAAGACCGCCCGCCAGCCCAGGGGAAAACTCGGAATACCCTCCGCGGTCTTTCGACCGCGGAGCGGTATTTCGGAGGGGGGAAGTCTGGCGGGCGGCCTCCGCCACCCGTCAGACTCAGAATTAGGGCCTATGTTCATTACGCATTAACAATCCAATTGTTAGACCTGGCATCCTTGGTGCAGTCTTCCCATCTCCCCCAAATTGTTTGCTTTCACCCCTCCTGTTTTTCTGAATTCATTTGTGTTGGCTTTGTGCTGGCGTTCTCACCCTAAAACAAAGTAACAGTGGTTTACACCTGACTGGCACAGTTAATTTACTTATAAGCCCATACAATATGGGTCTACATGTAGCCAGGGCCTGTAAATTCAATACTGCTAGTTGGCCTGCAGCACTCATTGTGCCACTCACTAAAGTAGCACTTTGAAACATTTCTCAGTCCTGCCATTGCAGCCTATACTGCAGTTTTAAACTGCTATTCCGGCCTGTCTTAATAACAAATGTGGACTCTAAAAACATATAATCATACCCCTTAGGTGGGCAAATGGGGAGAGAAAATATTTGAGTTGCAGAAACTGTGGGATACTTTCTCTCTTGTTGATTACTCACAACCAAGATATCCTACCTCCCTGGGAACAAAAATAATTAGTAAACCTGTCTGGAAGCTCTGGAAGAAATATTAAATATTTTGTATAGGACCCTCACAGATCTTATTGGTGTCACCCTTCATCATCGGGTTGCACCCTGGTCACTAAAAAAACACAGTGGCCTCAATCATCTGTCAGGGAGCACTTTAGATAAAGCTCTTGACCTAACTGGGAATTAATATAAAAATATATGTAAAATACCTATTGGTTATCTCAGTATCCCTGTTTTTTTTTTAGCACCACCAGTAAGATTAAAAGTTTGAAAGTCGAGTTATGTGGGGAGGGGTTACTGTCCCTACATCCTGGAATAAATCAACACGTTTGAGCCCTTTCTTACGGTCCTAATGGGGTCCATGGCTTTCATCAGAACTGAGATACACCCAGTTGTTTTGGAATTGTTTCACTGTTTTGAGCAAGTCAATAATGTCTAGTAAGTCATCGGTTGTAAGTCATGTGTATAGGACATGGAAAAAACATGCAAATTATGAAGCCAGCCTACTTGCCCGAGCCTCTAATCTTGATCAATTTTAGCATAACTTACAGTCTTTTCCCATTAAGGTTTCCTTTCATCACTGATAATCATTGAATCAGTACCCAGTTTGGTCTGTTTCTTAAGCCTGGTCACCTTGGTCCTCCTTCCCATAAGGAGAGAATAAGGAAGCAGTTGGGATCCCATGTGAATCTCCAGATCCACTCTCAATGATTTCCTCCCCTTCCTCCTATCCCACCACTGTATTTCCTCTCCCCTTTACGACTAACATTTGCCTAGGGAGATGAGAATTCTCCAAACCCATTTTGATGAATGCTCTCCTTACTGAATGTATACAGGGTTTTATGTGGGGTGTCTCTTATAATGAAGCTGCATCTTGCTTTTTGATTGGACTCTGGGGGCCTCGCTATGGTGTAGGTGGCTGGGGCTCTAAGTCTAATGACCCATATCTCTGACCATGTGTGTTGAGGTGGAGCATGTTTCAATAGAAACTCGCCCTCCCCTTCTCTGAGAACTAAGAGGTGTATCTCTCCTCCTTGGACTTGACATACCCCATAGAATGTCTGTGGTTCATTTGCAGTTTTCAGACTGGGGTAAGTGGGGAAAGTCAGCTTCCTGACTGCAAGTAATGTGTTGGCAGGCTGCTCGGGGAGCCGACAACGTACATGGGGAATTGACGTAGGGCAGTACCGCAAGTATTCTTGCTACACTGACCTACGTGAATATAAAAGGACAGGAATGGACAGTATTTATGAAATACAGTGCATTGCTGTCTTTTCCCCCTGCGCTGGCACACAAATTGCTGCCTAGCACCAACATAGGCAGGATTGTTTTCCTCTTACTATATGTGCTGCAGAATGAAACACACATGGAAAGAGGGAAAAACAAGGACAAATGAAAACATTTCTCCTCATTACGCTTGCTCTGGGGAGGTGTAAGGTTTTGGCACTGCTCCAGTTTACGTGACTTTGTAAATCTGTGTCAGAGTCAAAATCCATGGGTGTTGTGTGGGAACGCCCATGGAATGCCACCTTGATGCAGAGTGAGGCAACGCAGAGGCCTGCTTTGCCTTGCTCCATATGTATGAGGCCATGCAAAGCCACACAAAGGCTTGTGCCGCCAGAGCGTCAAAAAAAGTGATGCTCCGGCAGTGCAAGCCTCTCATAAATAAGCCCCAAAATATTCTGTAAGTTTTTTTAGGTCTTTCGCCATCAGGTAGCTACCTATAAACTATAGTCAGCTTAAATGAAAAATAAATAAAAGAAAGTTGTTACTCATTGGGAAATGCACTTTACTGCATTATGAAACCTCTATTAGTTAATGCACCGCAGAGGTCTGTGTGTAACCAGAGAGCAATAGAATTAAATCTTGGTTGGTGCAGTGGAGAATAGTGACTTGTGTATTTTTAGTGCCACGAGGTCACAGCCTGTGACAGAAAGCACTGCGAATATGTAAGGCATTATTTTATACTTACATTACATACAGTATGAGACAGGCCACTACAAAAAGGTTTAAGATAAAACAGTGCTTCCAAAATGTAGATTTAAATAATACCAGAGCATATGCAATACAACTTTTAGGTCGAGCGTGCAAGCGCTTTGACGTGTTATAAGTATTGTGGGCTTTTAACCACTCCCACCTCACGCCCATCACTTTCACTCGCTCCTGGGCTTGCCTTTCAAAAATCCTTTGCTGTCATTGGTAAATGCTTTACATTTGTCCCTCCTTGAGGCGGTTTTGTTACCGCCTTGCAGACAGCCCCTGTTACATGGATAATTGCACAATTGCCGATACGTTTAACTGCAAGCTAACTTCTTTTTCTTTTTGTGTCTCTCCTTTGCGCTTATGCTCATGGTGGCCATGGCGCTTTGAATCGACTCACTTATGTCAACTGTTTTACTTCTCATTTTCAATTTCAGTGCCAAGAGAAGTTCAGTTGGGAATGTACAACGCTAATAGCTTTAACTCGAGCAAACATGAGACCCATTGCATTGCAAATGCTTGTTTTTCATAGCTGTCCCTTCAACATCTCCAAGTGAAGTAAGCGCTATGTGAATGTAAATTTCATTACAATCAAAAACACACATTTCACTGCGCAGTTGCTAACTCTTTGCACTACCACTCAAAAGAATAAATGTTTGTCATCACAAAACTTTGAGTGATTAGGTCAATTAAAGCCAGAACCGGCTCCTACGCATCCTTTATAGCTGCAGATCAACTCGTAGTGTACATTTGCATTTCATTCAGGGAGCAGGCGCCTGGCATGAAGGTGTCTTTAGCTGTCTGTGCGGCTTGGTTTCACAGCACAGGAGACTCGCTGAAGGAAGTTCAGCTGAAGCATTTTAACGATTGGCTGAAGTGAGGGGGAAATGTGAGACTCCTTGCTCAAGACTCAAAGCCCTCCCCTGGAGGTTACACCACACAGATTGACGACCTCTGGAATAGAGTCAGAGGCAAGTAAAGGGAGAGAAAGATGGAAAGGAGGATAAAGGAAAAGGAGAGTTCTAGTGTGACATCTTTTAACAGATGTTCGTATATACTTATCTCCAGTGTAGGTAGTCTGCATCAGAATCTCTTGGAAATTTATTTTATTTACATCCATCAACAAGGAATGCAAATTATATTTCCCTCTTGAGGTTTGCATAGGTCTTTCATTGCCACCACCTTCTTCTCCCGGACACGAATACTAACATGCTTCTTCTTTGTTAAAAGGTGGATACTGCCGTGGGTGTCAAATACATCGTCTTTCCATTTCTTCATGGCTGTTTACTTCAAGTTCATTACACCAACGCTAGTCTACCTCATCACAGACTTTACCACTTGCGGAGACTCTGCCTCCAAGACAGATCTAGTTACACCTTTAAATATTAAAAGAAGACTTAATGAGTCTTTCCTCAACCTGTATTGAAGCACCTGAGGGTTACATATAATTCCCTGTCTCCCTCTCCTGATGTGCAGCTTCTTTTTGCCTCCAGGACGAACTGATGCTAGAAAGAGAGGGAGGTCCGCGTACTGATTTTGGTGGTCTGCTATACTGGACTGTGGACAAGAGCTGCATTTTAAGTGTATTTTCCATTCAGGTGCCTCAGCTGGGGTGGGAAAGCTTTGAGCACTCGAATTGTGTCTGGTGAGGGGTCAACGTAAGGGTTCCTCTGCTACTGTGTTGTGCTCAAGTGAGTACAAACGAAGGAGAAAGCAAGCAAGCAGGTTCATATTTACTAATCCCTTGTGCTGCAGTTGCATCTCTTTTTGTGATGCAACTACAACACAAACCTTGAAATCATATTAATGAGGCCACACAAAGCAGCTGTGCATGACTTTGAATGGCCTCAAAGTTGTGGAGTAAGGCAAGGCAGAGCAAATCGCTGTGTTGCCTTACTCTGTGCAAAGGAGGTGATCCATGGGGGTTGTGGTGGGTGTTCCCACACATCATCCATGTATTTTGACGCATCCCCGGATTCACAAGACCTTGTAAATCTAGGGATCCGCGAAAACTGTACGCCTCCCAGGGGAGGCACAACAAGGAGAAATACCTTTAATCCTCCTTTTTTTTTTTTCCTCTTTCTATGTGTGCTGCAAACTGCAGCACACATAGAAAGAGGAAAAAGCCTCCATGGATTGTTTTTGTGCAGGAAGGTGCTTCTTCCCGCACAAAAACAATCCTGCCTACAACGCAGACCCACTTGCACCATGGTGCAAAGGTGCCTGCATAAGCTGTCAAAACGGCACCAGTGCAGTGGGAAAGGAAGGAATACATTGTATGATATATTTATGGTTCATTCCTGCCCTCTGCCTTTGATGCAAAGCAGTGCAGCAAGGTGACTTTCTGTGCTGCCTTGTATCAAAAGCCCATAAATATGGGCCTCAGTTTGTTTGTAACTGAAATAATACTGAGAAGATACCTTGTTGCTAAGAATATGTATATAAACAGGAAGTCACTGCAATAACGCGGTTCATTCAGGCACGATAGAGGGTTGAAAAGCCCAGGAAAATCACCACCATTCCTCTCCTGAAGCCGGTCTTCAGGCGGAGGAACTGGTTTCTTTAAATGGAACAGAACTAGAATCCATGATTGCAGAGGCAGTCAGTGTAGTCTTAGCGGATCCACCTACAATGAGACAAAAGATGACAAGGACGATCAAAAGAGCACTAAAGGAAAATATGTGGAGGGTCCTCAGCTACAAGAATTACTTAAGGACACCAGATAAAGTTTGGGTTCTCAACCTAAAGACCAGGTCTCACACAAAAATGTTTTCGCTCAATTTTCTGCCTAGCCATGTGGTCCTAATGTGATTCTCAAGGAGTTAAAATATACTGACAAATACCATTTTCTACATTATCTCTCACTGAGATACCCTTTGGAAGATTTTAAGGATAACTTTCCACAAATTGTAAAAATGAACACGCTTCGGGCCTGTACGGCATCAAGTTCTTCTTCTGAAGTGTCCTCATTGCCAGGTGCAGTTAAAGGCAATCTGGAAGGTTCTCCTAAGAGAGCTTATGCAGCATTTCTACTTAAATACAGCAGCGTATGTGGCTTGCACAGCTCAAACACTCCTTAAAGACTTTCAGTTGCTATTTGATTGTTTACAGGAAGGAAATGATACTACAGCAATATAAGGAAACATAGAACTGTTGGCCCAGATTGTCACAACACCTTATTTGATTTACTCTGGTCATCTGCAAACTCAGCAAAAGCTTTGATACCTAGAAGATGACTGTTATGGATGAAACCCTGGAAGTTGCATCCGTGCAGACAACTTGATTTAGAGACTCCCATTGATGGTGGAAGAACACTTCGATTCCAAACAGAATGATCTGGTACAAAAGTATGCAGAAGAGAAAAAGGTGCTGCTTCTTTTTAGTCCATTGCCTAACAAAAAAGTACTTCATTCAAAAGTGAAACATGGAGGGTGCTCAAGATGGAAGATGTCCTTTTAGTGATTGGACTTGTGGTGTGGAGATGTTGTGTTTGAGAAAACCTGAATGCAAGCATCCCAATGGCAGCAACAAACCCTGAATCCTGACAATCATAGGTGGTCACCATGACATTGGCGGTGAGTGATAAAGTGGCGGTAATACTGCCAACAGGCTGGCGGTAATTACTGCCAAATTATGACCATGGCGGCGATAACTCCCATAGACAACCAATGTACCACACCAACCACCAAGGTGTAAACACCACTGACCACGACGGTAGCCATCAACAGCCAGGCGGAAGACAAGGTACCGCCCACCATATTATGACATAGCACACCGCCACAATTTCTTGAGCGGTACCAACGCCATCAAAAGCGTGCCGGAAACAGAACACAGAAGACGAAAGACTCACCCTCAGAGACACAGAGAAGATCAAGGCTGCCATGAAACCAGAAATTCAAGTCTTCCCGATGCTCTTCTATGCCATGCTCCACCTAGAACACCAACGCCGACAAAGACGATGACGGTGAGTACAGCTGCCTAGCACACAAGGGAGGGAGGAAAAGGAGAGTGACACACACACACACAACACACACCAGACACACACACACCATACACACAACCAGCTGCATAAGAAAAACAATGTCACAGGACCCACATCATAATAATGCATGGACAACAGCATTCCAGAACTGAAAGTGTAATTGGAGGAAAGCAGCCACCATATTGTCCATGTGACAAGATACATGAGTCACTGTGCAGAAAGGGCCAATGGCCAGTCCAAAGTACAAAAGGCTCACATGGCCAAAGGGCACAGTCCAAGCCCCAACTCTTTCCCTGATGTAATCCGCACTACACTGTGCAGGGGCGTCATGGTGGGAATGCCCAGGCACCTTAGGGGGAATGGGGTGTGGGCCACCGCAGGTGAAGTTGGGAAATTGCCCACTGGTTCTAGAGGGGGTTCCATGCCCATTTTCCTATGCTGGAGAGTGCAAGGTCCCAGTCTCTGAGGTGGGGAACATGCCCACTGGTTCTCGAGGGGGCTCCATGCCCATTTCTCTTTGCTGGGGAGTGCAAGGTCACAATTTCTGAGGTGGGGAACTTGCCCACTAGTTCTGGAGGGGGATTCATGCCAATTTTCCTATGCTGGGGAGTGCAAGGTCGCAGTCTCTGAAGTGGGGATCATGCCCTCTGGTTCAGGAGAGAGCTCCATGCCCATTTTCCTATGCTGGGGATTGCAAGGTCACAGTCTCTGAAGTGGGGAACGTGTCCACTGATTCTGGAGAGGGCTCCATGCCCATTTTCCTATGCTAGGGAGTGCAAGGTCATAGTCACTGAGGTGGGGAACATGCCCACTGGTTCTGGAGGGGACTCCTTGTCAACAGTCCCTGGGGGTGGCCTACATGCCCTCTGCTGGAGGTGAGGGCTGATGTGTCCCTGCCTGAAGTGAGGGCTGCTGTGTCCCAGCTTGAGGTGCGGGCTGCTGTGTCCCAGCTTGGGGTGAGGGCTGCTGTGTCCCAGCCTGAGGTGAGGGCTGCTGTGTCCCAGCTTGTGGTGAGAGCACCTTGACCACTGCTGTTGGGGGGGGCTTTTGCCCCTCTTAGTTGGTGGAGTGGGAACCTTCCCTTTTCTGGGTGGTGGAGTGGGATCCTTCCATCTCATGGGTGATGGAGTGGGATCCTTCCCTTCCTGGGTGGTGGAGTAAGATCGTTCCCTTTCCTGGGTGGTGGAGTGAGATCCTTCCCTCTCCCAGGTGGTGGAGTGGGATCCTTCCCTCTCTTGGGTGGTGGAGTGGGATCATTTGCTCTCTTGCCTCCACGGCTAGTAGGTGCCTCCACTGTCCCCGTGGACTGTTTGGCTGAGGTGCTGGGCTGGGTCGTTGTGTCCCTGCTCTTACGGGCATTATGGGGGGTGGAAGGGGAGACAAGAGGTCAAGACATGCAAGAAAAAGCTTCTTTGGGGTGGTGGGGTGGGATGTGGGAGGAGGGATGGGAGTGGAGGTTGAGGGAGTGATTGTCGGTGGTGTACATATGCTGGACCTGGATGCAGGTGCATGGGCAAGGTGCTGATGTGAGGTGGGTGGCTGTTGGGTGTCTGTGTGCATGTGTTTGTGTCTCTTAGGAGATGGGGGCCAGACAGGGTGGGAGAGGACACAGGGGACGCGTGGATGGATGTTGTGGAGGTGTCTGCAAGTGAGGTGTGTGTGCTGCTTGGTGTGGTGATGGAGGCTGTTGATGCAGTGCATGCAGGTGTGAGTGTGGTTGTGACAATTAGGGAGGAGGTCAAAGGAGGAGGGGGAGACAGTGGAGGCAGTGGATGTTGTTGGGACTGGTAAGCGGTAGTTGGAGGGGGGACGGTAGGAACAGGGACATTGGTTGCCATCAGAGAAGAGCCCAGAGCCTGAAACGATCTCTGTTGGGACACCAATACACCATGAATGCCCTCCGGGAATGCATTGCATTGCATTGCTGAATCTGGGATGCCAGTCCCTGGATGGCATTCACAATGGTTGACTGCCCTACAGAGATGGTTCTCAGGAGGTCAATAGCCTCCTCACTGAGGGCAGCAGGGCTCACTGGGGCACGGCCTGAGGTGCCTTGGGCGTAGGAGATGCCCAACCTCCTGGGTGAGCGGGCACGGGCAACTTGGTGAGGGGCTACTGGGAGTGCGGTGCTGGTACGGTGCTGGTACGGGGTGGTAGCTGTACCTGTAGCTGGGGTGGTCCCAGAGGTGTCTGCCACTACCAGGGAGCTTCCATCGGAGGAGGTATCTGAGACAGTGTTGTCACCTCCTGTCTCCGCCGTGGTGCTCCCCTTGCCCTCTGTCCCACTGGTCCCCTTGGCGGACTCTGCCTCCTGGGTCCTGTGGGATGCAGCGCCCTCTGTCGCCGGTGCCCCTGCTCCTCTGCCAGATGATGCTAAAGCATACATGGACAGGATGACAGAAGAAAAAAGGGGGGAGAGAGAAAGGGAGCACTGGGTAAATTACAGCACCAACACCACATATGGCATACACATCACCGACACACACAGGGATCAGGATTGTGTCCCATGCATCGCACTGGCATTACATTGGCTAGGTACCACAGCAAGATGAGGGCCAACCACTGCTAACTGCACCCCTCCTGGGACCCCCTACGCCCTGTCGGACATGGTATGCAACCTAGCTATGTTACCAGATTTAGCAATACATCCATTACCTTTGAGCTGGATCTCTGAGCTGGCATTAAGGGGCGCCCACTAACTGACACCCACCACCAGGTTCCCATGCCACTTACCAATCATAGTTGTAACGCACACTGTACTCACCCCCTTGTGGCTGCTGTGATGCCCTCAAGCGCCCATCCAGCTCTGGGTAGGCCACCGCCAGTATGCGGGCAATCAGGGGGTCAGATTCAAAGGGTACCCCGCCCTCGTTGGGAGGCCATCCCCAGCTGGGCCTCCGCGGTCTTCTGGGCCCAGCGTCTCAGGTCTTCCCACCTCTTCCTACAGTGGGTGCTCTGCCTGCCGTAGACCCCCAGTGTCCACACGTCCTTGGCGATGGCACGCCACAATTCCTTCTTCTGATGGGCACTGACCTGCAGACGAAACACAGACACGAGGGCACCAAAACACATACAATTCAGCCTGTCACACATATGGTCCACAAATCCTCTTTCATCCCCATTGGCGCACACATTACTCAGTGCCCACCATGTACACTACCACAAGACATACGACCCCCCCAAACGGCAGCATGCTTGCACACACATTTCCATGCAACCCTGTCACATGCCTTGTGCCCAAGGTGCACTCACCTGTTGGTCTGGAGTCCCATAAAGCTGCTCATACTGGGGTAGGACCCAATCCACCAAATGCTCCAACTCCTCCGAAGTTAAGGCAGGGGTCCTTTCCCCAGTCACAGGCACAGGTCACAGCAGCACACGTAGTGTAGGTGTTGTCCTATGGAAAGTCAGGAATCGGGTGGGGTTATGGACAGAAAATGTCAGTTACGTCCGCAGCGGTGTACACCGTCACCGCTGCTGGTGATCCCCATTGGCCACTGTACTCCATAGAACCCCATGCTATCCAATGAGGAATAGCATGGCGGTGCAAGACCGTCTTCTGCTATGATGTGCAACACCGGCGGAGTTACCTCACTTCCACCTGTCCCTACATACAGGACAGGCGGTCAACATTTTATGGTGGTGGACAATATTCAGATAATCGAGAACTGCATCATTTCCATTTTTTGCACATACATTGCCATTCCCAATGTCCCATCACGTTCCTGCTCTATGTACACTGAGGTGGTGGATCCATTGTTTAAATTGTGACAGCCTACTCACTCTTGTGTCCCTTAGATACCTACCACTGCAGAGGAATCAGAGGACGAAACAAGCCCCGTGTACAGACCCCTTGTGGACTTGGCTACACTGGAGGAGAAGCATATAATACTCACCTACAGACTGGGCAGGGCCACAATCACAGACCTCTGTGCTCAATTGGACCCTGATCTGATATCAGCTATCCGTCTTCCCACTGGGATCCCCCTTCTAGGGCAGGTTCTATCAGTGCTCCATT
This sequence comes from Pleurodeles waltl, assembly GCF_031143425.1. Taxonomy (NCBI): domain Eukaryota; kingdom Metazoa; phylum Chordata; class Amphibia; order Caudata; family Salamandridae; genus Pleurodeles; species Pleurodeles waltl. The sequence goes on from NC_090443.1 coordinate 836,441,684, forward strand.
TCCTGGCAATTGGTTCATTCCAAGTGGCAGTGAGCTTGGCAGCAGGAATGTCTCAGCCAATGTTTTCAATCGTGCTGGCAAGGGTTTTGTCTGCCCTGGTGAAATACTTGTGCAGCTACATTGCTTTCCCCCAGGTGGAAGATTTGGCCACTGTGAAGATAGGATTCTATGTATTGGGACATATAACCAACATTATTGAGGTGATTTATGGTACACATGTTGCGTTTGTTCCTCCCCACCAGAATGAACAGGGGTTCAGGAATCGGAAGAGTTTCCACTCGCTCAATGTGCAAATGGAGTGCCTGGCTGACCAGTAGATCTCCCACATCACTGCCAAGTATCCTGGGTCGGTGCATGACGCCTTCGTCCTGAGGAATAGCAGCATTCAACATGTCATGGCACAACTACAGAGGCACAGGGTGTGGCTAATTGGTGAGACTGAGTTCCCACCCAATATATGTCAGTGTATGCCCTCTGGTGTTGACCCCATACCATTGTGTAAGGCTAATGTTTGTCCCTCAATACTTGCAGGTGACTCTGGCTACCCAAAACTATTGTGGCTCCTGACCCCTGTGAGGAATGCCAGGCCAGGGGCTGAGAATTGTTATAATGATGCACATGGGCAAACCAGGAGAATTATTGAGAGGACCTTCGGCCTCCCGAAGGGCAGGTTCAGATGCTTCCATCTAACCGGTGGATCCCTGTTCTACTCACTCGAGAAGGTCTGCCAGATAGTAGTGGCATGCTGCATGTTGCACAACCTGGCCCCTTTGACGACATGTGCCTTATCTGCAGGAGGAGGAGACTGGAAATGCCCCTGTGGCAGCAGTGGACCCTGAGGACAGTGAGGATGAGGAGGCAGAGGATTAGGATGAGGACAACAGAACATCAGTTATACGTCAATACTTCCAATGACACACAGGTGAGACAGTGGAACTGACCATTCCTGTGATTATTGATGTGTCCTGTGTGGCTGTAGCAGGATGGCATTCACTACCTTTGCATCTATACTTACTGTCATCTAATGCTTCTCATTTTGCAGATGTTGGTGATATGACAACAGTGTACTGATGTGATGTCTACAGACAGATACAGGTCTTAAAACGTATGGTATCACAGTGTTCAGATCATTTGCACAAGATGTAACTGTTTCCATATATGCACATTTTCATCACATAAAACACTTTCACTTAGGTTGTGTATAAAGGTGTTTATTGTAGTGCAAATAATTGACGGAAAAGTGCAATAGAATGGGGTGATGGTACAGGTTAGTCCACGGTATTTCCCAGTCTGTTTGTAGCACAGGTCCAGTGTCCAAGGTGCCATAAGAAGGGGAGCAAAGCCAGTTCAAAGTGGACAAGGTGACAAGGTGGTACACAAGGAGGGCATTGGTGGTCTTGGTCTTGGCAAGTGTCTCTGGCTTCTGTCTGTGTCGCAGGGAAAGTTTGCGGGGTGGTTCACCCTTCTTCAGGAAGAGGGGTGCTGGTTGCCTGTGGGTCCTGTGGCAGGGCCTCCTGCCCACTAGCTGCAGCGAAAGTGGTGGTCTGGTCAGTAGACTGGTTAGTGGTAGGGGCCCGCTGATGTGCTGTCCATTCCCTCATGATGTTGGCCATGTCTGCCAGCACCCCTGCTATGGAGACCATGGTGGCGTTGAGGGCCTGCAAATCCTCCCTGATTTCCTGATGGTGTATCTCCTACAGCCGCTTGTTCTCATGCATGTTGGTAAGGATCTGGCCCATCTTGTCCTGGGATTGTTGGTTAGCCCCCAAGACATTAATGAGTGCCTCCTGGATAGTCGGCTCATTGGCCCTGTCCTCCCTCTGGCGCACAGCTGTCCTCCCAGTGTCCCTGTTTCTCTGTCCTGTGAACAGTGTGCTGACTGCCACTGAACCCAGGTCCCTGATTGTCTTGGGTGTGAGGTGTGGACTGGGGTCCCTGTACAGGTGGGCACACTGCTGATTAACGTGCCTGGGGACAGAGGTGTGGGGAAGTTAGGTGGGTGCTGTGGTGTTGGACACTGATGGGGGAGGCTCTGTGGTGGACTGTGAGTGGGTTGGGGTGGCTGACTAACCAGTGGTCCCTGATGTGCCAGGTAGTTCATCCAGATCCTGAAGTCCAGAGTCACTGTCATCACTAGGGGCGTCTTCTGTTGGGGGAATGGTTAGTCGTGGCACCTCCTCGCTGCTGAGATTGGCTGGTGCACCTGTGGGGATGTAAGTGATGTATTATACTTCATGTCTGTGACATATTACACATCCCTTGCTTCACCTCTATTGTTGCTGTTGCCCTGCCGCCTTTGTTTGTGTATGGTGATGGATGGTGTGCTTGTTAGTTCTCCATGCTGTGCATGCTTTGGTGATGGGTGTCCATGCAGGGCTGGGAGGGCTGTCCATGCATTGGTATGGCATGCAGGGCTTGGCATTGGGGTTAGTCATATGTGTAGGTGCAGTGTGTGGGATGGAGTGGAGTGATGGGAGTGAGGGTGAGGGGTGAGATGGCATGCAGGTATGGGGGATGATAAGTAGTAAATATTCACTCACCAGTGTCCAGTTGTGAGAAAACAGGGCTGATTGCAGAGGCCCCATAACTTTTTGCCCCCATTTTCCTCTTTTTGCTGGTGTTTTCCTGACTTTGATGGTGCCCTGGGTACTGCTAACCAGTCCCAGGGCCTGTGCTCTGTGTAAAATGGATATGCAAATTAGGCTAATTATAATTGGCTAAGTTAACCTACCTATAAGTCCCTAGTATATGGTAGGGCATGTAGGTTTAGGGACCACAGCATAGGTGGTGCACACCTAGGTGCACTGCTGAGGTGCCCAGTGTCATTTTAAAAGCAAGCCTGCCTTGCTGGCTGCTTTTAAATTAAAGTTATATGCAAATTCGACTTTGGAATTAAAGGTACTTCCAAAGTCTTAAACTACCTTATTTTTACATATAAGTCACTCCTAAAGTGTGCCCTATGTGCCCCTAGGGCTGGGTGCCATGTAACTATAAGCAGGGACTTTATAAAAATAGATTTATAAGCCCTGGTGAGGTAAAAACAGCCAAATTCGTTTTTCCCTCATTGAAGTAAATGGCCTTCATAGGCTAGAATGGGCAGACTTTATTTTAAATTTTAAAGTCTCCTTAAATGTTGCATACCAAGAATTTGGTATCAAATTAATTGTTGTAATAAATCCTACAACTTCCAGTTGTTGGATTTAATATAACTAGTTCAGGTAAAAGGTTTAGACTTTACCTAAAAAGTTGCCAATTTCAGCTCTGCATTGTTTTTGCTGCTGTGCTCTGATTGGCCAGCCTGCAGCAGCTTCTGCCAGGCTGCCTTGATGAGGTGTGAAGTGGCCAGGCTTCACACAAAGGAATGTGCTTGGGGGAGAGAATCTCCCCTCAGCAGATGGTGAGGCAGGAAGGGGGAGGGCTGCCAAACTGGTCTTCAAAGGCAGAGAAGGACATTTGGAGCACCCAGCAACACCCCCACATCCTGCAACCCCAGACAATTAGGTGCCCCCTTGATTAGATTAGGAGAGGGCAGGAGAGGGGTGTGTTTATGATTTTTAGCCACACCAGTGGGTGGGCTCAGCCAGATGTAACCTCCAAAAATCAGATTCAGCCATGTTGGATTTTTAGAGACTGTTGCCTTTTGGGATGGATTTTTGCCACACTTCCCAGGAAGTGGTCATCACAGGGGGACGACCCTGTACCTGATTGGAGAACCAGGGCCCCCCTGCTTTTCACCCAGGAGCAAGAATAAAACTGGCAGACCTGCCCCCACACCTCAGATCCCCTCCAGAATTCAACAAGAAAGGAACTAAAGAAGAAGAAGGACTGCCCTGCTGGACCCCTGGCCTGCACCTGGAACCTGCACTCAGAAGGACTGCACCAGCTGCACACTTGGGCTTCACCACAAGAAGGCTTCAACTGGTTCAAGGAGGGACTCCCTGTTTGCTACAGGTGAAAAATTGCTAAACCAGAGTCCCCTGTACCAACTCCTGAAGAAAGCGACCAGCTGACCACTGTCCAGTGGCCAAAAAGGAGTTTGCGCCAGGTGCATTCTGGGAGTTGAAGTCCGCACCCCCCAAGGACCATCACAGAACCTCTGGACCCTTGGGGTGAGCTGTGGACCCCAAAAGAACCTTAAAAGAACATCTGGGTGAAGCCCCAGAAGTTTGGAAAAGATTTGAGAATTTTTGGAAAAAAGCTCCAGAGAGGGACCGACCCGCCGCGGAAATTCTAGCCGGCTTGCCTCAACCGCGACCCGGCCTGACTTCGTGGTTCGTCCTGGTAAAGAAAAACATCCAAAAAAGAGACTAAGTCCGAACGTAAAAAGTTGACCGGGACCTCCCAGCCATCGTATCCGAGAAGGGCTCCATGGACGTCGGATCAAGATCCAGGTTTACCCCGGTCGAAGGATTTTCATCTCGAAAAAACGACTAAGTCCGAAGGTAAAAGTCTCCACCGAGGAAACCCACATCGCGTATCCGGACAAGGGCTCCAGGAGGTCGGATTCAATTTACAGGTTCGTCCCGGTGAAGAAAAACTTCAAAATAAAGACTAAGTCAGAAGGTAACTTTTTAACCGAGGCCTCCCGCGACCTGTAGCCGAGCAGGGCTCCATCGCGGTCGGCCTGAAAGTTTGACTTTGCCCCGGTCGACGTGCAACCAGATGACCCGATTGGCGCTTTTTGTTTCTAAGCGCTAGAAAAGTAATAATTCTTTAAAAATTCATATCTCCGGTTCCCCTGAACCGATTTTAATCGTTTTTGTGTCATTTTAAAGATAAAAATATAAACTATTTTTATAAATTGGTTTTGGATTTTTAAACTGTTTCCTGTGTTTTATTTAATTACTGTTTTGTGATATTTGAATGCTTTACACTTTGTCTCCTAAGTTAAGCCTTGACGCTCGTTGCCAAGCTACCAAGGGTTGAGCTGGGATTAATTTACTGAGACCTAACTGTACCTATGTGGAGGTTAGTGGCTTGTTGCTAGGTGTAGGTACCTACCTGCCCTACCAATAACCCATTTTCCAACACCAGTCCTCCGGCTACTCCAGGGAGTCCCTCAGGATGCAGTATTGCCAAGACTTGCTCCTCCCCTGCTGTGAGTTGTGGGGGGGTGGTCCACTGCCAGTCCTCTGGATGGTGAGCTGGTGCCTTTCTGCCACAGAACGTACCTTCCCCCGTAGTCGTTCCACCTCTTCCTGATGATGTCCCTTGTTCTTGGATGCTGTCCCAGGGCGTTCACCCTGTCCACGATTCTCTGCCATGGCTCCATCTTCCTGGCATTAGATATTTGCTGTATCTGTGCTTCAAAGAGCTGTGGCTCTACCCTGACTATTTGCTCAACCATGACCTGCAACTCCTCATCCGTGGAAGGGGGGTGCCTTTGTGGGGATATGGGTGTTGTGTGGTGTGTGTTGTGCAGAGGGTGTTAAGTGACGTGGTTGGGTGTAGGATGTGGGGTGCGTGACGGATGTATGGGTGTTTGTGGTGTGTGTGTAGTTGTCTCAGTGGTCTTCGTGTTAGTCTTGTGGCGCTTTTTGGTATTCGTAAGGGGTGGTGTGTGATGTGGGTGTGTGCTTTATAGTACTATTGGTGGGAGGCTGGGTGTGGTGTTTGTATGAGTGTCAGGTGTGGGTGGCCATTTTGAGCGTGCCCGCGTGTACTGCCAATGGTTTACTGCCATTGAATGTCCGCCATGATGATTTGTGGGTCATAATGTGGTGCGCGTTGTTTTGTTGGCGTAACCGTATGGGTGTTCGTAACACCACTTTAGCACTGGCCTTTGGGCTGGCGGATTTGTGTTTGTGGCAGTATTCTGTTGGTTTGGTGTGTGTGTGTGTGTTATAATATGGCAAACGGATCTTCGCCACCGCAGCGGTATGTTGGCGGCTGTCACCGCGGCGGTAAGTGGGATTTACCGCCAATATCATAATGAGGGCCATAGTGTTATAGTGGGAGGAAGTATAAAATACTTTTTTGCCAAATGGAAAAGATTAACAAGCGAGAAATGGGTGCTTTCAATTGTAAAGAATGGCTAGACAATAGAAATGGGTCATCCTCCCCCAGAACCTTGGATAGTGTGGACATCCTTATCAAATTCAGATTTAAAAAAGGAAGCGATGATTCACAGGTTGAGTTCCTTGTTGGACAAAGAAACGATTTCTCCAGTTCCTGGGTCACAATGGAATATGGGCTTCTATTTGACCCTGTTTCTTTTGACAATACGAGATGCTAGGTTTTGACCAGTCTTCTAACTAAAGAATTTGAACAAAAAGATGCAGTCAATTCCATTCAAAATGGTCTCTTCACAAAATGTAATCGCTTTACTATCAAAAGATGATTATTTTATTACTCTCGATCTACACGGTTCATAATTCTAGATGCCAATGATTAAGGACAGTCAAAGATTTTTGTGTTTTTTTAGTAAAGTAACACTTCCAGTTCAACTTTCTTCTGTTAGGATTGTAACCATCCCTGAGAGTTTTTACAAAAATATTGGCACCGGTGATTACAGCTTTGCAGTTGGAAGGGACACACGTTACCATATTTAGACAATGGTTTACATTTTGCTTTTTCTCTCTTAAAGGTTAAATCCAGTGGGAAGATAGTTTGCCATTGTCTGGAAACCTTGGGGTTTCTACTGAATTTGCATAAACATCACCTTCATCAGTCTTATCATCAGTGCCTTGTTCAACCTATGGGTGGCCAGGTGTTTCTACCAGAATACAGAAGACTGAAGTTAGAGACTCAGGTGTCACAAACCTCCTTTAGGAGTGAGCTCATACTTGGTTAGGGACTCAGGGGTTATGGTCAGCAACCACTGTGGTAGTCCCATGGCCTCATCCTAAATTAATGTCATTAGTGGATCACCTGTTTGAACACACACTGGTCCCCTGCATCACAGAACTTCAAAAAGAACATCCCTGTTTTACCTGAGGAGATGGTTAGGGATCTATGTTGGTGGTTGGTGCTACAAAGTTGACAGAACGGGGCTCCCACTCAAAATCCTCTAGCCTTAAATCGAACAAAGGATACAAGTCTGAAGTGGTAGAAGGTCAGCTTAGAGTGCAGCATGTAGAAGGGCTCTTGGTCACAGTCGGAGAGGCTACAGAGCTCCAACTGGAGAGTACTGGCAGCATTATGTATGCTTTGCAGAGGTTTGCCCAGTTGTTAGAGAAAAAACTGTCCTGGTCAGGACAGACAATCTAGTAGTGAAAGGTTATGTAAATTGCCAGAGGGGGACAAAAGGCAGACCTCTGGACAGACTAGCACAGTCCATATGTAGGTAAGCAGAATCAAACCAGTTATCTCTGAGAGCATTTGTACATTCCAGGGGAACAAAACTTTCACACAAACAGACTATGTTAAAATACGTCATCCTTGGCAATATTTCATCTAAGTCAGCAGGTTTTTGAACCAGTGAGGGATTGCATCAGTCAGCCTTGGCTAGACGTATTTGCATCCCCGATTAATGTTCTGCTCCTTTGATTTTGCATGTAGACATGGTGTCAGGAGGCTTGGAGAATGGATGCCTTGTCAATTCCTTGACTTAAGTAGATTCTTTATACCGTCCCACCAATTCCCATTTTTCTGAGGGTATTGGTAATACTAACAGCTCCCTCTTGATCAGGAGGACAATGGTTTCCATCTCTGAAGCTGTTGCTAGTAGAGCTACATCTCATTGTTCCAATTCAGCATCCTCCATAATAATTTCCAGTCATGTTCCAAAACACAGTTCCTGCAGCTATGTCTAGCCGCTTGGAAGTTGAAGCACAAAAGTTAGTTTGTTCTAGGAATGTTGAGCGCAATATTCAAGCTTCTGAGAACAACTCAACATTAATATCTTAAGCACAACATTGGATTTTTTTAATCATGTTCTAGATAGAAAGCCATCTGTCACTGGTAATCCCTTCCAAATTTTAGAGTTGTTTTGCAAAGTTTTTCTGAAAGTTTTATCTCCCTTGACCTTAATGGCTCAATGCTCAGCAATCAAAAGTTTAGAGAAGCTACAAGAAATGTATCAGAAATACTACCATTAGCTGCAAGATGTTAGAAAGTTTCAAAGCTAGAAAACCTATAATTTTGGCTGCCCTTTATTCTTGGGATATTTCTACAGTTCTAGGGAGTTACAAGAGACTCTTGAACCTCTTCAGGGAGCTCATTTCTCTTGATCATCAGGGTATGGTTGCCTTCCTTGTAACTATCTGTTCAGAGAGAAGGCTGGGGGGCTGAGAGCATGTCTTATATCTTATCCTTACTTATGATTCTTTCCATGTGGAGTAATGCTAAGCACAGACCCTAAATTCAAAACACTTAGTGAAAATGCTACTATTCACAAAAGATTGTTCAAACAGTTTTTTTTCTTTAGAAAAAAGTAGTGTTTTATTTTATTTAGATTTCGGAAGGCGATTATTGTTGTAGCTGAAAAGAACAAAATAATGTTGTGCCACAAAGTTTTTATTCATTATGTAATGTTGTGTTTCATGTATTTGGTTAGAGCACAACTCAGCCGAGAGGGTATATTGGTGCTGAAGCAGGAGCTGTATAGGTCAAGCCAGTGTTGGGGTTAGGTGAAGAGCCAGGTCTTCAGTTTCTTGTAGAATTCAAGAACTCAAGAGGAGGCTCAGATGTGCTGTGGTAAGTCATTCCAGGTTTTAGGAGCAAAGTAGGAGATTTGTGGCAGATGGACCAGCCAACAAAGGTAAAAAAACATCTACGACAACCCTCAGCAGATGGGTAAGTCAAGCAATAGCTAACGCTTATATCTCAGTTGCTCAAGAAGCTCCAGGAATATTGCTAGAAAAGTCAATAAGGTCTATAGCATTCGTTGGGCAAAAATGTCTTGGGTTTCATTAAAATAAAAATGCAAGGAAGCAATGTGATCTTTGTAGGAGGCTGGCCTGGCTTGTAGTGGGTACCAAGGGGTACTTACACTCTGTACCAGGTCCAGTTATCCCTTATTAGTGTAGAAGAGGTGTTTCTAGCAGCTTAGGCTGATAGAAGGTAGCTATAGCAGAGCAGCTTAGGCTGAACTAGGAAACATGCAAAGCTCCTACTATACCACTGGTGTCATATGCACAATATCATGAGAAAACACAATACACAGATATACTAAAAATAAAGGTACTTTATTTTTATGACAATATGCCAAAAGTATCTCAGTGAGTACCCTCAGTATGAGGATGCCAAATATACACAAGATATATGTACACAATACCACAAATATGCAGTAATAGCAAAAGGAAATAATGCAAGCAATGTAAAGTTACAGTAGATTGCAATAGGAGCACATTGGTATAGGGGCAACACAAACCATATACTCCAAAAGTGGAATGCGAACCGCGAATGGACCCCAAACCTATGTGAGCTTGTAGAAGGTCGCTGGGACTGTAAGAGAACAGTGAGGGTTAGAAAAATAGCCCACCCCAAGACCCTGAAAAGTAGGTGTAAAGTGCACCTATAACCCCCAAAGAGCACAGAAGTCGTGATGGGGGTTTCTGCAAGGAAGACCAACACCAGCAAAGCAACAATAGCTGATTTCCGGACCTGAGTACCTGTGAAACAAGGGGACCAAGTCCAAGAGTCACGACAATGTCGAGAGTGGGCAGATGCCCAGGAAATGCCAGCTGAGGGTGCAAAGAAGCTGCCACCGGATGGTAGAAGCTGTGGATTCTGCAAGAACAAAGGGGGCCAGAAACTTCCCCTTTGGAGGATGGATGTCCCACGTCGTGAAGAAGCTTGCAGAGGTGTTCCCACGCAGAAAGACGGCAAGGGTTGCGGCTAGGGTATTTGGATGCTGCTGTGGCCCAGGAGGGACCAGGATGTCGCCACTTGGATGAGGAGACAGAGGGGGCGCCCAGCAAGTCAGGGAGCCCTCACAGAAGCAGGCAGCACCCGCAGAAGTACCAGAACAGGCACTTGGAAGAGGAGTGAACCAGAGTCCACCCGAAGACACAAAAGGGAGTCCCACGACGCCGGAGGACAACTCAGAAGGTTGTGTACTGCAGGTTAGAGTGTCGGGAACCCAGGCTTGGCTGTGCACGAAGGAAATCCTGGAAGAGTGCACAGGAGCCAGAGCAGCTGCAAATCACGCGGTACCCAGCAATGCAGTCTAGCGTGGGGAGGCAAGGACTTACCTCCACCAAACTTGGACTGAAGAGTCACTGGACTGGGGGAGTCACTTGGACAGAGATGCTGAGCTCCAGGGACCACGCTCGTCGTGCTGAGAGGGGACCCAGAGGATCCGTGATGCAGTCTTTTGTTGCCTGCGGTTGCAGGGGGAAGATTCCGTCGTCCTATGGGAGATTTCTTCAGAGCTCCTGGTGCAGAGAGGAGGCAGGCTACCCCCAGAGCATGCACCACCAGGAAACAGTTGAGAAGGCGGCAGGAGAGGCGATACAAGGTTGCAGTAGTCTTCTTTGCTACTTTGTTGTGGTTTTGCAGGCGTCCTGAGCAGTCAGCGGTCGATCCTTTGGCAGAAGGTGAAGAGAGAGATGCAGAGGAACATTGGTGAGCTCTTGCATTCGGTATCTGAAGAATTCCCCAAAGCAGAGACCCTAAATAGCCAGAAAAGGAGGCTTGGCTACCTAGCAAGGAGGATAGGCTCGTAACACAGGTAAGAGCCTATCAGAAGGAGTCTCTGACGTCACCTGCTGGCCCTGGCCACTCAGAGCAGTCCAGTGTGCCAGCACACCTCTGAATCCAAGATGGCAGAGGTCTGGGGAACACTGGAGGAGCTCTGGGCACCTCCCCTGGGAGGTGCAGGTCAGGGGAGTGGTCACTCCCCTTTCCTTTGTCCAGTTTCGCGCCAGAGCAGGGCTGGGGGATCCCTGAACTGGTGTAGACTGGCTTATGCAGAGATGGGCACCATCTGTGCCCATCAAAGCATTTCCAGAGGCTGGGGGAGGCTACTCCTCCCCAGCCCTGACACCTTTTTCCAAAGGGAGAGGGTGTAACACCCTCTCTCTGAGGAAGTCCTTTGTTCTGCCTTCCTGGGCCAGGCCTGGCTGGACCCCATGAGGGCAGAAACCTGTCTGAGGGGTTGGCAGCAGCAGCTGCTGCAGTGAAACCCCGGGAAAGGCAGTTTGGCAGCACCCGGGTCTGTGCTAGAGACTCGGGGATCATGGAATTGTCTCCCCAAATGCCAGAATGATCTTAGACATGTTACATGGCCATGTTCGGAGTTACCATTGTGACGCTATACATAGGTAGTGACCTATGTATAGTACACGCGTGAAATGTGTCCCCGCACTCACAAGGTCCGGGGAATTTGCCCTGAACGATGTGGGGGCACCTTGGCTAGTAACAGGGTGCCCTCACACTAAGGGCCATATTTATACTTTTCGACGCACAACTGCGCCAACGCAGTTGTGCGTCAAAACATTTAACGCCGGCTAACGCCATTCTGAAGCGCCATGCGGGCGCCGTATTTATTCAATGATGTTAGCCGGCGTTAGCCGGCGCTGCGGAGTGGTGTGCGTCAAAAAAAATGACACACACCAGGCAGCGCCGGCGTAGGTGAAAATGGAGCTTGGGCGTCAAAAAATGGGGCAAGTCAGGCTGAGGCAAAATTATCACCTCAACCCGACTTGCGCCATTTTTTTTTTTACGCCCAGACGCCATTAACATAACTCCTGTCTTAGCAAAGACAGGAGTCATGCCCCCTTGCCCAATGGCCATGCCCAGGGGACTTTTGTCCCCTGGGCATGGTCCTTGGGCATAGTGGCATGTAGGGGGGCCCAAATCAGGCCCCCCTATGCCACAAAAAATAAAAAATAAATACTTACCAGCTCTTACCTTAATGTCCCAGGGGTGGGTGCCTCCATCCTTGGGCGTCCTCCTGGGGTGGGCAAGGGTGGCAGGGGGTGTCCCTGGGGGCATGGGAGGGCACCTGTGGGCTCCTTTCGAGCCCACAGGTCCCTTAACGCCTGCCCTGAGCAGGCGTTAAAAAATTCCGCTAACGCGGGTAGACGTCATTTTTTTTTACCCGCCCACTCCTGTGCGTCATTTTTGCACGAGAGTGTAAATAAGGCGCACAGGCCTGGGAGTCATTTTTTAGACGGGAACGCCTACCTTGCATATCATTAACGCAAGGTAGGTGTCCATGCTAAAAAATGACGCAAACTCCATGAACTTTGGCACTAGACGCGTCTAACGCCAGAGTATAAATATGGAGTTCGTTTTGCGTCGAATTTGCGTAAAAAAAACAACGCAAATCCGGCGCAAACAGAGTATAAATATGGCCCTAAGTAACTTAGCACCCAACCTTCACCAGGTGAAGGTTAGACATATAGGTGACTTATAAGTTACTTAAGTGCAGTGGTAAATGGCTGTGAAATAACGTGGACGTTATTTCACTCAGGCTGCAGTGGCAGGCCTGTGTAATAATTGTCAGAGCTCCCTATAGGTGGCAAAAGAAATGCTGCAGCCCATAGGGATCTCCTGGAACCCCAATACCCTGGGTACCTCAGTACCATATACTAGGGAATTATAAGGGTGTTCCAGTATGCCAATGTGAATTGGTGAAATTGGTCACTAGCCTGTTAGTGACAATTTAGAAAGCAGAGAGAGCATAACCACTGAGGTTCTGATTAGCAGAGCCTCAGTGAGACAGTTAGTCATCACACAGGGAACACATACAGGGCACACTTATGAGCACTGGGGCCCTGGCTGGCAGGGTCCCAGTGACACATACACTAAAACAACATATATACAGTGAAATATGGGGGTAACATGCCAGGCAAGATGGTACTTTCCTACAATCTTTGTCACATTTTTTGCCTCATTACAAGTTACATTTGTTTTTTAATGTGTGATGATTTGGGTGTTTTTGTACTGAAATCTGCAGCAAAGTAATTGTTGATTAAAACAATTTGTTTAGCATCTCATAAATGTGTTTTAGGGTAAATCGTCAAGAGGTTAAGTCTGTGAAGAGTCTGACTGATTTTGGAGTGATGAAGAATACCAATAAGAAATAGGTACATTCTTAGTCATGCCAGCCCTGCCAAGTGCCACGCATCTCGCGTTAGAGTAACGCATTTCCAGTCATTTTCCTGCATTACTTGCAATGCCTGAGATTGTCACGCAAAAGAACCGTTGTCCTGCAGTAACCTCTTGTTCCAGTTTCTCAAGCTCCGAATAGTGTTTATCAAAAGCCACAAGGTGGCACTAGTGGACAATAGGAGGATTAGGATTATCGATATAGTGCGATATTTATATGGTTACCTCGTTTTCATCACTTTATTCTGCTTGTAAGAAAGTGTCACTCATAATCATTGAAATGTCACTTATAATAATGGGGTTTTGGGGGGTTGCCAACCGGGGGAAGTCTACCCCTTAAATTATTGGGGGAATGGTGCAGTCCATGATTGCTCTGGCTACTTTTGGGCTATTTTTTGGCTTCAGAAAGAGCAGGCTATTTAGCCAGGCATTTTATGAATTTTGTCACCATTTTGTTGTAAGCGACATAGTGGCTGGCTGGCAGTTAGGAGCAAAACTTTTTTTAGTTAGGAGCAGAACATTTTGTGAGGCATATATTTAGTAGATCAAAGTTAAGATTAACATTCTCAGGGAATTGTTAATTATTCTAGTTATACTTTGCGTACCTTTTCATAAAATGTCAGAGGATCTGGTGAGGCAGGCCCCATCGTTGCTGCATGATGCGGGCAGGTTGGATCTGCTTATGCTAGCCGCGCGGGCTCAAGTGCGACCAGTTAGGAGTGCAGCAGTGGGAGTGACTGCGGCCATTTTCGCATTCTTGCCTCCACGTGATGATGAGGGCCCAGCAGAGGAGGTGAGTTCGAAAGGCCACTTGCGTACTCAGCAAGCGGCCGTCAGTGTGATGATTGGGCAGAGAGGAGAATGGCCTGCAACAGCAAGCGACATGGAGGTGAACGGCCCAATGCAGGCTGAAAGTGGATGTGTTGAGGGCGGTATGCTCACGGGAAGCGAACCGCCCCTGGCAAAGTGTAATGGAGGAGAAGGAGGGAGGAGAGGGGGCGAGGCCTCATTCAACGCTCAGGCTGCAGTGATGAAAGGAAGAGGGATGGGAGAGTGAGGGGATAATGGGCAAGAGGGAGAGAGCAAGTTTTTGGAGCAGCTATATCCATGTTAAAGCGCAAACGAGCGAGCAGGAGGAGGAATATGATATAAGTGATGTGTCTTTTTGTCAGATAGAAGTTTTTGGTACCTACGAAGAAGAGCCTGAGTTGTCTGGGGTACATGGTGAACTTTGAGTTGTAGAGTAGCGGAGCGATATACCTTGGGGTGTAGGGGCACAGAGTAGGCAGACCCATGACCTTACTAGGGGTATGGTTGGGGCTGTTGAAAGAAGTGAGGAGATAGGTGCTCGCAGTTTGGAAGTTGGAAAGGGTCCAGCATCAGCGTTAGTGGTGGCACTTTTAGACTGGAGTGAGGATGAGGAAGAGGGGGCTGACAAGGATGAATGGAGGTGTTGAACCCCCGCTAGAGTTTATTCAAGAAAGAGTGGTTTAGGACAAGGTGCCGGGGTGAGGCAGGAGAAGATTGTGTAGTAAAGGAGTGGGGGTATGGGGACATCGGAGAGTGTAGGATTGAGTTGGGGTGAACAAAGTTGGGGAAGAGAAGTGATGGTAGAAAGGGGGATGGGCTAAAGGATTACGAGAAAGTGAAGACCAGCACACTGGGCTCCTTTTCTTTTCCCTTTTCACAGCAACTACTGCCTAGCACAGCAAAAGGCTCAAAGGAGCTTAGGGTGGATCAGAACCCTCAAGGGTAAGAGATGGCAGAGCCCCGAGTGGCCGGCCGGATCGACAGGGGATCGGAAAGGACAGCCGAGCAAAAATGCAGCAACATCAAGATGGTGAAATGGGTTGGCAGGTATGGTGGACCTGCCAATGTCCCAGGGCATCACCAGGAGACAGGTATGGTGGCATGGTGGGAGAGCTGGTTTGCAACGAGCACTCAATGCCCACCGGCAGCTACCCAACATTTACATGCAGAACCCCACAGTTATAGAGAGGAGCAACTGGGGTATTCTGGATTAGCTTCTCGGGATTTGAGTGGGTACACGGTGCATGATTATGATGAGGAGATCTTAGAGGAAGGGGAGGTACAGGATGAACATGGATTTTAGAAGAGAGTAGTTCAATGGTGGCAAAAAGAGAACATGCTGGGGCAAAAAGGGAAGAGGATCGGGGGTTAGATGATGCTGTTTCTCATATCTAACAGGTTGCAAGTTCTCAAGGACAAAGTGGTGGACGGCGCGCAACAAGAAGGTTTGAGCTGGCAAGGTAGACGAGTCAAGAGCAGCCACTGACCTTGGCGCCAGGTAAGGGGCCGCAGAAGCTCAACGTAATGGTGTCAGTGGCAGTGGAGGCCACTGAGGCAGGTGGCAGTGAGGCACGTCTGTGGAAGGGGGTATACATAATTGATACTGCTGTTGGAATGGATGTGGTTATGGGATCAGAAGTAGGCACAGCCACTGATAAAGGATTAAAAGGGCAGGCAGTAGAGGGAGCTTTAGCTATTGATGGGGGATAGAATGGGAGCAGGTGGTTGTAGGCAAGACGGAGAATAAGAAAGATGTTTCAGAGAACAAAGTAAAAAATTAAGAAAGCTGCAATATATGGAAACTTCCAAGCCTTTGGGTGCTCACCTAACGCTTGCCACAAAAGAAAAGATATGGAAAGGGGAGTATGTTGAAATGTTGAAACTACTCCATAGAGAGGTAAAAGCAAAAGAAGGTTCAAAGGAAGAAGAAACGGAATTGGCTAAACGCCCTTAGGTCCCTGTAACAACAGAGAACTGGACTGCTGACTTTTCGATATTTGCTAGTGTATATTATGAAAGATATCCAGAAAGGGCGGTGGCTCTCCCTACATTTATGGATGTAATCAGGAAAGCGCAGTTGAATTACAGCGGATATGCATGGGTGCAATATGACAAAGAATTTCTGGCCCGCACAGCAGTAGACCCCGATGTTAAATGGGAAGAGAACGATGCAGATCTTTGGCAGCATACCATGGGTCCTGCCAAATTTGGGAAGACAGTTTTTACGGCTAGTGGTCATCCTATATCATATTGTCCCTTGCAGGACCACACAAACTTTACAGGGGCAATGTTTAAATCGGGTAATCGGCGCTCCCTCTCAAAATAAGAATGGTTGATTACTATCTAGGCGGTGCTCACTCACTGGGAATTCCCCTACAACCCAGATAACAAACAATGTTGTTCAACAATACTGAAATTGAGCGGCACTCAATGCATCATATTATTACAAAGAATTGAGACCGTCCATAAATAAACTGTTCATCAATAAATAATTTGCAGTGTTTCTTTTATTCTTCTCAATAATTCCTGTGTCCAAGAGCATTGCTGTGACAATCTTTTCTCATCGTCCCGTCAACACGTGTTTCGTCTGGGCTATACCCCTTTGACTTCCTCAGGACATTCTACAACAAACAACAACCAATGTATAACATTTCATTATACATATATTGATGACTTAACCCCTCACCATTCAAAGTGGCCAATATGACTCATCGTGTGAAAACCGTGATTCCAAGCAATGTGACCAATTTTCGACTATTAACATCGAGCCTTCTCATTTCGCATACACCAATATGTGCAAACCTGCAGAACATATCCCATTTTTTATACATAGATATCCAATAAGTTACACACATAAGCGATCCATATATGTGTTGCAAAGAAAGTGCATGTGAATATTTCTATATACTCAACCCCCAAATTGCCAAAACAAATCATATCTACAAAGAAATTATTTTGTGAATAATACCTGATCCCAATTAAATTGTCTCCGTAAATAACGCATTGTGTTTAGATTGATGACTGGAGAGTAATTGTAAGGTTGCAATTTGTACTACAAGTTTATGTGATAAACTCATGATATCGTCATTATGCAAAGCTTTTATTAATAATCAGTTTTGCAATGTTTATCTCGCTTACCTTGTTGAATTCGTTTTTATATTGTGACTAATATGGATGCCCCTTGAGAGTAAGCAAGCGTATCCTAAAGAGAGAGGTATTAAATTACTTATCCCTTTTATTGCATTTTTCCCTGTTATATCTGATCCTCCATTGTCAGGGTAACTATCTCATACCTTGTTCCGACAGTAACGCGCTCCGCGAGTGTAACGGAGAACCGCTAAGTTGAAAAAAACACGTTGTTCTTCTGTGTTTATAAACCCGGCCCTACCAGACCGTAGAGATAGAAAGCGGATTATTGGTGCTATCGTGCATACCTCGCATTAAATACATCTTGTCACAAACTGAGGAATCAGCCACCAAATAAATCTGAATCATTATATGAATCCTTTGCATATAAAGGGATATGTCCCTTCAAAGTATATCAGACTCAACTGAATATATATTCAACGAGAATCAAAACCCTGCAGTTTCTACCATGGAAGACAACTAATTACTCTAAAAACAATCAGAGAAACCCATAGCACAAACAGTTTTTACTCCAGATAACATAATGTCCTCTAATCCATCATAACATCACTATACCAATCATTTACTCCTTCTAAGCATATGTTACTTAATGCTAATCACGTAAAAAACTGACATGCCTGGTATCTTATATTAAAAATACTTGATATTAGGCAGATATTAATCGTTTGGTTGTCCGCGTTAATTATATCTATCAGCTCCTTGTTAGTTAACTATCACCAAGAAAGCATTCCAATTTATGGTCAGAGTTTAGACCATGTTCTACGGCTCCTAGGCGCATGATCCAAATTGACTCCCTCCTTCTCAATGCTAATTCCCTATTTCTACCTCTTGGATTCATCTCACAATGATCAAATCCGAAGAATTTAAAATCTTTATGGGCTTCTTGTGTCTTACAAGATCTCATATGCGAGGCTAGAGAGTAATGTTCATCTTCTTGTCGTATGGCTCTCCAATGTTCCGCAATTCTGACCTTAAGGGGACGAATGGTACTGCCCACATATATTTTGTCACACTTGCAGATAAACATATAGACAACATATTTTGTATTACAATTTATATAGGTTGTTATGTTGAATTTTGCATTACCAATTCCTTGGAATTATTTTTTCGCATGCCATGTCCATCTACTCATTGCACAGTTCCCACACTTGTAAAAACCAAAATTGTGTGTATTAAGCCAACTTGACTTGGTTTTCCCTTTCAAATAAGTAGGGCTGAGAATATTATTGAGTGTCATTCCTCTTCTGTAAGATATATCCAGTTTACATCCAATGTATTTCTTTAATGATTGATCCTGTGGTAAAATTGGCCAATGTTTATTCATAATTTTGATTAGTAGAGCTGAATTATCTGTATAATCTAATACTACCCTTATCTTCTTATCATTAGTGTACCTTTACTCTTCACTTTTGTGTGTTTTTCCAACGTGTGTGAACGTGATATCTTAGATACTTTTAACTGAGATTTCTTAATCAAATCTGGTGAGTAGCCCCTAGCTATAAGTCTTTGCCCCATATCCTTAATACAGTCATTAAAATCATCACTTGTACTACAATTGCGTCTGGCTCTGACCATTTCGCCAAACTGTATTGCATCTATCTGTGTCTTCGGGTGTGCACTCGTTGCATGTAATATGGTTTTGCATGCTGTTGGTTTCTTTTTCTTTTTCTGTTTACTTTCTATTTTGTTATCTTTTACCATTAGTACCACATCCAAAAAATCTATAGATTTAGAGCTGTATTTGTAGGTTAACTTGATGTTAACTTCATTGTTGTTAAGATGAGTACAAAATTATTTTAAGGTTTCCTCATTTCCTGTCCATATCATAAAACAATCGTCTATATATCTTCCCCAATACAAGATGTGTGTCTGCCATTCCGCTGCTCCTGGACCCCATACCCATTTCTCTTTGAACCATCCCATTAATAAGTTTGCATACGAGGGAGAAAATCTCGACCCCATAGCTACCCCTTGTACCAATCATTTTTAAAAAGAAAATAATTGTGATCAAGAATAAGATCAATCATATGTAATATAATATCAGTATGTTCCATCAAACTCGCTGACCTTCTATTCAGCATATATTTAATCGCTTGAGTACTCGTTTCATGTTTGATGCTAGTGTATAAAGCAACTACATCAAGTGTGACCATAAGCATGTTTGAATCCCATTGAATATCAGCAAGCAGACTTAATATATGTTTAGTATCCTTGATGTACGAAGGAAGGTTGGTCACAAGGGGTTGCAAAAATATATCCACAAACTCTGAGAGTCTTTCCGTGGGACTTCCCATACCAGAAACTATTGGTCTCCCTGGTGGAAAATCACATTGTTTGTGTATTTTGGGTAAGGTATATAGACAAGGGAATCTAGGATGATTCACCTGTTAATACGAATATTCATCAACATCCAATAATTTTGCATCATGCCAATTTTTGAGCAATCCAATGATCTTACTAACCAAACTAATCATAGGATTGTACATCATCTTTTCATAGCAATTATCATCACTAAGCTGTGCATATATTTCTTTTTCATAATCTTCACGATTCATAACGACTATATTGCCACCTTTATCAGCACGTTTTATGATCAATTCATCATCATCTTTCAATGATTTCATTGATTGATATTCTTTGAACGTTATATTATGTTTCTGTATTTGTCTATGTTGAGATTCACATTTATTCAAATCATTCCATACTAGTTTGTAAAAAACATCAATGTTACTGTCCATAATCTGTCTAGGTATCCATGTTGATTTCTGTTAGACCGCTGGTAATACATAGATTGGACATTATATTTAATTAAGTCATCAATATATGTATTATGAAATGTTATACATTTGTTGTTGTTTGTTGTAGAATGTCCTGAGGAAGTCAAAGGGGTATAGCCCAGACGAAATACATGTTGACGGGACGATGAGAAAATATTGTCACAGGAATACTCTTGGACACAGGAATTACTGAGAAGAATAAAAGAAACACTGCAAATTATTTATCGATGAACATTTTATTTATGGACAGTCTCAATTCTTTGTAATAATATGATCCCTTGCTGGACCATCCCACTCGGGCGGAGTGGGGTCTACAAAAGGACAGTCCAATCGTTTCAGTAGTGGACAAGGAGGGCGTGCTGGGACTTCAACAAAGGAGAATATTGCAGTTTCCAGCACAAGTGTTGCAAGTGCTCAGGAAGGCATGCTTTGGTCAACTGTTGGGGGGGGCAGACAGCAGGGGGATCAGGAGGGCAGTGGCAATCGTCTCAAGGGAGTGGGGGGGTCTCAGCAGTTCAATACGAGTACAAGGGGAGGTAGAGGGGTGCACGGCACTGGGGGAAAGAGCTCCTACTCCGGTTAAATTGGAAAAGCTAGAATTTTGTCTACAACAATATGATAGACAGGATGATGCTAATTTGTTAAGGGAGATTTTGGAAGGTCACATGGCAGGCCCTTTTCATGATTGGCTGGTGCAGAACTTCATGATTTCGCCCATTAGATTTCTCCCAAAGAAAGAGGTTGGAATTTTAGGTTGGTTCAACATTTGTCATGGCCGGAGGGAGCTTTGGCAAATGACTTAATTCCTGAAGAACAAGTATGTGTATCATATGCTTCCGGAGATGTGGCATTTGAGCTAGTGGAGCCTTGTTGGCTAAGAGCGAAATCAAGTCAACTTTTCGGATGTTGCTGGTACACCCTGACGACTTTGAGCTTTTGGGGATCCAGTTCGAAGGATGTTGGTACATGCACAAAGCATTGCCGATGGGATGATCCATTTCATGTGCACTTTTTGAATGCTGCAGTACATTCTTGCAATGGGTTTTCCAGCTGAGGACAGGGCATGTGGCAGTAACGTACTATCTAGATGACTTCTTCTTAGTAGGGAAACCGGAGCCAAATCAGTGGTTGAAAATATTGGAGGCTTTTCTGGAAGCCATGAAGGATTTGGGGGTGCCGTTGACATCGGAGAAGACAGTGGGTCCTATCACATCATTGTCTTTTCTAGGCATGGAGATAGATTCTCTGAATATGGAGGTCTTCCGTTAGACAAGAAAATTGCAATGACTCAATTGGTGCAGCACATGCTGAGTAAAGAAAAAGTGACAGCTAGAGAAGTACAAGTGTTGTTGGGCCACTTGAATTTCGCGTGTAAAATGGAAAGGGCTGGAAGGAGTTTTTGTAGGCACTTGGGGTTGTCCTTGGTGGGTAACCGTTTGCCTCATCACCATTTCTACTTGTCAGCAGGGGTCAAAGAAGATTTAAAGATGTGGCTTAAGTTTCTGGAGAATTTCAATGGAATGCCGTTAACAAGATGGCAAGATGTGGAATGGGATGCCCAGATTTTCTCAGGCGCAGCAGGTGGAATTGGTTTTGGAGTATATTGGCAGGGCAGATGGTGTGCAGAAGAGTGGCCTCAGGAGTGAAAGCAGGGAGGCAGAAGTATTGTCTTTTTGGAATTGTTTCCTCTGTGACTTTATGGGGAATGGAACTGGCACACAAAAAAAATATTTTCAGGGTTGACAATATGGCAGTTGTACATGTAGTCAACAGGCAATCTGCAAGGGATGCTCAGGTGTCAAAGTTACTGGCGCTTTTCTTCTGCTCTGTTGTTGCTTTGTCTCGTTCACAATGGGAGAGGTTCCTTGGGCTGGTCATGAATGCGGAAATCAAGAAAGTGCAGATGCCTCCGGAGTTATGGACATTGGGAGACAGAGGATGCTTCAGCTGGTTTTGGATTTGCTAGCAATATCCACACGTCAAGCATACTTGCAGGCTTGGAAGGAGTTTGAGCAGAGTGGGGCTCATAGGCGAAATGAACAGTGGGAGAGAGTTGAGGATGTAGTTCAGGTAATTCTAGGACTCATTGGGAAAGTGCAATCCAGGGTTATTATTTCATGCAAGCTTGCCAGGATTGTGTTTATGGGTAAGTTATTATGGGGCTATGCTCCTTCGGCATGAGAACTCGGTAGAAGAATGTTGGAAGGTTGGACTAGGGAGGTAGGGTCGAAAGGGACTGCCAGGAGGCCGGTGACGCTTGCAGTGCTCGTGGCTTTGGTATCCAAGCTTCCGCAAATTTGTTTGGATAGGGGAGAGGTGCTGCTATTCAGAACACTGATGGTATGGATGTTTTTCAGGGCATTCAGAATGTCTGAGTTATTAGGTGGTAGGGGGCAGTCAGGGATTCAGTGGACGGAACTGCATGTGGGAGTGAATGTGATAAATATTTGGATTACTAAGTCAAAAACAGTCCAAAGAGGCCAGGGGAGCATGGTACAGCTGAATTCTTACCCAGACAGATACATATGGCCAGTAATGTTGGGCTATGCACTTCAAACATAGAGGGACCCCCCTAATGAGCTTATATTTATACACAAGGACAAGCGGCCTCTGTGGGCATTTCAATTGTTGTCAGTGTTGCGGAAGGCAGCTTTGGTTTTGGTCTTTAGTCCAGCAGAATTTGGTACTCATTTATTTAGAGTAGGCATGGAAACTGAGGCAGGTAAAAGAGGCTGGGGTGGGGAACGGTTTATGAAGCTGGGGAGGTGGAGTTCTGATGCTTTTAAAAGATATGTGCGCATTGATCAAGAAGATCTCTGTTTTGTTCTTTGCAGGTTCTTTAGCTGGTCCAGCAAATGAGATGTTGGCGATATGGCTTGTGGGACATTCCTTTATAAAATGGGCGTGTTTACAGGTTCATTGGGGCAGTCATGGTGTGAATCTGGTGTTTAAACCAGCAGCATTTGAGTCACAATGACAGAGAAATGGGGGATGAAGTGGCCGGAGTTGTTGCCATTGTTGTACAAGTTGGATGTGCGAGGACAGTGTCCAGATGTTTTGCTAATTCACCTTAGTGAGAAAGATTTAGTTGAGGCAAAAGGGTTGCAGCTTTTGAAAAGCATGAAGCAAGACATAAAGGAGATTCAAAAGCATTGGGCTGGTTACCATGTAGAATGGACAGCGTTTGTACCACAGGTGGTGTGGAGGGGTGCTAGGCGGCCTTGTGTGATTGAACAGGCAAGGAAGAAGATTAACAGGAGATGAGGAATTTTTGTGTTACATTTTTGGAACATTCTGATCTGAAGTTGAAAGATGATGTTTTCTTTAGAGGGGACGGTGTTCATTTGTCCTTTATGGGTACCGATCTTTATTTACTGCACATTAAGGATGTTTTGCAGGACCTTTTTAGGCTAAGTTAGTTAGGGATGTCTGGGGTGGGGGTGCAGAGAGAGCCCACTAGGAGACTCTCGCTGGGTGGCGGGGACAGGGCCAGTTGGCACAGTTTGCACAGTTTTAGGCTTGAAAGCAGCAGCCCAGGTGGGAAAGGAGAGGGGAGACTGGACTTCGCATGGTCGAGCCATGTTGTTAAAAAAAATGTTAGGCAGGAAGTTAGATATGTTATAGTTGCAGAGTAATAGCATCTTGAAAGGAGATTTAGAAATAACAACTACAATGATAAAAGCAAGAGGACAAGATTGCAATACTGTTTGTGGGGAGAGTAAGGGGTAAGAGGTGGGGTGGCGTAGTTGAAGTGTATGTATAGTGAGACGGTTAGTTTTGTGAGGCAAAGGCCAGGTCATAATGTTAAGGACACCTGTCTTCAATTAAGTGGCCTTTCCCACACAATTCGGTGTCAGTCTTGGTTATGCTCCCATTTTCCCCAAAGGGGTTTTGGGTGGAGGCTAACCGGGGAAGGTCTCCACCCGGAATTATTGGGGGAATGGTGAAGTCCATGACTGCTCTGACTATTTTTTGGCTATTTTTGGGCTTCAGAAGGAACGAGTTATTTAGTCGGCTATTTTATGAATTTTGTCACCATTTTGTTGTAAGCGACAAGGTGGCTGGCTGGCAGTATAGAGAAAAAAATTGTTTCCTTCCTGCCCACCCGTTTAGTTTGTTCCAGTGGGGAGGAGTGAGGGTCATTACGAGGCATTTTATAAGGTAACAGGGGTCTTTTTTGAGGACAGGTGTTCTGGGTTAAGGTTTGTCTGTTGGCTTTGGTGTTGCTTGGAGGCAGTTGCTATAGCGGGGACAGGGCTAGTTGGCACAGTTTTAGGCTTGAAAGCGGCAGCCCAGTTGGGAAAGGAGAGGAGAGACTGGACTTTGCATGGTCGAGCCACGTTGTTAAAATGTTAGGCAGGAAGCTAGATATGTTATAGTTGCAGAGTAATAGCATATTGAAAGGAGTTTTAGAAATAGCAGTTGCAATGATAAAAGCAAGAGGACAGGATTGCAATACTGTTTGTGGGGAGTGGAGGGCAAGGGGTGGGGGGCGTAGTTGAAGCGTATGTATAGTGAGGCGGTTAGCTTTTTGAGGCAAAGGTCAGGTTATAATGTTAAGGGCACCTGTCTTCAATAAAGCGGTCTTTTCCACACTATTCGGTGTCAGTCTTGGTTAGGCCCCCATTTTATTCAATACTGAAAATACGAAAATGTCACACATAGCAATCTGAAACTTTGGCAGCTACGGGTTATGCATTTGGATCAACACGAGCCCACACTAGCAGAGTGCTGTCCCGAAATCAACCTCAAGAATATTTTCCTTGTGCTAGTGAAAAAAATCGAGCTAGTGAAACCTTACTGAAATTCAGCAAAGTTTACAACTAAGGTCGTACCTTCTTGGCTTATATCTATCTACCTTAGTTGTCTTCTACCTTTGGTTGCCAGTGTAGTCCTCCTGTTTTGGTGATGCTGCCACTGTTGTCCTGCGCGTCTGAAACCTGACCTGCTGTTTGAAAATCTGTTGTTCTTGATAACGCGTCCCGTCTTAGATAATTTACTTGTCTGGGACTCGTTTTAGGCCAATGAATCTTTTGACCCTGATTGAAGACACCTTAGGACGAGACAACTAATCAGCATATAAATCACTAGGTCAATAATTTTCTCAATATCCAATATGCCAAAGTAAACCAATCTAGATAAATGCATTAATATCTTTCAAACCACAGGTCAATCAGACCATTAAAACCTGCATGTGGATTTTGAAGACATTGAAGAAAAATGTTCCCTACATTTTAAAAGAATGGAGAACTATTGCTACTCTGGCTTTGGTCCTGTCCAGATTGAGCAAAAGAGCATTACCGTAATCCAATCTGGACAGGACCAAAGCCAGAGTAGCAATAGTTCTCCATTCTTTTAAAATGTAGGGAACATTTTTCTTCAATGTCTTCAAAATCCACATGCAGGTTTTAATGGTCTGATTGACCTGTGGTTTGAAAGATAAATGGTCATCAAAAACTAGTCCTAAATTCCTTGAGGTGGAACCCAGCATAGGAGGGGTGCCACACTCTTTAGGCCATCAGTTCGAGGACCACTGTGCCCTGCTTATCCCAAAGCAGAGAATCTCAGTTTTTTCACTGTTCAGTTTTAGCCAGTTGGCCTTCATCCAGCTGTTTACAGCTAACAAACAAGCATTAAAACGGGCCGCAACTTCCTCCACGTCTTTGTTGATAGGAATGATAAGTTGTGTATCATCTGCGTAGGAGGTTGGGATGAAGCCAGATGAGTGTATCAATTCTGCCAAAGGGGCCACATAAACGTTAAATAAAGGAAGGCTGAGTGACGAACCCTGCGGCACCCCATATGGCGAGAAATAAGCAGGGGATCTAAAATCTCCACTGCTTACCGTAGACCACCTATTGGTTAGGAAGGATTCAATGAGCTTTAGGGCTTGATCCCTGATGCCTATCTGATGTAGACGTTCTAGCAGAATATGGGGGCAATGGTGTCAAATGATGCTGACAGGTCCAACAGGACCAGAAAAACACCCTGTCCCTCATCTACCCGTCTACGAATAGTGTCTGATGAAAAAATAAGAGCAGATTCTGTACTGTGCAACTTCCGGAATCCATGTTGAGTGATGTCTAAACCCTCTGAGTCTCGCAAGAAATTGACCAATTCTTTGTTAATGTATTTTTTGAAAATTTTGGCCAAAAAAGGAAGCAATGCTATAGGGCGTAGATTGGTTAAATCATCATATTTTCCAGTTTCCTTCTTTTTAGGGGGATAATAATAGTCTCTTTCCAAGCAGAAGGATATATGCTGGAGGTGATGACCTCCTGAAAGATGGGGACCAACACCAATGCCACCAATTCTGGGACCAGTTGAAGAATGGCAGGGGGGCAGGGATCTGACGGGGAACCTGATTTACATTCGTGAAGCAGATTGCAGATTGCAACTTGAGATGGAATTTTAAATTTTGAGAGTGAACAAGGGTTATCAAGGGTGGCAGTGATTGAGGTGGAGGGGAGTATTGACGTAACATCCATGGGGAGAACGTGCTCCTGAGCCTTGTCCTGGATAAAACTAGAATAAATGTTTAAAATTTTACTTTAATTTTTTTTAGCAATTTTGTTGCAGAAATCTCGAGAGTTCTCCAACTTGGGCGTACCAGGGGGAGTGGTAAGGGCGTTAATAACTCTAAATAACCCTCTAGAGGAATTGGCCGCCTTTCTAATTCTTAGCGTGTAGTAATCTGATTTGGCCCTGAAACAAGCCTCTTTGTAGTTATTTAAGGCTAATTTTAAATTAGCTTTCTCGCTGGCACAGGAATTAAGTCTCCAGCGACGCTCCTGCTGTCGATATTTCCTCTGAAGTAATTTAAAGTCCTTAAAGAACCAGGGTTGGCTGGGTTTTTTCCTGATACGTGGTGCGTAGGCCTTCAGAGGAGCTAATTAATCAATAGCCAAAGTAATTCCCTGATTAAAATGAGTAAAAGGCGGTAAAACAGACACCTTTGGATCTTTCCAACTGTGTTTTAGTGCCGTTACCAGGGGTTCGGCTTTGATGCTTTTCCATTGTTATATCAATTTATTTGGGGGAGTGGGTATGAGAAAAGGCTGTCTTTCAGTGAATTTAAAAGTCAGGAGCGAATGGTCCGTCCAGTCTAACGGGGTAGTCGTGAGCTTTAATTCCTCCTCAGGGCGGGTAAAAATCCCATCGAGGATGTGTCTGGCTATATGAGTGGCCGGGCCCCCCTTTAGAACCCAGTCCAAAGAGGCCATAAGATTAAGGAATTCAGTGACCAGCGGATTACTCCTATCATCAAAATGAATATTGAAGTCACCTAGTATGATGGCTTTAGGGGCTATAACAAGAGGTTCCAACAAGTCCGTCCATTCCAAAAGGAACTTGGGAAGGGGACCAGGAGGGCGGTAGATTAAAAGACCTTCTGACACTAAAGAGTAACCATAAAAAAGTTTAAAAACCATTGTTTCACATACATCTGAGGTACCACTCGTGCCATTCCAAGCACAAGTGAGGTTTGACCTACAAATAATGGCCAGTCCACCTCCTCTGCCCTTAGTCCTGTCTAACCTATGAAAGGAATAGCCTACAGGGGAGGCCTCAATGAAATCCGGATCCGAATCAGGCCTGGCCCAGTTTTCAGTTATAAAAAGGCAGTCTATGTTGAGGGTGGAAATAAGTTCACTAATTTCAAATTTATGCTTGGGAAGGGATCTAGCATTGATGAGGGCGAAGGATCCCTTTTCCCTAATGTCTCTTATGCCCCCACGCTTAGCATGATCCATCTTAATCCCACCTTCCCCCAGAACTCTATGCTCTTCCACAGTTAGTGGCGTAGGAGGAGACCAATTACAACGTACACATTTCCAAGGGGCAGAATTATCCGGCATGAGCGTATGAGGGCAGGAAATGCCGGCCAAGCTACGAATATCTGAAGAGGCAAGCAAGCCTCTTTTAGAGAAAGATGTAAAGTTCCTGGCCCTCTGGCGCGGACGGGTGCAGACGGGCTTGCCTTTGGCACCCCCGCTGCGCGCGTCCACTGCACGGCCGTGTTACTGTCTCCATTTTATTCCCACAAAATCAACTGGACTGCTAATCAGCAGGAAGCGGTCCCTGCCGGCAAACAGGAAGTGGGCTCTAACAGGCCCAAACTTTCTGGAGGTCTGCAAAGTAAAAGGACTCCCGGTAAAAGAACAGCAGCCCGCAGCAGCCCCCAAGCACAGCGCTAGTAAAAGAAGAAAAGCGCTCGTAACAGCGGTACCCAAATGGAATTTAAAAAAACATAAATACATAAAAAGTAAATCAGTGCCAGCAACACTGTATAAACAGATGTAAAAAAGCCTAAAAACGCTGATTCAAATTTTAACACTAAACTATTTTAGTTATTAATTCAAATAGAAGCACGGACAGACGCGATCACCTTAGTCTGTGCGGCTGTATTACGGCCTCCATTTTATCCCCACAAAATCAACTGGACCGCTAACCAGCAGGAAGCGGTCCCTCCCGGCAAACAGGAAGTGTGCTCTAACAGGCCCAAACTTCCTGAAGGTCCGCAAACTAAAAGGACCCCCGGTAAAAGAACAGCAGCCCCCAGCAGCCCCCAAGCAAAGCGCTAGTAAAAGAAGGAAATCGCTCGTAACAGCGGTACTCAAATAGAATTTAAAAAACCATAAATACATAAAAAGTAAATCATTGCCAGTAACACTGTATAAACAGATGTAAAAAAGCCTAAAAACGCCAATTCAAATGTTAACACTAAAATATTTAAGTTATTAATTCAAATAGATGCACGGACACACGGGCTCACCATGACCTTTCGACCATGAATAACCACACAAAAATTTGTAAGATTTAAGTTATTTTATTCCCTATTGGTTACACTCTACGAGCAAGTTTATTAGTCTCAAAGCCAGAAAACACATCAACAATGTCACAATATGGCAACTCGAATAAGATTTCAGCAAAACAAAGATCATAAACATTAGAATAAAGCATGACGTCAAGATAGATTCATTTTAGAAGAGTATCATTAGCGCTTTATTCAACAAAGCATTGATTCAGTCATTTGTCTATTTGCGGCCGTTTTAGTGAACTCCTTAACTAACCTCGAATTAGCATTAGCATGTTGGGCTTCACACAAAACGATTTGGCAACACAAATTTAGAAAACATCTAACTATGGTCTCTATCAAAAGGTAGCAGTTGGTACCTAGAAAGGAAAGGCAAACAATTACAATTTCATTATCATATAGTTACCCTCCGTAATGGGTCAGCATACAGAGTCAGTCTTCGTCCTCAGGACATCCGTTGATTTGCCATCAGCCAGGAAACACAGCAAAGTTCAGCAAGACAGGCACTACGGGACACTTCCCTCATAAGAAGGAAAAGTATGAATCGGGGAAGACAAGGATAAGGATGGTTCGAAGAATCAAACAGCAAAGTCAGAGTAACAAAGTGGCTAGGTGATAGCAAAAAGGCACGTAATGGCTGATTTCTCCTCGTGTCACGGGATTAAATCAATCTTGTTGTACAGTCCCCTAATTTCCAATTGGGCAAATTTTGGTGCATCATTATCTCCATCCAATAATTAGGTAGTCACCTCATTAGGATTGTCACTTTAGAACAGTTCTCACGTAGCTGATTGGCTCCTGTAATTGACGTCTCCAACGGGTAGAATGTCAGGTACGAACTTTATTCTCGCGGTCCCAGTCAGTAGTTCCATTGTCTTTACCAGTTCAGGCGACCTTGTACCTCTTGCAAGTTTACACTGTTGCGTTCGGCAAGAATGTCTCCTTGAGCAAGTCGAGTCTCATGAGAAAGAATTTACTCCGGTTACACACATCTTCTAGTTTCTGGAAAAGTACGGCTGCATGTCCTTCAGCAATTCAGCACATCGCACTTTAGAAAAACACATTTAATATGAGACCGGCAGCTAGGCGCCGACTCATGCCAACTAAGGCCTAGTTATTAATTTTTAGCGACATCTTAATATATAACTCTGATGCGTAATACAAAATCATACATTAGTACATTAATAATTCATCGTTAGTCAATTTCATTTACCATTGTATATATTGGTGGCCACTCCCCGTGGGCACATTTCAAACACACGTTTAGTCAAACACAGCAATACAATTTCTATGCGGCATCATTAGGCATTAATTTGCAAACATTTCATGTTAATTTTGATTATAATAACTACACTCCACCATTCTCTATAAATGACTGAAAGAAAATTAGCTGTGCACCTTTTCCATGTAACAAGTAAGACTTCCTTCATACTTTTTAGATTTTTGGGACACAGAACGCTGGTTCTAGAGATGCTTCTGAACAAGCTGCAATTGATAGACCGCAAAGCGTTAACCTCAGTTACACCCACATCACGGAAGTCCACGAGGAGGCGGGGCCCTCGGACGCTCCTGCCTTTTCGAACGGAGCTGGGATCGTCAGGGATTGTAACCTGGACGGATAAATCCTTGCCTTGTACTATGGAGCTGTCGGTTTTGTCCGTGGTAACTTTCCTTCTGCAGCAGGTGACGGTGTCAAACGTCCTGCTGTTTTCAGCAGTCTTCTTCTTGGCTGCCGATTATATTAAAAAGAGGGCGCCGAAGAACTTCCCACCAGGGCCGTTCTCCTGGCCCATTATTGGAGGCTTACCATCCTTGGACTTCGCTGAGCCTCATGTCGCAATAAACAAGGTAGGAACTTGTTAACGAGCTGTGACAGATCCACAGTTTTTTCTTTTGTATACAGAAAATGAGTTATTACGACGTTTCAATAACAAGTGGGCAACAGCAGCGCAAGTTCACGTACTCCAAGGAGACTTTACAAAGTGCAGCTCGAGCCACGCTCGCGCAGAACAGACTTCGCACAGAGCAGCAGCGCGAGCTTCGCTCCACACCAGGAGCAGTAGTGCCCAGCTTCATTCATGCACTTAACAGGTATATATGACAGCATAAGCTTTCCTCACTCATGGAGCAGCGGCGGCAGCGCGATACTCCCTTCCTGACGCTGCAGGTTAAACAGTGACAAGTGGCACACCTCCTTACACACCCACGATAAGGTAAAAGGTGGAGCTGTAGTCCAAGTTGTTCTACAACAGATGCCCTGCGGACAGCAGATGTGAAAGAGCATTTACGTTATCCTCTTCAATGGGCAGTATTTTGTTACAGAAGCCTTTGAATCATCCCACGGTTTGTTTCATAAACATTTTTGTGGGCCTTCTTCGGGATGGATAGGGCTCGATAGCACTTGATGAGATTTATAAGGGCGGACACTAATCTTTCCTAATATTCAAAAAAATTCGCACTTGTCACAGGTGATGCAAAGTATTTTTGTTTTGAAGGATATTGGTTTAGTGTGCGTGATCAGTTCCTTTTTTTTTTTGGTTGAATATAGAAAAGGGTTTATGGGCTAGTAATTTAACAAGCCATTCGATGTTTGCTTGTAGCAGCAAGCTAGCATAAACGTGTGGCATATCTAGTATAGTTGACAAATGAACCATTGCTTTTGTTATGAGTATAGTCTCAACCAACCATCAACTGAAGATAAATAGCATATATACAAACAAACTGCAAGCCAGATTCCAGTTCCTGTGAGGACAGTCTCGTGAAAATGAAAAGTAGAACATTATATTAAGCTACAGCGTGACCATAACAGATTGTCAACTGTGAGAAAGAATTTGAGGACCAGATTTACAAGACCTTAGTGCCTCTTTGCGCAACCTTAGCGTAATTTTCTTTTACGCTAATGTGGCCCAATGGTGCAAAAATTGGTGCGCCATATTTACAAAGTGGCACAATGCATCCATTGCGCCACTTGGTGACCCCTTGCGCCACATTGTGTCTGCACCAGGCATAATGCATGCAAGGGTCCGGCATTAGGAGGCCCGTAAAAAAGGTGCAATAAAATCTACAAGATTTAATTGCTCCATTTTTTGTGTATTAAAAGGTCTCACCCATTGAAATCAGTGAGCCTCATTGCACTTTGGTGCACTAGCGTCAAAATGTTTGACGCTAGTGCAGCAAAGCGCCACAATAGTATAAACAGTTTTGACGCTATTGACCTAACGTGTGGCATGGTGCGTGTATTGTAAATACGGTGTATCCATGGTATTGTTAGGTGGCGTGGGGGAGTGCGCAAGAAATTTGGTTCATCAGTACTGATGCGCCACATCCTTGTAAATCTGGGCCTAAATGTCACTGATTCAATGAAAACCCCAACTCTGGTCGAAAGTAGGCAGCATTTGTCTAAAACAGGTAAAATATTACATCTAGTGAGATATAAGTTCTGCTTGTCTTTACTCTGGTCCAGATGAAAGTTAAGATTTAGCTGCTTATTTTTGTATATCGAAGACGCATGTGTGTGAAACGATCTACATTTTGTCACTGGTGGAGCGTTCTGGACACAGCAGCACTGGCTTTTACTGCACGTTCCCTCTATTAGTCACGGTCCAAATTCCATGAGGGTTTCTTTTTTTCCTGTTGGAGGTGGGACCAGGACCTTTCTACCTGCCGGAGATCTTCATAGCCCTTGATGCAGTACTTAATTTGCACAAGTAGTAGGCTCTGGTCCTCATCATCGGGGAGCAGACTTACTTGTCTTAGTCAGACTTTTGAAACAGAGCAAGAGAAAGAAAGGTAGAAATTGGGGAATGAAGTAGAAAGAGAAAGATGTGAAAAGAGTGCCAAAGTGATAGAAAAGGATTATCATGATATTACGTTGATTTTAACAGTGCTGTTGACTACTGCCATAAATCTTGTATAAAACAAGCACAATCTGTACACTGTGTTAAACTAGTAATTTAAAAAAATGCTATAAAAAGTTGACAAAGTCTAAATGACACATCTACCCCACTATAAGTTTCTTTGCAGTTTTATGGGACATGAAATTAAATTTAATAAACAGAGGTTTTATTTGACAGCAGTTTCAGTTGACATTCTGTTGACAGCGATGTCTCTGTGCTTTGATTCGGACACTTCCTTGTGTTTACTTAGCACCAGGACACCTTTCAAGGCATTTGTGGCGCTTTACAAAACTGGTAATTTAACATAGCGTAAGGTTGTAAAATCTGCCCATGGAAAGGTAAAACATTGTGAAACCCTGCAAGATCTAAGTACTAGTACATTTTCAGTTTAAAATTCATATAGATTTTCATCCATTAGCCCTAATCAATTACACTAGAGTGGGGATAGAGAAACTAGTATTAATGCCTAATTGAAAGTTTAAGGACCTCAAACCTTCACAGTCAATTTGTCATCTGGTCCATAAATAGAAATACTTCACCATTGTTAAAAGGATAAAACGGTGGGTGACAGAGGACTTTTCTTTTAAGTGAGCACAATCTTTTCTTTTACAAGCCTGCAAAGCTGAACCTTTCAGAGCCTGTTTCAGTTTATTCGTTGTGCTTCCAATATATCTTTTGCCCGAACTGCACTCTGGCATGTAAACTACATGGGTTGTTTTACATGTGATATATTCTGTAATCTTCCTTTTCTGTTCATTTCCAAGTTCATAAAATGATTTTTTTACACCATGTTAATATGCTTTACAACTGGAGCAGTTCCAGAAGCCACTCTGCCTCCTGTTGAGCCATCCATAGACAGTTCATTTAATGTTGGCATACAACTTTGTGTGAGTAGATCACCCAAGGAGGCTACTTTTCTAAAGATTATTTGTGGCTGTTCATGTAAAATCTCCTTCAAAGGTTCATCTGTTCTCAATATTTTCCAATTGTTTTTTTAATATTTTCTCATATTATACTGGGACATATTGAAATCCATGATGTATCTCTCACACTCTTTCATGCTGGATATGTCTTTCATCTTTGTTGTTAGGAGATTATACATATCCACTTTTGTTGCTCTTATAAACTGTGCTTGATTTCCATAAGATAACTGTGATAAATGGAATCATTGTTTAAAAAACAATTTAAAGTCTTGGATTTTCTCAGTACCAGACACTTTTTGTTATTCCTTAATTCTGTGAGTTAGTATATTTAAGTCTTTCTTCTTATTCATTTAAGTTG
The DNA here is from genome assembly GCF_031143425.1 of Pleurodeles waltl. Lineage (NCBI taxonomy): Eukaryota > Metazoa > Chordata > Amphibia > Caudata > Salamandridae > Pleurodeles > Pleurodeles waltl. The sequence continues at coordinate 836,475,409 of NC_090443.1, forward strand.
GGACAGATTTTATGTGTAGCGCCAAAATGCTCCTTTGGGAATGGTAGTGCGCTTTATAAGTAGCATATTCATATTCAATCAGAAATTGGTTTGTTGGTTGAATGGGGGTGGGGGGTGACTCCTGTTCAAGCAACAGCCACAATCTCTGTCAGGGTGAACCACAAAAGTCACAAATTTAATCTATGCTTACCCTTTGGTAGCTTGGCACAAAATCAGTCAACCTTAACTTAGAGGCAATGAATAATGTATTTATACAGCACACAAACAGTAATAAAATGAAAACACAAAACAAGAAAAAACACCCAACAATTTAGAAAAATAGAGAACATTTTAATAAATTGACGCCACAACAACAAAAATCCAATCAGTAGAACCAGAATTATGAATTTGTGAACTTAAAGGTAAAAAGTAGAGCATAAAAGGTCAAAACGACAACTGTAGACTTCTTGTCGCTTCCACAGGTCAAAATAACAAAATATGGCCAACCTCGATGGAGCACAGGTCAGATACAAAAAGTGGATTGCACCTGGTTGGTGCTTACCTGCAGACTTAGAAGACATTTTGAAGAAAATGTTCTGAGAAGGTAAAGTTCAGTGGAGTAAGGCTGCATGCGGTGTCTGAGGATGGAGCGTGGTTATCTGGGAGGAAGTAGTGGTGAACATTTCTACGTTTGGACTTGGTCACTTTTTTGGAAGTGGAAAATCTCCTGCAGGACGAGGCAGGAGTCTGTAGCGTTCCAGGAGGCCGGATACTCCTTTGGTGAAGGACCATTGAACAGGATTTGCTGCTGTAGAGAAAACCCACCAGGAGTTGCTGCAAAGTCAGGCAGACCAGCAATGCCCCTTGGGCAGATAGATAGGCAGGTTGGTCCCAGTCTCCTCTTGGTTCTCAGAGCAGATTTTAGCCAACAATTCTCTAAGTCCCAATTTTTGAATTTTCACTATCTGGGCAGGTTTAGCACCACCACCAAAGGTCCAGGACTTGTGGGGCACCACTAAGGGAGGGTTAGGATTCACTCAGGCTGGGTCCAGGGGTGGGTTCAAGATTTTGGAAGCCTTTTCTGTCCCTGAGGCTCTGAACAAGACACCATCAAAAAAGCCTTTTAAGCCACTCTGGTAGTCAAGCGTGCAGGTGATAAAGCAGTGCTCAAGTAGCAGGGCAGGCCTCTGAGGGTTCAAGGCAGACTTCAGGCAGTGAAGCAGTCCTTCAAATGCTGCAAGGCAGTTTTCTGAACTACACAGGAGGCCACAGCAGGCCACAACAGCAGACAGACCTCTGAGAGTCCTTTCGTAGGTTCAGTAAGTAAACTGCATGGTGCCTTCTTTGAAGTAGGAGACATTTCTAGAGAATCCCCTTTGAAGTGCTTGAAGTTTCCTGACTCTCCTGGCTCCAAGGTGGCTGCATAAACAATGCAGAGGTGACAAGTCCTTTGTGTGGAGGCAGGGCACAGCCTATTCAGTTTCAATTGGGGCTGTGACCAGCTACGCCCCCTCATCCTCCCAATTGATGGCCCATCCAGGCGCACCTAATATCTCCAATGTGTCGCTGTCTGGGAGGAATTTCTAAAATCCAACCACCAACTACACCCAGTCATGTGACATAATAGCACCAGGCACCAACTAGGCAGACAAGCATTTGCAATGCAACGGGTCTCGCGTTTGCTCATGTTAGAGCTGATCGCGTTGTAAACTCCTAACCCAACTTTTCACCTATCGGGCAAAAGTGCATTTATGTACATAACCCGAAAAAGTGAAATTAACTATGTAAAGCGCTGGACTTCTGCCAAGCGAGATCGTGCTCGTAAATTAGAGAAAAAGAAGTCTACGAGCCCGATGGAAAACAGCAAGCCTCGCATGTTTTCTGTACTTGGTCGCTGCGCTTGAGGAGGGCTAGCCACCGGAAAAGGCATGACGTATGCGTGCCTTCGACTAATGAAAGCAAGTAGATTTTATTAGTCAAGCCCACGAACCAATAAAAAACATTGACGTGAAGTTGACAGGGCTCCAAGCCCTTTTCTAAATACTAAAGCGTCTCGCTGCGATACGCATGTGCGAGCGCATGCAACGCAGGCTCGACCCTAAAAAATGGAAACTTTCTGATAGGGGCATTTTCAAAATTGTAATTTAAAATTCGACTTTACCTTTAAAGAGGATTTCTAATTACAGTTTCATAGAAATCAAATAGGAAATTCTTACCAATTCGCAATTAATACTTAGCTCTTATTAAATGTAATAAGGCCACCCAATGTTATCCTATGAGACTGGTAGGCCTCACAGTTGAGGAAAATAGATTTAGAAGTTTTTCCACAACGGGGATATGCAAACCTTAAAGGCAAATGTTCAGCCTTTTACAATGCACCCTGCCCAATGGGATACCTAGGTACTACCTTAGGGGTGACATATATGTAATAAAAGTGGAGTTTAAGACTTGGCAAGTGGGTGATATTGCAAAGTCAAAATGTCAGTTTAAAACTGCATTCAGTCTGCATTGGCAGGCCTGTGACATGTTTTAAGGTGCTACTTAAGTGGGTGGCACAATAAGTGCTGCAAGCCCACTAGTAGAATATAATTTACAGGCCTTGGGTATATGGTACACCACACTACAAGTGACTTATAAGAAAATTAAATATGCCAATCAGGTATAAGCCGATTTGACCATATTTAAGGAAGTGAGCACCCACACTCTAGCACTAGCTAACATTATTAAAATGCACAGAGTCATAAAGCCAACAAAAACAAATTCAGCAGCATAGGAGGGGTCAAGGCAAAATGTTTGGGGGAAGACCACCCCAAGGCTGACAGGTCTAAAAATATAAGCTTATATGCCAATGTTGGTATATGCTGAGGAATCAATATGGGAACTTTCAATAAATGTCTTGATTATTATGGAACTCTTGTAAAGACATCCTAGTGTATATATAGGTGCTAGCAATCACTGGGTAAGTCAAGTGCCTTCTATAGTTTTGCTGGCAAAAAACGTTTTTTTGAGTGTCACTATATTTAATCTAATAGATAAATAAATATAATTGGTGAAGGGTTTATATACATATGTATATAACTGTGTTTGTGTACCCTTAACCTTATACATATATATCAGGTTTGAACAGTTCTGTATATGTACCTGGAGGCAAATGCTAAATCCTCAGAACTCTTTCCCAGGGCTGCAGTTTCTCAAGGTGTTACTAGAGCAGTCAGATTCAAAAGCATTGAGACTCTTTAATGAAGCTTCAGTTCCCCTAACCTTACTAGTTGTCCCACTGAAGTTAAAAGCAAAAAATGTGATATTCTTTTATGAAGGTGCAGTTCTGCAGGTCGTTACTTGGTGTCCCTCACATGTCAAACGCAAAAGCCTTGAAATTCTTTCGTGAGGCCACAGTTCCACGGGTCATTATTCGGTGTCCCATTCGAGTCGATGCAAAAGCATTACAATTTTTATATGACGTTGCAGTTCCACTAGCCTTAACTGGGATCCTTTACAAATCAACTGCAAAATTATTGAAATATTTTCCTGAAACTGCTGTTTCACTTGTTAATAATAGAGGTCAAGCTCAAGCCAGAGACAGCTGCTTCAGATGACCCGTTCCAGCTTGAGGCTGTGTGGCTAAAGTATCTAAATTTGTGAGCACACTTTTTCAATTTAATTGTTTTTGCTTGTTTTCCAGAGAATTATTTGACAAAGCTGTTTCATAATAATGAGTCCAAAGGATAGACTTAAATATATTTCTTGATTTAAAAAAAAAAAGTTTGTGATCACACTCTACTTTTTATAGGAACTTTAATTCACTTTGAGTACAAGTGCAATTAAATAACTTGTTTTGGATGCTTAGTTTCAGTGGGTATAAGTCTTGTCTTTACTTTGAGGGGCATGTTTTCGGCATATAAACAGTACTCTTACAGCACTCCGATGGGGCAGATACGGTTCCACAAATAGTTAAAGGAGGGCTGTCTGAAGTCAGATACAAGTGGTTGAAATGGCAATCACAATCCTGTGAGGGGAGTGGCTTCAGCCATAAAAATGTTCATATACACTCTAGCTACTCCAAAGACTTGTGCTTTTCTTCAATAGAATACATATACCAAAGATGGTTTGTTGTGAGGAAGTAACATTGTAATTTACAATAAATCTGTTGAGAGTTATAAAAATAGTTGATGTAACCCTAATATACATAGGAACTAACAAGTTATATTTTTGGGTACTATTTTGTATTTGTATGTGTACATGTGCAACAGCAAAATGAACTCACTCAAAAGGGAGGCATCCAGTGGCCAAAGTGAGCTTGTCTATAGATCTATACCTTCTGCTGGGGTGGGAGAGAGTATAATTTTAAACATGTCAACAGACCAATGGTGAAACAGCGTTATTTGGGACCCCCAATATATGCATGTATTTTTAAGATGTCTTTTTGGAAAACGTGAGGCTTGCAAGGCAGTTAAAGATGGCTTTAGGCCAGAACTAAAACTTTCACTTTCTTAGTAAAGACCTAGCATCTGGCAAATTATGGTGTAATTCTGTTTAGCCATTCTTTTTCTGTATTGCTGTCTAAAATTCCTATCGGACATTAAATGGGGGAAACTTCCTAGGAGAGCCCACCTCGTTTTCTCAGCTTACTCTTGACAGATCACCCCGAAAGTTTATAGGAAGGAGCAGATAGAGATTAATTTTTGTTAAGATTTGTCAATGGCACCAAAGTTATTAGCAAAACAAAAATGCTCTTTGTATGGAAACTCTGACCTAACTATTACCACACCATTACCACACAAGAGCACTTGTGTAATGTATCATTATAATATTTTGTTTTGGAGGGTAACACTCAAAACCCCCAGCCCTTGTTTTTATGTCTTGCTTGTGATGACACATGCAGTACATGCACTCTTGCTTGTGAGCGATATTGTATACAACAAAGGGCTTGCAGCGCCCATTGACCGATCACCCCAAAACTTTCTGATGTGGATGATTTAAAAAAAAAGTTTTGTGAAAAATTCTCAATGGCACCTATGCTATTAGCAAAACAAAAAACACATCTTCCTATGGAAGCTTTGACCTATTACCACACAGTGGCGTCTACCACCATTAAAATCTCATTTAAAATTTGGTAGGTCAACCCTCAAAACCCTCACTTTTTTTAATGTCTCGTCTGTGACAACACATGCAGCGCATGTGCTCTTTCTTGCGAGAGATTTTGGCCCTCATTATGATCCTGGCGGGCTGGCCCGCCATGTCGGCGGTGGCGGTAAATTCTGCCATCCAGCATGGCAGCCCAGACCGCCACATAATGAAGACAGGGAGGGCCGCCATAGGAACCTTCCTCCACCGCCAGGCTGCCTCCGACAGGCAGCCTAACGGTGGATGGAATAATTATCCGACAGGGCAGCGCTGCTGCCACTCGGATAATGATCCCTTTTCCTCCAGCCTTTCCCTGGCGGGTTCCCCCACCAGGAAAAGGCTGGTGGAAGGGGTGCTCTGGGGCCCCACTGGGGGCCCCTGCACTGCCCATGCACTTGGCATGCGCAGTGTAGGGGCCCCTGTGCAGTGCCCCATCACGCAGGTCACTGCCCGATTTACGAGCAGTGATCTGCGTGACGGGTGCAGCTGCACCTGCCGCACATAGGCATTGATGGTGGCTTCATGTGGAGCCGCCGGCAATGTCCCGGCCAGGCATTCTACTGGGCCGGCAGACGGAAACAATGTTTCCGCCCGCCGGGCCAGCAGAATGTTTATAATGTGGCCAGCGGGGTCTCAAGGGGGCTGGCGGTCTATGAAAAGACCGGCAGCATGAACACGGCGGTGTTTAGTGCTGTGTTCATAATGACCCCCTTTGTATACCGCAAGGGGTTTGCAGCCCGTCCATTGCTCACCATTTGTTGGCTTCACTGTCACTCCTATTTGCTGCCTACTAACTGGCCAGCATCTGCGGGCTTCACCTCCACTTCCTTCAGCTGGAGCATAGACCAAGTATTGATTGCTTCAGCTTGATTGCTGTCCGTCTGCTGATTGCACTGTTGTTTAGGTACTGTTTTTCTTTTTTTTCTTCCCGTCATCCTTGTCCTTGTTGCGTTTTACCTACCATCCCCCATGTTACTTCTTCCCTTCTCCCCATGCATATTATTGTATGTTGATATCATTCAGTAGGATTTCTCTCCCATTTTCAAAGGGGTATTGACAGCAGAAAGCTTCCCTCATGCCCAGTTTAGAACACCCCATGGGAGAAGTAATAATGTCTGCAAGATGGATGACCCTCACTGGCTCATATATTACTTTAGCTTTATTTCCCGTGTAGATTTTCTCTGGCCTGATGCAACCACAATCATATGGCTCTTCATGCAGATTGCACTGAAAGAGAATCCAGTGATCATGCACAGTTTCTTAACAGGCATGTAAATTTTGCAACATAAACTTCTACATGTTATTGACGGTTTCTAAAAATAATACTGCGCTGCTGGAGGGAAACACTTTTGTGGAAGTCATTATGCACCAGAGGCATTTCATTATAATACTGCTGTGTGTGCATTTTGCAGCTTCAGTAACTGGTTTGCAGTGTATGAGTACTTTTTCAATCTGACATTTTAAGGACTGGAGCGAACATACATGAATAGGCATACTAAGTTTCAATACCACAACCTCTTAGCAGAAATTGTCTGCACCGTTTTTTAAGAACTGCAGCCTCCTCCAGTTTCTTTTCCGAAACAACCATTGGCCAAGCCAATAGGTCTTGCCTTTGTGAGAGCTATTGGCTTTGTCAATAATTTTTAACCATGTTGTAGAGCTAAAAGGTATTAAAAAAGTACTATGAGAGTTACAAAAATAAAAAGCTCTATGATGTGAGAAGGAAAAAAAGCACATTTTTATAACTTTTAGCAGAGCTGCAGAGCAACCACACTACTCTACAACACGGCTAAAAGTCATTGACAAAGCCAATAGCTCTCACATAGGCAAGACCTATTGACTTTGCAAATGCTTGTTTGTAGTCCTTGTACTCCTAACCACCCTTTCACTGTACCCACCCTAAAATTACACTTACCTCCCTTTATCTCTAATCAACCTCAGGTCCTAAAATTACAGTTACTTCTTTTTACCTATACCAACCTTTAAACCCTAAAATTGCCCTTACCTCCCCTTACCTCATTCCAGCCCTAAACCCTAAAGTCACCCTTTACTTCTACCTGCACCTTAGCCGTTTTTTTTAGTTCTAATGTAACATAATATAATTTCTTATTGTAAAACAAACATATTCTTTCCTGTGTTGTAAAGCACCATGTGCTAAAAGATCTATGGCAAAGGATAACATTTTTACTATGTACTTACCTGTATGGTGGTACTTACCTGCGTGGTAAAAACTACATGGTAAAGGTCCTGTGTGGTAAACATTGAAACATGCTGCTTCACCTATTGTCAGAGTTACAAAATGCCCTTTCACCTAATGTTTTAGTGAAAATGCCCTTTCACTTAGTGTTGGATTGCTTTGCAGTATTTCTTTCTAGAAAATGACAAAACTAAGTCACATCTATGAATGTGTTTCACATAAGATCCATTATCATGACTTCATGACTCCTTGACTGAAAAGAAGAACATGGTAGAAACATTTATTTTATGGATTCACAGTTATTCACTTGTCGCATGTTTATTAACATGTTTTCATACTGAATTGAAAAGTCTTTGCGTTAAAAAAAATCATTATATTCACAACAGGCGGTTGGTGCATTTTTCAAAAGAGGACTGAGGGAGGCAGAAAAGGAGGAATAACCATCACCCCCACACTCACAACCACCCAAAAGGCATCAACTTATGGTGGTGTCTAGGTCTATGTGATATTCTTTTGCAATTAAAGTCACCTCCTCACTGTCAAGCTTTGCTGTCTAACTGGAGAACACCAGCTTGCATGAATGTCTGTGGCTCTTGTTATACTTGTCAGCAATATCAGCAGTGTTCCACTTATTTGTCAGCATGACCAGCAGGGACAAATTACTTCCCTTGAAGGCCTCCCCGAAGGCAGCAATGTGCTGATAGATGCTTGTGGGCTCATTGCTTTGGGCCTGGCCACCATCTGCCTTGTCATCCAGGGAGGGCGTAATGCTCCACTGAATGTAGTAGAGGTATGAATGAGGAACTTGGAAGACAAATCTTTCTTTGCAGTCTGCAGGTCTAGCTCACATAGGATTCTTCAAAGGATTTCGCACAGAGCTACTACCCTCAGTTGAAGTTCAAGGTAAACGCAAAGTGCTTCTCCTTCCATATCAAATCAGGGGAAGCTGAGCAAACCTATATATTTCTAGTAATAATAATGTTACTCAGGATGTAACCTCCCCCCGCCCCTTCTAAATAATAAAAATCCTTGAAGCTTAATGTTTCACAACTCTCGAATGCTTCTTTGGAACTAAGTACCTTCCTGCAGTTAAGAACACAGTGGTGGAAAGGTGTCGGGGAGAATGAGGGGTAATCTCAATAACCCTCAACTAAAGAGAATTTTGGGATCTTCTTCTGGGGTCAGAACCAAAGGGAAATCCTCAATATCTTTGCTAATCCCTAAAATACTGCAGGAGAAGCAAAGGACTTTTTCTGAGCACGTGGATTCACAAGAGGCCTTCTTCTCTCTGTCAAACTTATCAGAGGGAGAACGAAGAATCTCTTTACCTGAGGCAGATTATGAAAATGGCCTGCTCTCTAAATCGGCCCAGCTATAGATAAAAAGAAAGAGAAAAAAAAGAAAAAAGGGAAGTAAAACGTTTAGCTGTTTGTTCTAGGCAATGGAAGAAGCCATTATTACTTTTTAACCAAATGGTGGTCTGACCTCTCTGATGGAAGAGATAGTGAACTTCAGTGGGACCATACCGGGAGTGACTTGATCCCACTGAATAATCAAGAGAATTTGTCATATTTCATCATCATTGATAAATCACACCTGATCTCCAGTGCTCCTTTATCTGAAACTAAATGTTTTTTTTCAAAATATGTTTATTGAGTTTTTCCCTTTTTAAATTGATGAAATACAATGCAGGGCTTGATCAGACGAGCATGGACTTACTTTGACCAAAAATCAGACATTGTACACAAAAATGCCTAACAATAGCGTTTAGAGTTTGCACAAGAGCCTTATATACAATATTTAGATTTTTGAATGTAGATAAATGTTCTCCTCCTCGCGGATTGAACTTAAACTTTGCCACCATCCTCCAAATGTACATCAAAATAACTATCCCACTGGCCCCCAATTCTACAGTGTTTACGGTGGGCAACCCCAGGATTCATAAATCGGCAACTCAAGCCGTCTGCATCTGTCCATGACATTTTTTAATTTTTCCAGGCTAGGAGTTGTCAATTGCCTCCTGTTTTACCTATGTTAGCCCTAATCGTAAGAGAACATTTTCAGTGTTTGTATACCTCTTATCTTTGCGTACATTTAGCAGTACAACTTTCTAGATAAACTCCAGCAGCCTTTGAAGTATGGCACTAAATGTTTGAAATATTCCCTCCCAAAATGGTCTCCAGCTCGGAAATGTCCATACAGTATGAAGACAGTATTGTGCCTCTGCTCCACATCTCAGGCATTCAGTCTGCGAGTCCCTCTGAAGACGCCAAAGATGCGCCAGAGTCAAGTACACCTTATGTAGATGTTTAAAGTGGATTAGGTGCAGCTTATTCATGATCAGAGCCTCTCCTGGGGCCATAAGGGCATACATCTATTTACCGTCCTCTGTTTTTCCTAACTCTACCTCCTATTTATCCTGCAGGTTAGCGAATGTGCCAGGAGAGTTAATAATCAATGTTTTATACATTGACTATAGCTTCCTAGACTGAGAGAGAGGGGACACCCTCAGTTTAACCTCCAGTGGGCTATATTCGGGTAGATCTTCCAGTTAGAGTGGATATGGCTTGTGATTGTGTTGCAGTTGGAGATATATACATAAAATTGTATATGCACTAGTCAAAATTCCTCCCTACTGTCTGTGGTTGTTGTCAATGTTATTCTCTGAGTTACATCTCCCAAAACCGAGATGCTTAGTGTGTCCCACCCACTAAAACTCTTCAACTTGAATCCCTGTATCAGTACCATGCTGACCCATAACGGGGTATGACCTGTGAGTCTGTCACTTCCACCTGCTCATTTGTTAGATGTCCTTCAATGGCATTCGATTGCCATATAAATAATGCAGTGGGGAGTGTCCACCTAGTGCCTGGAGCTCAGAAGCATAAGCCCAGTCAGGTTATCTGTCCGTATTAGGTGACTAGATCCATTCATTTACCACTGTCAATTGTGAAGCTAAATATGCCTCTGGATCAATTATCGCCAGCTTGCCATCGAAGCTTGCTTTACAGCAGGTGGTATAGAACACTTGTTGGTGCCCCGTGTTCCACAAAAAGGAACATAGTATTCATGGAGGTGTGGGGTATAGGAAAAGCCGGTAGGGTGTACAGTAGCTTCTGGAAGGTAACCATTTTTAGCAGGGCAATTCACACCATTATAGTAGGATATCAATGTCTGAGGTTCTCAACCTACTCCTTCCAACCATGGGCCAATATTATCTATCCTGGCTATCTCGTCATCATGTGACCTGCTAAGTAGCAGAAACTACTCAGATCCACTTCAACCTCATGTCCAGTAACCCATTCGACCAATTGTTCCCTCCGACATATTGGAAATAACTTTGATTTGGACCAGTTAACTCGCATTCCAGAGGGGCTGCCATATATGTCCAGGATCTCCAGGCCACACAGTGCAGGATTACCTAGACAGAATAATTCATTCACATATAGTGATATTTTATGTGCACATCTCTAATCAGCTGAACCCTATAACTTGCTGTGACTGCCTAATCATTTATGCTATAGGTTCAATTGCAATTGCGAATAAGAGTGGGGACAGCCGTGTCTAACTGTCCTCTGTAAATCGGAAGGAGACGAGCGAGACAGCCTACTTGAGCCTTGAAGTAACTATTCCTCGCTCCCCTGCCATGCACAGTGTTGTCATATATGATGTCATTCAGATGTCATCAGTGATGTTATCAATGCTGTCATTGTACATACCATCATTGATGTAATACACTCAAGTCACACTATGCAGTCACAAAACTACCCACAAGAGGTCTCTGAATTTCCTTTTTTAAGTTACTAAAACGTTTATTCAATTAAAAAGGCTAAATACATGTTAGCCAATCCATGTTTTAGGTTATATGACATTTGAATACGTGAAAAACGTTCTATAACAGGTTAACAGGTAGATGGATGATACTGTCTTCCAAATTAAAAGAACCTTTAAGAAAGAATACTTAAACATATCAAATAAGCATAGTTACTTCATAATTACTTCATGCCTTCCAAAACCTGAAAATCAGCCATCACCCTTGATCACCTCAACACTACACCAAGTAAGCTTTCACCTTGCCCTTCTCTAATATGCCTTTACACATAGGGGAGATAGCCATACCCCTGCTAAAGCCCACACGTTCTGTGCTGTAGGGCAGTACCAAAAAGATGGTCACAGGATTCCTCTGACAAAAATCCCTTCCTGATATAAAATGGGGCCCTAGTACATCTTCCCCTATACAAAAAGAGGGGGAGAGGCAAGCAATCACGTATCGTGGACCATGCCAGGTCATGATGGCTATTAAACATTTACCATACAGAAACATTTCCACAAATTGCTCTAGAAGTGTGATCTGAAAATCCCCTGATTGATATCTGAAGCTGTTCCCCAGTGAATATGCTTGGGTGAAATCAGGCCATAAGGAATTCCTTTTAAATTGTACTTTTTAATAAACTTCCTGGCATAAAAACAAGCAAAAGAGCAGGTTTCTGAAAGAGGCATGCTGTTAGATAATACCATGACCCATGTTCTGCATACCAGTAAGAGCTTCCAAAACTGGCAAAAGGGTCCATTTCTTTTCTTTCTTGTACTGATAAAGCTCCCTTTTATCATGTTGTAAATAAACACGTATTGTAAAGTGAGGACATTGGTTGGAGCATTCTTGCCACCCAAAACCACAGTTTTAAACATGGTGACACAAGCCACTTATCCTTGCTTCCCTCCTCAAATAAGAAAATAAGTTACTTACCTGTAACTTTAGTTCTCCAGTATTGGAATCTTTCATAGATTCACATGCTTGAATCATTCCCCGTCGTCGAGATGGGAGTCCCGGTACAAATTTTCATAAGTAATCTTAAAACATATTGAAGAGAAAAAGACCCTAGGCCTCTTCAATTTGATAGTCTATCAGAGTCATTTTGTGAAAAGGACCAAACTTGATCCTCCACCAATCAGGCGACAGCACCCTTCAGAACCTCCTGAGAGAAGCTCTAGCACCTCAGATTTTCCACGCACAAGTGCGTATATTACAATGAGTATATGTACTACTAGAAAGAAAGAGGTGAAGTGAGCTTCTCCGGGGAGGTGGGTGGGTCGCATGTGAATCTATGAAAGATTCCAATACTGGAGAACTACAGTTACAGGTAAGTAACTTATTTTCTTACTCCAGTATTGGAACTTTCATAGATTCACATGCTTGAATCAGAGTAGAAAGCAATAAGTATGCACATTGTAAAATGACAACCCCTTTTAATAAACAGGTTATCTTAGACCACAAAACCTTATCATCATGTATAAAGTGATGAAGTATATGAGTGTACTGACATATGTCTCTACATGTCCACCTATATATAGATATACATATATACACATCTATCTATACACACGTATATATACATAAATAACAGTATGTCTTTATGTCTAATATAGATAGGGTATTCCTGTGAAGATACATGCTGAAATAGCAATAACAAACCAGTATTAAAACATAAGAGAGTAATGTAAAGTGATCAATATCTGATAATCCGCTTAAAATGAGATTATGATAGTGATCAATTATCTTTAGATACATTTCTTTTTTTTTTTTGTTTTTTTTTTTGATGTGCATACCTTTTCTAGGATGGAGGGATGTAGGAGAAATGGCTCACCTTCACCTGAAGAGATTCCTGAGAACTGCTTGGCCCACTGCTACCTCTCCGTGCGAGAGGGACTCCAAGCAATAGTGCTTAGTAAAGGTATGACAGTTCTTCCATGTTGCTGCCCTACAAATGTCTTGTAGTGGCACTCCGGCAAACAGTGCCGCTGACAATGAGACTTTTCTCGTCGAGTGAGCATGCACAGACGACTGCAAAGGTTTGCCCGCTGCCTGATGGCAGAAGCGAATAGCAGAGGCGATCCATCTTGAAATACTCTGCTTGGATAGCGGGTACCCCTTCCTAGGGGCACTGTACGCCACAAATAGCTGATTAGAACGTCAAAAAGCTTTTGTCCTGTCCAAATAAAATTGAACGCATCTTTTCACGTCTAGAGAGTGTAATGCTCTCTCCGCTGGAGTAGACGGATGAGGGAAAAAAGACTTGAAGACCAAAGGTTCGTTAATGTGAAAGTCTGACGGAACCTTTGGAATAAAATGCAGGTTAGTGCGCATTAGTAGTCTATCTTGTTTAAACTGTAGGAATGGCTCTTGGATGGAGAGCGCTTGTACCTCACTGACCCGCCTAGCTGATGTAAGGGCGATCAATAAGGCAACCTTCCACGATAAATGTTTGAGGGAAGCACGGTGGATCGGTTCAAAAGGATGCTTCATCAGTTGTGCCAAAACAATGTTCAGGTTCCACGAAGGAGGTGGAGGTCTGAAAGGAGGGTAAACCCTGAACAGCCCCTTTAGAAATCTCTTAATCAGCCGAGAAGAGAAGAGCGAAGTTGTGTCCTCTGAACGTCTATATGCAGCTATGGCTGCTATATGAACTTTAATGGACGAGAGTGCTAGGCCAGATCGAGCTAACTCTAAGAGATACGGCAAAATCTCTTCTGGTAGTGAAAGAAAAGGGTCAATTTGACGTTGATGACACCAGGCACAGAATCTCCTCCATTTAAACTGATACGCCTTGTTAGTGCTATCCGCTCTGGCGTGTGACAAAATATCTCTGCAGTCCTGCGGAATATTTAAATGCGCAAATTCTCTGTGGTGAGGAGCCATGCCGCTAACCGCAGTGAGTGTGGATCGGGGTGTCGAACTTGGCCGTTGTTCATTGTTAGTAAATGAGGTAACGGCTCAAGCGGAATATGGGGTTTGACTGAGAGAATGAGGAGCTCCGTGAACCAATGTTGGCGCGGCCAATACGGGGCTATCAGTATGAGAGTGCACGGTTCTGTTTTCATCTTTGTGAGGACCCTTGGGATCAACGGAATGGGAGGAAAGGCGTAAGCAAAGATGTCTGACCAGACTATCGAAAACGCATTCCCCCAAGATCCCTTTTGGTGATGCCAACTTGCGAAGAACTGGCATTTGGCGTTGTCCTTCTTCGCAAACAGATCCACTGTTGGTGTTCCCCACTGGGAAAAAATCTGGGTGAGTACCGTCTGGTCTAATTCCCACTCGTGGCATTCCGATTTCTGTCTGCTGAGTGCATCTGCTGCTTTGTTGTTTATTCCCGGCAAGTGCACCGCCGATAGTGTGACGCCTTCCTGCGAGGCCCAGTTCCAGATCGCTTGGGCTTCCCTGGAGAGGGTGAGAGATCTTGTACCTCCTTGTTTGTTGAGATAGTGCATCGTAGTTGTGTTGTCCGTTCTTATAACCACTCGCGATCCATGGATTCTTGGGAGAAACGCTTGTAAAGCAAGGTGCACTGCCCTGAGTTCTAGCCAATTGATATGCCTTGATGCCAGATGAGTTGACCATCTGCCACTTATTTTCAGGTCCTGTAATACTGCGCCCTAGCCCTCCAGTGAGGCGTCTGTTGTTATGGTCCACGGGGCTGGCTGTTGAAGAAACGAGAGACCGATTGAGAGATGATGCTTTTGAGACCACCACTTGAGAGTTTTGATCATTATCGGAGTAATTTGTATTTGGTCTTCGAAAGTTCCTGATACTTAAAGCCATTGACGGTTTAGCTGCTCCTGCAAGGGGCGCATCTTTAGCCGACACAGAGGGATCAGAGGTATGCATGAAGACATCATGCCCAATAGTGATTTGAAGAGACGGACTGTTATCTTTCGTCTTCTTTGTATGAAACTTCCTAGGGTTAGTAACCTTTGTTGTCTCTCTAACGTGGGACATGCAATGCCGGATTCCGTGTTCAGTTCTGCTCCCAGAAAAGTAATACTGCGACCTGGTAGAGGGTTGGACTTCTCCCAGTTGATAGTGAATCCGAGACTGGTCAGCAAGGAAACGCACTTTCTTGTTGACTTGTGTGCTCCTGTGTAAGTCTTTGCCTTTATTAACCAGTTGTCTAAGTATGGAAAGACCTGGTGCTTTCTTCTCCTGAGAAAGGCTGCCACTGGTGCGAGGCATTTGGTAAATATTCTTGGGTCTGATTTGAGCCCGAAGGGAAGGACGCGATATTGGTAATGGCTGCCGGCTACGGTAAATCTCAGATACTTTCTGTGGGCAGGGTGGATTGGTATGTGGAAGTATGCGTCCTTGAGATCTAGCGATGACATAAAATCTCTTTGATTGAGACGCAGAAGGACGTCTTGCAGACTGATCATTCAAAACGATTGCTTCTTTAGTTATACATTTAGTTGCCTTAAATCGAGGATCGGTCTCCAATCCTTCCACTTCTTTCGAATTATGAAGAACCTGGAATAAAATCCTGTTCCTCTTTGATCCTGCGGCACCTTCTCTATAGCTCCCTTGAGAAGGAGCTTGTAGACCTCTTCTTTGAGTTGTTGAGGATACCTTGAAGGAGTCCTGCGGGGAGGGTTGGGGGGAGGTTTCTGGACAAATTCTAAAGTATGGCCCCGTTCCACTAATTGTAGGACCCACTTGTCTGACGTAATGGTTTGCCATTGACTGAGAAATAAGGAAATTCTTCCGCCCAGGGTGACAGGAGGAAGACTGGGCGTAGCCGGCGCCTCGAAAACATCAGGTTCTACGAGCTGCATCCTTAGCAGGGCGGGTTGAGCGTCCACGGCTTGCCGGTCTATTATAGGCTGGTTGAGTCTGTTGTCTTTGGGAATAGTATGGCCGAAATTGTTGTGAAGATGACGGATAGGAAGAGTATCTCTGTTGTTGATACCCTCCTCTGTAAGAGGGCTGGCCGCGCCCCCTAGGGCGAAAGGAAGATTTCCGATATTGCAGGGTCCCCAGTGACCTTGCAGTGTCCGTGTCCGTTTTAATTGACTGTAGGGCTTCGTCCACATGTTTCCCAAATAACGCTTGGCCATCAAAGGGTAAGTCTAGGATCTTATTCTGGACTTCTGGACGAAATGAGGTGGCTTTGAGCCAGCCCTGTCTTCTTAATACAGCAGCGCCTGCAAGCTGTCTGAAAGCTGTGGTCGCTATGTCCATTGCGCAGTCTATAAGCTCTGCAGACGCCCGTTGACCCTCTTGCACAGTCTTATTTGCCTCTGATTTTACGTCTTCCGGCAGTTGACTAATGAAAGGTGCAATATCTGCCCAAAGTTGTCTGTCGTATCGAGACAAAATAGCCAAGGAGTTAGCAGCTCTAAGCACTAAGCTAGCCATAGAAGAAAATCTTTTTCCTATGTTGTCTAGCCTTCTACCCTCCTTATCTGGGGGCGCAGAAATTGGAGCAGAAGGATTCTTTGATCTTCTCTGAGCCGCTTGAGCTACCACGGAATCTGGAGAAGGATGGCCTGTCAAGCACGTTGGGGCATCATCGGGAGCTTTGTATTTCTTATCCAGACGTGGTAAAACTGCTGTGACTGTTGCTGGATTAGTCATGACTTTAAGGCCTTCTTCCCACAAGTAGTTCACCATCGGGATGGAACGCACCGACTTCTGGAAGGGCTCTTTAAAATCATAAAGGAAACAATCTGTTTGCTTCGTAGGTAGCGGTAATGCAAAGCGCTTGGCTGCCCTCTCTAAGAGATTGTGAAAACCTCCAATGTCTTCAGGTGGGGACTCCACCTTCGAATGAGAAGGAGAAGATGGAGCAGGAATAATATACTCGTCCCACTCTGAGTGAGCATCTATGAGCTCTCCTTCTTCTTGATCTCCATCTGAAATGTCAGTGTCCTGAGGAATTGTCATGTCTGGGGTAGCCACATCTGTGAGATGCAAAGTAGTCGGTCTTTGATGTGGAGTAGAAGGACCAGAAATGGGCGATGGATGAGGCTGTTCTCCTTGTGGAGGAAACCTTCTGTTATAATCCACCAACATGGCTCTAAGGCCAGTAAGCAGGTCGGAAGGGATATACGTTCCCTGTTGATACTGCTGATGCTCCAAGGAAGCCTGGGGATCATAAGCTTCCTCATATTCCTCCTCTTCCTGATATTTGACATTCAATTCAGAGGGGCTGTGGGCCGTACCAAAAGGCCCATCTTCGTCTGAATCATCATCTCCCTCCAAAAGATGTACTGGTACCAGGGAGGATACCTTACTAGGTGAAGTGTGGGTTGGAGTTAATGTTTCTGTTCTTTTTTGGTATTTTTCCCTCGTCGACGGTGCCGTCGACGATCTCGTCGACGACGTATAAACTGACTTTGTCGTAGACGGTGTCGTCGATGCTGGACGCACTGTTATTTTAATAGCCGCAAGCTTCGCCGACGAGTCTACCGTCGACAAAGTCCTCGTCGACGGTAAAGCTGATACCGACATCAGCGCCGTCAACGATGACGAGGTGTAGACGGTCGTCGACGCTGAAGTCATCATTTTAGTTCTCGTTGACGGTGGTGTACTCATCTACGATGTCGCCGACGGAGCCGTGGACGACGGAACACCTAAAGTAGTTGGAGTCGTCGGCAACGCACCCACCGACGGTGCCGTCGACGGGGAATCCGTCGACGAGGCCTTTTTTCCAGTCACAGAAGATGGCTTTTTGAAAGGCACAGATGGTGGAACAGATGAGGATTTCCTGTGCCTCTCAGAACTGGAAGAATGTTTTTTCCCCTCTTTACTTGAGAGTCTAGTTGGGGAAGAAGATGGGCTGCGACCCTTATAAGACCCTGAAGCAGTCTTTTTGAGGGCTTTCCTTGAGGTTTGTGAGGGAGATCTAGAGCGTGATCTTGCTCTTTTAGTTGATCTCTTGGAAGTGGATGATTCCTCACTCTCAGAATCAGAAACTGGATCCTTCCTATGCTTCAGTTTCTGCAGCCATATTAGTAATCTGCCTTCTCTATCCTTTAAGGTTTTAGAAGAAAAAGTACGGCAAATCTTACAGTCCTTGGCTGAATGATCTGGATAGAGGCAGTAAATGCAGTCTTGATGAGGATCTTCAGAATGAAGTCTTTTCTTCCCACAAGTCTTGCAGTCTCTAAACAGACTTTTCTTTTCCTTGTCAGACATAGTTGAAAAATAGCTGACAAATCAAAATTATTGAGTTTCTCTGAGAGAAAAAGAGCTGAATAAAGGTGTGAAAACAGAGCAGAGCTCTGAGGAGACTCCCTAGCACGACGTGCGGTAGAAAATCTAAGGTGCTAGAGCTTCTCTCAGGAGGTTCTGAAGGGTGCTGTCGCCTGATTGGTGGAGGATCAAGTTTGGTCCTTTTCACAAAATGACTCTGATAGACTATCAAATTGAAGAGGCCTAGGGCCTTTTTCTCTTCAATATGTTTTAACATTACTTATGAAAATTTGTACCGGGACTCCCATCTCGACGACGGGGAATGATTCAAGCATGTGAATCTATGAAAGTTCCAATACTGGAGTAAACATAATAACCCACCTTTGTATTAGTGTCAGTCATTTTCGGGGAATGGTGAAAACCACAGCAACATACAGAAGGCTTAATAGAAATTCTGCCTTTGCCACAAGAATTTTACCAATAATAGTCAGACCTCAAAACGCAGAGTGCAATTTTTCGCTTGACCTTGGACATTCTTTCTGACAAGGCTCTGCGAACCACCACCCTTCTCAAATAACAGACCAAGATTTTTGATGTGATCCTGCACCACTTGAAGGCTCATGTCTTCTTTCCAGTTAACATACAAACACTCACTCTTTGACAGCTTTATTCATGATGAGGAAGCAAAATAAGTCTTACTGCAATACCACAAAACCTGTTGAACTGAAAGGTTGTCAGAACAAAAAACAGATATATCACACATATAAGCAGAAGTAGTGACAGAGCATCCCGTTCCTCCAGGGATAGGAATCCCTTTAATCAGCTTATCAGCCCTCAGAGTACCAGTAAAGGGTTCAATGGCCACAATGAACAAGTGGGGTGGGGGAGCAAACGGCATCTATGTCTTACTCCTGATAAAATGGGAAGAGTCAGTTAATGTGCAATGTATCATTACATATTATGAACATTTATGACCTGGTACATGCACAGTTATACGAAGAAGGCATTTGTCTGGCTTTGATAGGTTTTCAAAAATGTTTAGCATCCTAAAATTAGGATTGGAACATCTACATCAGTGGTTCCCAACCTGTTGTCCAGGGACCTGTGGGGGTCCACGAAGCCTCCTCAGGGGGTCCGTGACTGCTTAGAAAATTAAATAATATTAATAGATTAGGTCCCCAGCTTTCAGTAATGACTTAATAAGGGGTCCCCGGATTCCAATAATGATTCAGTGGGGGTCCCCAGGTTCCAGTAATGATAAAGTGGGGTTCCACAGAAGTCCAATGGTTGGGAACCACTGACCTACATGATAGGGTATCTTTTCTTAGATTGACACTCAAAGAGTTGAATTTAGACTCATTTACATTTTTTGGTTTTCATAAAGAATATGCATGAGAAAGTGGCACTGCTCTGCATTTATCAAATTCTGATGGATGGTCAAACTGATAATCTAGATCTTCTCATCGGTAAGTGTATCAATAAGGTCAGAATACAGGTCTCCTTTGGAAATATTTCCCAAAGAGTAATCATGAGCAATAGATACCTGAACCTTTCCTGTGTTAAAATACATCAGTATTAATGTCTGCAGAACCTCTACAATACACCTAAGAGAATGTTCTCTTGGGACTAAGGGACTCCCCCTTTGTGTTTTCGCTGTCTGAATACTGAGGCTGACACATTACAAATATTTTTCATATGCTCCAGCACCCAGCAGTAAGAGTTTAGGGAAATTAATAATGGATTAGAAGCTAAAATATCTCAATGACTTTGTAGTCCTCTCTCAAAATACCACAACAAAATATCCTGGCTTTATTTATTTAGCTATTGTATTCACTAGATTGTGCATTGCTAGGGCTTGGTTCCAACCTGATCCTCCTGATCGAAGAGAATCATGGAAGAAATGTGTTTTTATATGAGACTTCTAAATGTCCATTTTTCAAACTAACCAAAGACGTTATCGGTTATTGGACAGTTGAAACCTAGTGATTTAGGGGTTGCAGATGGAGGTGGGGCGGATATTGAAGGCCAGACTCAAGCTAGAAGCCTGGCTCAGGCTCACCTCGAGGTCCTATGTGAACTTTGCACCAAAAACTAGCCAAGCTTTCATGTGCTCCTGCCTGCTAACATACTCTAACCACATTCTCATAGATTAAACAATAAAGCATAAACCTTTGATGCTAAAAGATATAGTAAAATATAGCCACAGAGTGGCTGAACTGCACAATGTTAAGGCAGAAAACCAGATTCCCAGCTGGATTAAATTGCGAGATCCCAGGGAAATATGTTATTTCTCTAAGTCTCTTTTTTCTTTGTTTTCACATACGCAGGCACCTTCAAATATGGGAGTTGGTTTGATTTAATAAAATGTAATGTTGCTGCATGTATAATAACTATCTAGGCTACACATTGGTATGGATGACAACTGACTTGCCTCTTAGTTCACCAGTGGCATTGACACCAGAGTGGGAGGCTCAAATGTGTCTTAAGTTTATGTTTTAAAAGGAAATGCTTCTGCATGTTAAACAATAATCATTTTTACATTTTTAATAGCTTTACCCATATTCTTACATGTTTGTTTCATGATTTACATGCTAACTATTTTCAGAGCTCAGCTCGTGCACAAGCTCTGGGTCAACTCTGGTTTGGTTTTCCCTGTTAATTGGTTGGCTCACCCACCTCTAGCTGCAGGCATTAATACCATCAGGCTGATACATGAGTCCTGTTGAACGCTCTTTGCATTTGTCTCTTCTGTATATCTATTTGTATGAACTTATGATGCTGCTGTTTATTTTTTCTAATAAAAAAATACAAAAAAAAGGGATGGGTGTAGAGAGGTACATCCAGAGAAACGAAGAAGGTGTCAGCAATTAGTTTATTGTTATAAATAAACCAACGACACAGAGCAGCACAGAAGGTCAGGCTTGTCCAGTGATCAGCTACCAGGAATGACTTCACCACCATGACAACCCCAACCTTCCAGAACGCCACCATGTCATGGAATGAAATCAAGATTAAAGAAACACTACAAGAACACACTGTTAACCTAATAGAATACTACATATCTTATGACCTCTTTTCACAAAAGAAAAATTAAAAGAAACCCCCTTAAATACACACTAAGTGAGATCATAACACAACAATTATGATGGCAACACAATGGGCCTTCGGAAACGTGAATGTTTGGCAGTTTTTGTTGCTCCACTGTTGAGGGATCACACACTGTTGAATCCTCTTGTGAAGTGACACATTCATTACTACGAACACTCTTCTTCCCGAAATATTTATATCTGTGCTTAACATAGAATCATCCTCTCCCATATCCTTTGAACATGTATCCAGGTAAATCCTCGCTTGCTGAGCAGTAATCGGTATAACTCTGTTTTTATTCCACCACCCCTTAGCAGAAAGTAACACAGCACTCTTCCCAACTTTCAAAACTCTGGTAGGTTTATGGAATTTCGATTCTCCTTTCAAGACCCTTGTGGTTTTTCTTAATATAACCCAACCACCTTCTTGGAATTCAATTTCCTTCACTTGTCTTGTCAAAGTATTGTTTTTGTAACAACTGCTTATCCTCAACCCTCCTTTTGATATTCTCCTTAGACACAAATTCACTTTCCTGCCCTTTACACAACCCATTTGAGACAAATTTCACATTTGGCTTGCGAACTCTGACTAACGAAAAAGGTGAAACATCTGTAGTTGTGTGAGTTGTGGTATGATAAGCCCACACTTTTTCTTTCAAATAACTAACAACATCCAGACCAGAAGATAGCGCAGTCTAAATTCCTTCCTTTAAAAAACTATTTGCCCTTTCTACAAGTCACTTAGCTGAAACACTATATAGAGCAACTTGAAAATGTTTAACATCATGTAAATACAGAAATTGTTGCATGTCACCACTCCTGGTACCAATAATGTAGAGGTACATCCAGAAAAACGAAGAAGGTGTCACCAATAAGTTTATTGTTATAAATAAACCCACGACACGCACAAAATACCTTTTTAAAAAAGTTAATCACATTTCCAGATTGTGTGGAATCCACAAAATCAAAATAAACCAATTTTGTAAAATAATCAATTAAACCAACATATACTGACTTCCATGAGGCAACAATTGAAGGGGCCCTAAGAAATCCACTGCTACTTTGTGCCAAGGACCTATTGGTAATACACCCGGTGTCAATGGTTTTTCTCTGGTCAACCAGCGTTTATCAGACACTACACATTGAGGACAAATATCAATAAAAGATCTCACTTCTGAATCCATTTGAGGCCAAACCTGAAGACAAACTGATTGCGGATATAAATATCCACAGTTTTTTCAAATTTGCATGTTGAAGCCAGCACACGAAGATCAGCAATATATTCCCCTTCTGACTCATCACTTTCTTGTTTCCTTCTAGCAAAATTGTGACTCTCCAAAAGTACACTAGTCTCTTCAGAATACTGTTTTCGCATTCTCTCTTTCGCTTCTTCATATATATCCTACCTGACACCTTCTGCAGCAGGTGCAGGTACAGAAGGCAAATTGTCAAAGACCTTTTGGCCAGCCACACCTAAATGGTTAAACAGTAATGCAGTTTTACAATTGGACTCATATCTTGCCGCTCCATTAGCCACCACATAATTTTCAAAAGTACGTAACCACTGTCTCCATTTTATCGTGGGTCTTCCAGAACATTGTGAAAATGGCAGTGGTTGAATAACGTTGTTGTTAACCGCCATAATCTGAGCAGAAAATTATTTTCTTCGTCAACCTTCCTTTTTTTTTTTTAATTAAGTCAATAAACAAATTCTCTTAAAACATGTACAGTTATGTCAGCCAAATACACAAATTGCACCAACCAGTGTAAAAACTGCAATTTCATTTACTAAATGATGAACTGTACATGTCACTTTCCAAAACAACGAAGAGTGTGACTCCCTTGATGTGTAAAAGGATCCCAATTGCAAATCCGGTTGTCCATATGAACAAAGACTCCATGCATTTTCGTCGCTCCAAGGAAGAAACCATTTTGCAAGCTGAAGCACTCATTCTTACTTCTGACAACGAGAGCTCACGCTGCAAGAAGCAAGTCAAAACGAAACCTCTCCATAATAACAAACACTCGTTTTAGCCTCTAGCAACGAGAGCTCACGTCACATGATGCGTCAGACATTGACGTCATCAATCCCATGATGTTCCATTCTTCAGGAAAACTCCAGAGTCTCCATTTATGTTGCGTAACCATGGATTCCTCAGTGGCATTCCTCAACCTTAGAACACCAGAAACTGACCATTGAGGATATTTTCATTAAACTTCGACGACGAACATAAGTTTTAAACGTAAAATTCTTCCTCTTCTCTGGTTCTAAGATAAAACTAAACACCAAGGTGGTCATTACGACCCTGGCGGTCAGAGACCGCCAGGGGTAATGTGGCGTCCGTACCGCCAACAGGCTAGCGGTACGGAGGCCCTTATTACGACCGTGGCGATAGCGCCGCGGTCGCACCGCCGGGGCCGGCGGTTTCCCGCCGTTTTAGCTCCGGCGGTGATAATCCGCCACGCCCTGGGGATTATGACCCCCCTACCGCCAGCCTGTTTCTGGTGGTTTGCACCGCCAGGAAGAGGCTGGCGGTAAGGGGTGTCCTGGGGCCCCTGGGGGGCAGTGCAGTGCCTAACAGGGCCCCGGACAGCTTTTCACTGTCTGCATAGCAGACAGTGAAAAGCGCGACGGGTGCAACTGCACCCGTCGCACGGCCGCAACACCACCGGCTCCATTAGGAGCCGGCTCCTATGTTGCGGCCTCATTCCCGCTGGGCCGGTCATAATGGGTGCCGCGTGAGTGCGGCCGCAGCCAAGGTCGTAATGACCCCCTAAGTCTTGTCTGATCGACAAATCCTGCCACAGTTTCAGAGGGTTTGCCCTTCTTCTTTCTTCAAAAGATGAATTTGGAAACGCGCTGTCAGAGAAACCCCACTCCTGGTACCAATAATGTAGAGGTACATCCAGAAAAACGAAGAAGGTGTCACCAATAAGTTTATTGTTATAAATAAACCCACGACACAGAGCAGCACAGAAGGTCAGGCTTGTCCGGTAATCAGCTACCAGGAATGACCTCACCACCATGACAACCCCAACCTTCCAGAATGTCACCATGTCATAGAATGAAATCAAGCTTAAAGAAACACTACAAGAAAAAACTGTTAACCTAATACAATACTACATGGGGGAAGTGGATAGTGCCTCATACTTGTGCTTTAATTTTATGTTGTAACCGTACATGGACAGATACTTGTTTCATATCTTCTACCTAGTTTATGGCACTCGCAAAAGTTAAACTGAGATTTTTATACAAGTATAACCTCTCTGTAGAATAATAGGGGAAAACAAATTCTTCACAGACGAAGTAGAAAAGATCTTTCCAGTATGTAGTTTAATAAAGGATCTACAGCAGGCAAAGATGTGACTGCACGCGATGAAAGTCAGCCTCCAACTGCCCACCCAAGAACACAGAACTTCAACAGACAGGTTCTGTTAATCGAACAGAATGGAACTAACAAAGTTAAATACTAACAATGAAAAGAGAAAGAACCTAGGTAATGACAAATAAGCAAAGGCAAATGCAAATAAATACATAAATACATACATAAATACAAATAAATACGTATGTTACATCTTCCTCCTTCACAAAGCAAAAGAAAAACAACTAAGCAAAGGCAAATGAAAATTAATACATATGCTAAATACATATGCTAATATAAGCAATAATCATTGTATTTAGAAGGAAGTTTAACAATTCTATGACTGCGTGTATGCAGTGGTTCTACAGCTGGGCCAAACGATGAGGAGAAATCAGGAACATCCACTCCCTCCTGATGACAGGAAATTCGTGCTTGACCCCTGGAATTACTTTGCATGGGGTTCGTCTTGTCTTCATTATTGGTAGGTCTGTCGATAAATGTGGCACTAGAAGTAGCCTCCTCCTCACGTCCAGCATAGACTTGCTTAAAAATGTCAGCTTGCGAAGAAGAAATTGGAATAATAGAATTTTTATTCCACCACCCCTTGCCCTCAAGTAATACAGCAGTTTTAGAAACTCTTAAAACCTTTACAGGTAAGGAATATCTCTAAGTTCCTTTGGCTACTCTGCAAGGTTTCTTAATCAGGACCCAGTCATTCACATTAACTATTTTCTCACTCACGTTTTTACGAGAATCATAATCACGTTTTTGAACAAATTGTTTCTCAGAGACTTTCTGTTTCAACTCCTTAATATCAACCTTGACATCCTTGTGAGGGAATGACATCCATGATGATGTTAATTTAGATCTAGATTCCCTCCCTCTGAGTAACACAAACGGTGAAAAGCCTGTGGTGGAATGCGGTGTATTAAGATATGCCCACAATTTTTCATTTAAAAATTCTTTTACATTGCAGTTGGTGGCGATGGCTGTTTGAATCCCCTCTTTAAGAATACGATTTGCTCTCTCCACCAGTCCATTAGAAGAAGGACTGTATAAAGTTACACATGAATGTTTTATGTTGTACTTGACCCAGAAGTTTTCTATTTTACTGGAAATGAATTGTACCCCATTGTCAGTAACAATGTTGGACGGTGGGCCTTCTAAATAAAACAGAGATGATAGGAATTAAATAACAGATTCTGTGTCAGTATGTTCTCCAAAGTCATAATATATCCATTTAGAAAAATAATCAATGGCAACAATCATGTGTCTCATGTTTCTAGGTAGGATGTTAAAAGGACCAGAAAAATCTACAGCAATACTCTCCCAAGCACCATTGGGAAATGGAATACTCTGTAAGGGTTTAACCTGGCATTTCCAATGTTTGTCAGACACCACACAAAAGGTACACTGGTCAACAAAATCCGACACTTGTTTATCAAGGCATGGCCACCAGTATTTTTCTTTTAATCTTCTGCAAGTGGCTGAAATGCCAAGATGCCCTTCATGAGCAGCCTTTATAAGCAACGGCCTTAAATCATGGGGAGGAATGCAAAGAGGACCTCTCATGCACACCCCGTTCTCGCACGATAACTCAGCAGCTAGTTGACGATAGGTGTTGAGTTCCCCACAAAATTTCTGATTTTTGGGCCAACCATGAGTAATATGAAATATCACTTTTGACAAAATTGAATCTCTTGACATCGCAGAAATCCAATCCTGCTCAGAAAAAGACCTTCTGAAGTTGAAACTACAACCAATGCACCAATGACGCATTCTGTGTCCTCATACTCAGTATCAATCAAAGGTAAAGGCAACCTAGAAAGGCAATGCGCCCTAACGTTTTTCCCACCAGGGATGTATTTCACATCTAGATTGAACTCTTGCAACTTTGACAACAGCCTTACCAACCTTGAAGAGGCTTTACCTAGACCATTCCCTTCCATTAAGAATACAAGTGGCTTGTGATCAGTGTAGAGCGTACAAGCCATACCCCAAATATAAGTCTTGAACGTATATACTTCCCAGACACAGGCTAGAGCCTCTCTCTCAATGGTGCTGTAATTGACCTCAGTGTGTGAGAGAGATCTTGACGCAAATGCGATAGTGTGTTCACGACCATCCACCCATTGGCCAAAAACTGCCCCCAAACCCTTCATGCTAGCATCCACCGCTATAAAGGATTTGGCTGAGGGTATAAATGGCTTTAAGGCCGGATTAGACAATACAAGTCTTTTAATGGTGTTAAAAGCCCCCATAACTTGTTCACTCCATTCAAACTTACTGCCTTTTTTTAACAGATTTCTAAGAGGTTATACTATCATAGCATAACCATCCACGAATCTAGAGTAGTATTCGCATAGGCCCAAAAATGAGCGAAGCTCATCTTTGTTTGATGGGCAAGACGCATTTAAGATAGCATCTAGGTTCCCTGTTTAGGCTTAATGCCATCAGCAGAAATAGGATGACCTAAGTATTCTACATTCTGGACCAAAAATTTACATTTGTCCTTTTTAATTGTGATACCATAGTCTCTGAGTATAGAAAACACTTTGGCGGTCATTCTGACTGCCGCCCGCCATGCGGTCACCGCCGAATGACCGCACCGCGGTCAAAAGACCGCGCCGGCCATTCTGGCTTTCCCGCTGGGCCGGCTGGTGACCGCCAAAAGGCCACCCGCCGGCCCAGCGGGAAAGCCCCTGCAACGAGGAAGCCGGCTCCGAATGGAGCCGGCGGAGTTGCAGGGGTGCGACGGGTGCAGTGCCACCCGTCGCGATTTTCACTGTCTGCTAAGCAGACAGTGAAAATCTTTGTGGGGCCCTGTTAGGGGGCCCCTGCACTGCCCATGCCAGTGGCATGGGCAGTGCAGGGGCCCCCAGGGGCCCCACGACACCCGTTCCCGCCAGCCTTCACCGCCAGAAACAGGCTGGCGGGAAGGGGGTCGGAATCACCATGGCGGCGCTGCAAGCAGCGCCGCCATGGAGGATTCCCTGGGCCAGGGGAAAACCGGCGGGAAACCGCTGGTTCCCCTTTTCTGACCACGGCTTTACCGCCGCGGTCAGAATAGCCCAGGAAGCACCGCCAGCCTGTTGGCGGTGCCTCCGCTGCCCTCTGCCCTGGCGGTTCCAAACCGCCAGGGTTGGAATGAGGGCCTTTGTCTAACATAATAGTATGTTCTTCTATGTCCTTGGTGTGGATTAAAATGTCATCCTGAAAGGCACATACATGATCAAAATCACCAAATAAAGAATCCATTCATTTCTGGAAAACGCTTGCTGCAGAGGCTAATCCGAAAGGTATTCTAAGATACTTATATGCCCCAAAAGGAGTCACAAAAGTAGTGAGTTCCTGAGAATCTACACTAAGAGCAATCTGATGATATGCAGAATGCAAATCAATGGTGGAGAAAAATTTAGAAGTGCCTAAACTAGCAATCATCTCTTGTATACGAGGAAGGGGATGACAATCAACAATTATGTTTTTATTTAATGATCTTAAGTCCACGCATAACCTTAAGTCCCCATTTTTTTTTTGGTGAGAACAATGGGCAAAACCCACTCAGAGGAATCTGGGGGGGTAATGATGCCATCATTGACTAGTTTCTCCAAAAGATCTTTGAGTTGTCCTCTCACAGAGATAGGAATAGGTCTCACTTTATGAGCCACAGAAATAGCTCCATCCTTAAGCCTAATGCAATGTTCAAAACCCCTTACAACCCCAATTACGTCAGCAAATACTTCAGGGTATTTCATCGTAAAAGACTCTGAGATGTTGGTAATAGGTAGGCTGATTTCTGACACTTCTAAAGGCATTTCTCCTAAGACTATGGGATTGTCAAATCCAGGACGTAAAATTATGCCTAATTTAGCAAGATCTTTCCACCCTATGATATCTCTGCCATCCACTGCTACATAAATCTTAGTCACTGTGCTCCTACCCAAAATAGATAAAGTTGACGAAAAATACCCAAGAAGTTCAATGTCATGGTCCCCAAAAGCTTTGGGACTAAAGTCAGCATCAATTAGTGCTTTCTTTGTGGGACAATGTCTGCGGTAGGTGATTTCTACAATGATGGTGATGGGTGAACCAGAATCAGCCATGGTAGAAATTTCAACAGAATCAATAACTGCCTGACAAATGGGCCCCTTAATATTTCTAACTGTGGCAACATCCACAGTGAGCACAACACTCAATAGATTATTTGTACAGTCATTCACTCCATCATCCGCATGTTCACATTTGGAGTATACATTATTAACTTTCACTCTCGTGTTATGGCTACTAGGTTTGTAATTACGGTTAGGTTGCCTACAAACAACCTGAAAATGGCCAATTTTCTGACATTTCAAGCATTTTTTTCCCAATGCTGGGCACAATTGGTTGTTGCTTAAGTGATTGCGTGACCACAGCGGAAACACATAGGTACATTCTTATTACATTTTGTAGTTCTCTCCTTAATATAATTAACCTCAGAGTCTGCTGTCATTCGATTAACCGCTAGGCCTTCAATGTGTCCAGACACTACTTTGGAAGTAACAATGGATCTCTCAACAGCTTTAGCTATGTCTAATGTCTCCTCTAAGGAAGGATTACGACATGCTAACAACCGTTCTTGAATTTTCTTTGAAAAACAATGGAACACAAACTGGTCTCTAATATGCATGTCTACTTGATTGCCAAAATTACATCTCGCAGCCAACACACGTAAATTAGTTACATATTCATCCACTGTCTCATCCACAAATTGCAAAATTGAATCTCTCTAATAATACATTGTGTTCATCCGAGAACTGTTTCCCGATCCTTTCTTTCACCTCAATATAAACATTCCATGTTACATTATCGCCACTACTTTCATCAGGTGGAGAGATCATAGGTAGGTTGTCAAAAACATGCTGCCCGGCCACACCTAGGTGATTAAACAGTAGGGCTAATTTCCTTGAGGGAGAAAAGTCATTGGCATCAATTGCTACTAAGTAGTTTTCAAAAATTCTAATCCATTCTCTCCACTTAATGTCCGGCTTACCACTCTTGGTCAAAAAAGGTGGAGGTTATACTACCACGTTACTAGATGCCATGATAAGACAGCAGAATACGTTTTGAGAGTAAAGGTAAAATATCTGTTCTGTTGCAGAGATGCCAATGCTCTTGTTAAAAGCAATTTTACTTTCCAAATGCCAATGTTCTTGTTAAAAGGCAATTTTACTTTCTTTAATTCAGGCTATATTTATTATTATTATTTTTTTTTAAAGTTAAAATGTGGGGAGCGCTGTATCAGTTCCAATAACACTTTCGTCTGGTTGACTTTGACGTCCTTTCATCAAAGATACATGCGGTGCGCGTAGTTTGGCAAATCTACTTTCTTCATAAACATTGCAGTGCACTAACGCGTCCGTATAATCAGGACGCTTTTCCTTTAAGATTGTTGCTGGGTGCATGCGCGTCAGTATCCTAGGGAACCACCACAGCGTGTGACGCCACGACGTCAGAAGGAAAACAATGATCCTGGAGACGGGCGCTGCGCGAGCACGGCTGTTAGAGCTCGTGACAAACAACGTGCGTGGAGGAGTTAACAAGTAAGTCTTAATGCGCAAGGGTAAACAGCAGAAACAAACCAAAAACGATGCACACACGTTACCAGTGCCAAGAGTTGTGGCTATAACTTTTCCATGTGCCGGTCGGTGGATCCATAGAGTAGGCACAGACTCCGTTGCCAAACTGCTCCGCAGATTTTCTTTAAAGTCCAGGATTTCTTCACCCCACTCCTGGTACCAAAATATGTAGAATAATAGGGGAAAACAAATTTTTCACATACGAAGTAGAATAGATCTTTCCAGTATGTAGTTTAATAAAGGATCCACAGCAGGCAAAGATGTGACTGAACACGATGAAAGTCAGCCTCCAACTGCCCAACCAAGAATACAGAACTTCAACAGACAGGTTCTGTTAATCGAACGGAATGGAACTAACAAAGTTAAATACTAACAATGAGTGAAAAGAGAAAGAAACTAGGTAATGACAAATAAGCAAAGGCAAATGCAAATAAATACATACATAAATACAAATAAATACATATGCTACACTCTCCACCTGATTTCCGAGCAAATGCCAGGAATGGTTCTTGCACTTCCTTCCCAAAATAGGAAGCTTTGATTTATCAATGTTTTTGTAAGATGGGTATTAATTCCTTCAGAGTGGGGGACAAGATGATACAAACTTCCTTCCCAGCCTGATTCTTTTTTTTTTTTACTTTGTGCCATACAGCACGCCATGCTCACTGATGTCACTGAGAGTGAACATGAAAGCTCCCAGAGCCTTTTAATTGCTTTTAATGTGATCAGTGCTCAGGGCGTACTTCAGGGACAGATCACCACGAAAGAGGTACTGTTGGAAAGATGGCCATTGTCAGGGTTTTTGTCCCTTCTGGAGCTTATCTCCAATCTTTCCCTCAGTGGAGTTTGGAAGCCTACGTAGCACTAACCTTTTTATTTATTTTTTAAAGAGTGGGGTGTCAAGGCTGTCCTGGCATCAGGCTGTACTCCCATCCCAAAAGGCCCCAGCTGTCTTTCTGTCTTTTTCAGGGGACGAAAAAGCACACTAGACATTCCACGTCCCTAAAAAGCAACAGCAGATAGTGCTTCCATAGCTCATGAAGCATAGGACAGAGGCAAGGTGTATACTAGCTTGTTCTACTGTGCACCTACGAGATATAAAACTCAAGGGCTTTCCCATTTGAAGCAGTGCTACACATGACTTATGGAAATGCAGAAATCTACCTACAACTGTGGCTTTAAAAAAAAATTTGTTCAGGTAGCGTTGCCTTATTAAAGTAAATTTATCAGACGTTAAAGAACATGCTGCTTATTCACACAAGCCAATCGGTCATCCAGGAAGGAGATTTCAGGAACTGAAGATTTTATAGCTATCTGCTATTCACCTATGTTCATCACATTTATATTATTCCACATTTCCGATAAACAACACCCAGTATTCTCAACAGTTTAGCAACAGTTCTATGTTTGTAGCAGCAAATTATTTAGCAGTAGTTCTATGTTTGCTTTTAAATATGCTATCACTGTCAATTTCAGTCGCGCTCACTGTTTTTAACAGTCAAATCGTGACGCTTCCCTGACTCTGGACTCTGGACTTCGAATTACAAGTCCTCATCAATTGAATCCTTCCCCAGCTCGGAACCGACACATCTTCTGCATGGATGCTTGCACGCTCTGCAAACTGGTGATCCACAGGTATGTACTAAAGTGGACACAAAACAGATATCACTACCATATGACATCTTGGAGCAGAAGAAAAGTAAAAGGACAATAATTCCATAGCTCTCAGGAGAACTAGGTGAGGAGGAGAGAAATGACAAGTGCAAGCCAAAGACCTATATTTTGTCTAATCAGTGAGAAAGAAGCCATTCATCCATGGGTGTTACCCATGTCCTATTTCCTTGCTTCTTCTAAAGGCACAAATCACCTGAACTAAGTTTTGCCTACTAGCCCTTCTTAGGTCCATAATGCATTTCTTTGCATTATGTTATGACAAATAAACACACCAAAAAACAAGGAGACCGCTATGGTGAGTCTCGGACATTGCTATTGGGGCTGATTTACTGGCATGTATCCCCCTCTCTTATAATGTGAATTGGATATATATCCACTCATAAGAAGCATGCCTGTAATAGTTATGTGATTTTTGTTTGCGGGCCTAACCGGGTTAATTTAGCCAGCCCACGCTCTATTGCTGTCGACTTGAACTTGCGACTTTGTCATTGTTCAGAGCGACCAGAAATCCACAACCTTTTGGTGCTATTTTTACTAAAATCTTTAAAATAGAATATCTCCGGTTCTACTAATTGGATTTTTTCATTTAGGTTTTGTTGTATCTATTAAAATTACTTAGTTGTGGGCTACTTCTGTAGTGTGGTTTCACTCTGTTACTGTTACTGTTTGAGGTGTTGCACAAATACTTTACATATTGCCTCTGAGTTAAGCCTGACTGCTCTGTGCCGAACTATCTGAGGGTTGAGCTCAGGTTAATTTAGGGTTTGCTTCTGACTTCACCCTTAGAAGATTTGTGGTTGCTTCTTGAAAAGCCTTTCACCCCCCCTCAACCAGTAATCCAATTTCTTACAAAAAGTATATCTACAACTGCAGTAGTTCATGAGTTGTGGTATTTTCCGGTAAGTGCTTCTGAGCAGAAACAAGCAACCGTTTTCTTACATAGCTAGCTTCTGCCTGTGAGTGGTGCTACATGCTTGAAGATACAAGCTGCCTTGTTTTTTCATCATCACAGACCCAAGCAAGGATCACGGATTCCACGTTGTGTACTGAGCATAAACCAGTAAGAGTACTAATGTCACTTAAACTCTCAGGGTCTCTTGTCTGTATGTCACGTACCTGTGAGCTTTACTTGCCATATGCCTTTTAGTGGCAGTGACAACAAATACAAATATCTTGGAAGAACATGTCTGACTATAGGAGTTTTTATCTCTGTGTATCATCCCATGATTTGGCAGTCCATGCCTCCATTTTGGACATTTGGTTGCACTAGGTCTTCTCTGTTAAATTAAGTAGCGCAGTTATGTGGAGCGGAGTCTGCATTCTCAATCTTACTCATACTTCAGTATACGCTCATGAAAGCAGGTCCAATGCATACAGCAGTAAATGGCATTGTTGATAGTATACATGATGACATACTTTTATGGAGTTGTAAAATTTATGCAATAGATATGCATTTGTGAATAAGCCTTTGGAGACTTATGTGGCTGCTTAACGGTGTTAGGAGCCAAATGTGATTAAACCAAGTTGATGAATATGTCAGGAGGCAATTTGTTGCTGGCTGCTCCTATAAATCCAGGAATATCTTTTAAAATATTGGATTTTGCTAAAAGTGTAGAATGTTATTTAATAACTGTGAGTAATTGGGTTTCTGGTCGAGTGTGGTGTTTAGAAAATTAGATTACATTTTGATAAATTATTTGACAACAACAAACAACAAAAATCCAATCAGTAGAACCAGAGTTATGAATTTTAAAAGTTTATGGTAAAAACTAGAGCCTAAAAGATCAACGTGCCAACTGCAGACAACTAGTCGAGCAAGACCAGGTCAAAGTAAAAAGATACGGCCAACCGTAATGGAACAAGGGTCGGATACAAAAAGTGGATTGCTCCTGGTCGTTTTTTACCTTCAAGCTTAAATAAGTTTCAACAAAAAGTCTCTGAAAAGGTAGAGGTTCAGCGGGGCAAGGCTGAAGGTGGTGTCTGAGGAGGAGGCATTTTTGTTGAAGAGCCGATAGACGAAGTCACGGTGAAGATTTCTATGTTTGGATATAGTCTCTTTTTTGGACGTCAAGACTCTCTGGCTGAACGAGGCTGGATAGCTAACGAGGGCTTCACAGAGCCGTATACCCCTTCTATGAAGGACCTCCAAACAGGATTTGCTGCTGTGGAGAAGATCGTAGTCGGAGCTTCCACTCAGTCAGGCTGACAGTCAGTGCACCTATGGTGGACAGATGAGCGGGTTGGTACCGATCTCTCAGTTCTCTGAGTAGTTTTTAGTCAAATGTTTTCTAAGCCCCATGATTTGGATTTTGGCTCTCTGGGCACCTGGCACTGGGGAGGCCCCATTTGGAGGGTTGGGACTCATTGAGTCAGGGTTCAGGTGCAGGTTCATGATGGGTGGAGCCTTTTCTGTCTCTGAGGCTCTTATCAGGAGGCCAGTCAACTAGCCCTTGGAGTCACTGATAGTCCTGGGTTCAAGCAGTGGAACAGGGCTCAAACATTAGAGAAGGCTTCTAAGGGTTCAAGGCAGGCTTCAGGCAGCAGAGCATCCCTTCCAGGTGCAGCAAAGCAGTCTTCTGAAGTACACAGTAAACCACAACAGCAGGAATATCTCTGAGAGTCCTTCAGCAGGTCCAAAAAGTGAACTGAAAAGGGTCCTATTTTCATTGTGCCTTCATTGAAGTTTCTTGAGAATTCCCTTTGAAGTAGTTAGAGTTTCCTGCCTCCCCTACACATGCTCCAGACTGACTGCAGGCACAATGTAATGGTGACAAGTGCTTTGTGTGAAGGCAGGGCACAGCCTATTGATTTGCAAGTGAGGCTGTGCCCAGCTTCACCTCCCTATCCTGCCAGTGATGGCCCATTCAGGCACACCTAATCCCTCTAGTGTGTGGCTGTCTGGGAGGAATATAAAACGTCCAGCTGCCAACTACACCTAGTCATGAGACCACAGAACAGGCTACATGCATCAAACAGGGTTGAAAATGCCAACTTGCTAAAAGTGGCATTTTCAAAATTGTAACTTAAAATCCAATTTTACCATTACAGAGGATTTTAAATAACTATTTCTCAGACATCAAACATAAAAAATGTTTGCCTGTTCCCAATCAAACGTTAGTACTTATTTAATATAATAAGGAAACCCAAAGTTTTTCTATGGGAGAGGTAGGACTCACAGTAGTGAAAAACAAATTTAGGGGGTCTTGATTACCAGGACATGTAAACCTTACAAGTATATGTCCAACCTTTTCATTAGAATATGCCCTGCCATATGGGTTACCTAGGGTCGACCTTAGGGGTGACCTAAATGCATTAAATTGGGAGTTTAAGCCTTGGCAAAGGGATTATATTACCACATTGAATTGGCAGTTTAAAACTGCATATACGCTGCAGAGGCAGGCCTGGGACATGTTTTAAAGGGTTACTTAAGTGGGTGGCACATTAAAGGCTGCTGGTCCATTGGTAGCATGTGGTATACGGGCCCTGGGTATATGGTATACAGATTTACTTGGGATGTATAAGTGAATTAAATATGCCAACCAAGCCAATTTTACCATATTTTAAGGAATAAGCACTTTAACACAGGTTAGCAGTGGGAAAGTGCGCAGAGTCCTAAAATCAACAAAAATGAATTCAGAAAAATAGGAGGTGAAGGCAAGCAGGTTTGGAGGAAGACCTACATAAGGCTGACAGGTCTAACAATAGTCTCAAAGTTTTGAATGAGGATGAAGGTGTTGTTGGTAAGGCTGCTATAGGTGGTAGGAAAACAAGTTTGGTTAAGAAAATACGAGATTTTTAACAAGGAAGTAATTCAGGAGATATTTTTTTTAAGTTAAATGCTTTAAGAGTGGTTCACATACAATGTGACCAACTGTAACCATTGTCCTGCATATGGCCAGGTGCACTTTAAATGTATTAAATTGATCATTTTAAAAACATTTATTAATGTTAGCAGAACAGTTAATTTGTTTAGGTATTGGGTGGAATGTAAAACAAATGGTAACTTTGATTCTTATAGCCTCCTATAAGTCAGGCAATGTCATGGGCAATGTTGTTCAAGGTCCTATTGTATGAACTGAAATATTTAATTGGGAGGGAAATGTATAGCTGTATTATTTAGTTTGGATAAGGAGTTGTATATGCCTACTTAATGCAAAATTGTGGTTGATTGAAGGAACCTTGAAGTTTTGGCCGATTTGTGTTCTGATGTATATTTTTCGGAGTCTTAGAGTATTGAAATTGCTGTAAAATAATTATACAAATGTATGTGCTTTGGATGGTTCCCATGTGTATTTTTTGTTGCACTGTCTTGTTTGAAAACAGCAGAATGAATGCAAAGGTTTATGCTGATATTAATGGTTAACCACACCTTAAGGAATGTTTCGATCAGTATCAGCAAATTAAGGCCCAGATTTATACTTTTTTTGTGCCACCTTACCGTCATTTTTTGACGCAAAAGTGGTGCAAACTTACAAAATACAGTTGTATTTTGTAAGTTTGCTCCGCTCTTGCGTCAATAAATGACGGTAAGACTGCGCAAAAAAAAGTTTAAATTAGGGCCTAAGTCTTAAATTGCATGAATTTTCTGAAGGCGTGATTTAACCAGCCACCCAACCTTTCTGTATAGATTTCGCCAATTTTTTGTATGTGCAAAGAATCTGGCTAATTAAGAACATAGGCTGATCCAAACTCAGTCAAACAGAATCTGGTCATTTGTTATCATTTCACTAGAATTCAGGAGCTTTTGGCTGTTTTGTAGGGTTCATGGTATTTTCTTCCTTGGATTTCAAAGTAGACAGACCTGTGGTCTGGGGACCCCTTGGAGTCCACAACACCTATTCAGGGGGTCCATGACTGCTTAGAAAATGAAATAGTATCAACCGACCAATAAGGTGTATAAATAAAGAAACAAAATGTGAAATCAAAAATTTGAGTTTTAACATTTTAAAACGTTCTGTAAATGTGAAGAAATTTAAAATTGGAGGCTAAAAGTTAAGTTTGTATCCTTATATTGATTCATGGGAGCAGTGCAAGTGCCTCAGAGAGAAAATAACATGAATGATGGGTGGCCTCAACTGAATTTAGAAAAGCTTCAGTCTTCCCATTAATTTTAAATTCATATTTTTTATATTTGTGTGCAAATTAAATACAATATTTCATCATTTGTGCATTTAATTGATGAATGCTTGTTTCTCTATTTTGTTGTACTGGTTTACAGTTCAAATCATAGACATTCCTTAGATTGGGGTCTCCGGCTTTAAAAAAATCACTCAGTGTGGGCCCGATTTCCAACAATGATTCAATGAAGGTCCCTGGATTCCAGTAATGATTAAGTGGGGGTCCACAAAAGTCAAAAGGTTAAGCACTACTGCTTCAGAGTGTGGAAATTTAGCTACTTTTATTAAACTAGATGTAGTTTTTTGAGACATTGAATGCTATTTGGGTTGGCTTCTGCCCCGTCTGTGATCCACAAACTCATACACTGTTTATTTGGGATCATGGTGGGGATGGTTGCCTTTCAGTAAAACATTCTGGTGTTTGCTCATACCATTAAAATCACAATCTTAGATTACATTTTGTTTTCTTGGCGGAAGAAAGGACTCTTTTGCTGCAGAATACATTTTTAGCTGAGTAGGTGGAGCATACTGGATATCGGATTATGCAGAAAGGTAAATCCCTAAAAGTGATTTAGTGAAATTGAATCCCTAAAGATGATTCAGTTCTATTGAGCTGGCACTGTCCCCAGTCATCAAACATCAATTAAATACTTTTAGGTCTGCAATGCTGTTATTTACTTTGTTGCAAATTTTACAATAATTGCCAATCCATTGGACTGAAAAAAATCAAAAAGTATTTGAGGTGCTAAATAAATCTATTTTGTTAGCATCTACCATTTTTACAATAAGCGAGATGTATGGTTACAGTGGATGATTTGTGTGAAGATTTTGGGATCTGTTCAGTCTCAAAATATACATAGAGTAGAAAAACAATTGTATTTGCATCTCAAGCATTTGGGTGTGTCTGGAGTGTGGAATATTTTTAAGACGTACTTTTAGGGCACTTAACACATCCATATCCCCTTCATTCCCTCACCTGCCATCACTTACTCTTAGTTACACCCTATTACCGACCCACTTATAGCAACATGTATACTCAATCACTCACCCCAATGCACCTCACAAACATTCTACATAATGGGGATGGGTGGTGATGGATTAACCCTCATGATTATCTCTATAGTCTTACCCACTAGCCAAACTAAGCTTGCAAGTCCACTTATTCTTAATGGCCCTGCGCATCGGATACAGCCCATTTGGCCATCCTCCTCTACAAACACCCCAAATGCACTTCATCTCTTACAGACTCCCCCAAGTGGGACGGGGATCAAAATCATAGAATGGTGATCCTAAAACCCACCTAAGTGATATGTTTGCGGTTGATACCCCTAACATTTGTCCACCCTACATCTCTTCCTCTTCCCAACCCAGTGGGAAAACTAGGCTATCATGTTGTTTGCAAAACTTCCAAAGGCCTCAAGTAGGCCCCCTCAACCTGAAACCTTACCCTGCACCCACAGCTAGCAACAATGAAATCACTAAACATAATCTTCCTGAATCCTAAGGGTTTGAATCACCAGTCAAAAGAACTAAAATATCAGATTTTTGTAAAGACATGTTGGGCAACATAGTCTTCCGTGAAGAAAACAAAATTGGCATTAAAGAAGCTCTAACACTGAGAAAGGGCTGGGTTGCAGAGGTGACTTGCTCTGATGCCTGTAAGAAGAAAATGGTGTGCACACGTTAATCTCTAAGAGATCTGGTTTAACTGTCATCGCCTCAGAACATGATAATGACGGTCAATGGTTGCTTACCAGACTTAATAACTGTGAAAATGACCTCTATATAATGAACATTTACGCCCCCAATGGGGATGACCCACATTTCTGGAACAGACTCAACTGGAAACTAGCAGACATCTCACGCCACTCAAGAATTATCTCCCAGTGGATCCCATACTAGACTGACACACAACTTTCAAATTTAAACCTCCTAGAGCTCATTTGCCCTTTGCGACCCCTGGCACTGCACTTGTGACCCCTGGCCTCAGAAGTGGCAAATTTAGTCCCAGGAACACAGTGGCAGTTCATCTTTATGGACGGCAGCTGGTGCTTCACTCACTTTGTTATATGCAAATTTTATTATACTAATAGTGAATAATATGTATTCAACATTAGTGTAATAAAAATGGAGTACAATAAGCTGGAATATGCATGGCAGCTGGAGTAAGTGAAAATGCTTTTAAATGTATGTTCTGTGCATGCTTGGGGGTGAAAGTGTGTTTATATGAGAATGTATTTATGTGTGAATTTGTGTGTATGTGTAAGTATGTGTGTATGAGTGAATGTGGAGGTCAAAGGGAGTGTGATGTGACTTCTGATACCCCTGGCATTTCGGTTAACTGATGTCGATGCCTAGGGCACACAAACAAATGCTCAACTTGTGCAATGAGCATTGTATCTTAGGCATCTATAGGATCCACAACCCTAAGGGTTATGATTTTACTTTCTTTTCCCCACCTCACTCAAGTTGTTCTCTCATTGACTACATTCTAGAAGACACATCTCTTTTGCCTGCCACCTCTAATACCACAATGCATCCTATTGTAGTATCAGATCATGCAGCAGCAGCATTGGTTTCTATTCTGAATCTTTTTAATAAAGAAAGGCACTCATTATGGTGCTTAAATGCTGCTATCCTAGAAGTTGATTCAGACATACAAGAATTAGAGAAGGAAATCAAACTATATTCTAAAGAAAATGAGTACTCTGTCCCCTCCGATGCTGTCTTATGGGACGCATTTAAGTGTGATATATGCGTTCAA
This sequence comes from Pleurodeles waltl, assembly GCF_031143425.1. Taxonomy (NCBI): domain Eukaryota; kingdom Metazoa; phylum Chordata; class Amphibia; order Caudata; family Salamandridae; genus Pleurodeles; species Pleurodeles waltl. The sequence continues at coordinate 836,515,293 of NC_090443.1, forward strand.
ATCATTAAACACATGTCCAAGAGAAACATGGATATAAAAAAAACACTACAAAAATTTGGCAGCAAAAAAAAAAAGAAAGCAATGACATTTCAACACTCCAAAGATGATCCCCTTTAAAAAAAAGTGAAACAACTAAAATGCAACTGTTACTCCATAATCATCAAATGGGCACATTTATGGGATCATGCACTGAAATCCAAAAGATTCCTTAACAGGGCAGGTAAGGCCTTAGTGGCCACCCTTCATTTTAACAATCGTAGTGACTAAATCCCACATATTAAAGCACCAGATAGTTCAACACAATTCTGGAACACAGAAATATTAGAGATGTTCAACAAGTTCTACGCAGACCTCTACAGCCCTCAGACAAATATCAATAAGGCAGATTGTTTGTCGTTCCTCCAGAGTCGTCCTACAAAATCAGTTTTGTAATCCAATAAAATCCACTTAAATTAGCCTTTAGAAGTTCAGGATATTGTAAACGCAGTAGATCCTACCCACTCGGGAAAAGCCCCAGGCTCAGATGGCTTCCCCATAATATTCTATAAAAAGTTGACAAGATCAATGATTGAGCCTTTAAAAGACACCCTTGACCACTTTGTCCTGCAAGGCAAGGTCTCAGGAACTGCCTCCTATTCCACAATTGTAGAGATACTTAAGGAGGGCAAAGACCACACCACTCGAAACACTAGCGCCCAATATACCTCCACAACATGTAAGCCAGAATATTAGCAAAAATCTTAGCCAAAAGACTGGAACCATACATCCCTAAATTTATTCACAATTCTGTCACAGAGTAGAAAAGACCCATTGCTCCATACTACCAGCTGCGCCATCACCCTTGGCACCGAAAAGGCATTTAATAAGGTCTTGTGGTCATTTCTGCAGTCAGTTCACGAGACACATAGCCTTGGGAAACAATTCATTAAAATGTCCATGGCATTGTATACCAACCCAAAAGCGAAAATTGGACTCAACGGCGCCCTTTTTACTCCCTTTGACCTCCACCAAGGTCCATTGATCCACTTCTACAAATAATCAATGTTTCCCCAGAAATTAAAGGGTTTTATTTTGCCACTATGTCATACAAAACTGCTGCATATGCAGACGATATTTCTCCTATTTTCCGACGATGTTGGGAAGGCCATCCCAGTGATAACTCACATAATCCATGATTTCTCCTGGGTATCTGCATATTCCTTAAGCAAAGACAAAACTGAAATACTTCCTCTCAACCCATATTGCTTACCCAAACACTTAGGAGTTTCGGGACTCAAGTGCAACCCAAATTGATCAAATATCTGGGTGTCTGGTTTACCAGCTTTCTATCTGCATCATTACAGCACAATGAAGCCCACACCATATCTAAAGTCAAAGACCTTCCCACCTCCTGGTCCCCTAAATACATCTTGGTGGGGCAGACTTTAAACCCTTAAAATGATGATTACCCCAGTAGTAAACTTCATCACTTTCATGCTTCCCCTTAAACTTTCATCCACTTTCTTAAACTCGATCGACAAACTAATGCCAGACTTTCTCTGGAACGGCAAAAGAGCAAGAATCACAAATCTTTTCAACAAAATTTTGCAGATGGGGACTGAAAACTGCCAAATTTGAATCTTTATCAGTCAGCCTTTTTGGCATCACAAGGATTTTGCTGGCTGCTGCCAGATACAATTAATCACCCCCGCTGGGTAGAGATTGAATGCTTATTATGTGAGCTCTTTAATTCCACCCCCATTATTACAATATAGGTATAAGCTCACACATTCTCAACAAATATTTAGCCCTGTCCAGGCCCCCTCCACCTCTAAAGCCACAAGTATGTACAAAATGGACCAAGCACCTAGACCCCCGACACATTGATTACCTCTCAGACAAAAATTGGTTACAAGTATGTAATACATCATTGCACAACAAAATTGCTCCCTCACTTCCACAATCAAAATTTTTCATTAGGAACTTTCATCGGACAAGTACCTGGTTATGCAATAGCAACAAATGCTGCAACTGTAACTTGACCTCTGGGGCACCAGAATATATGTTCTTTGGCTACCTCCACTTTGGTTTACTCTGGGCATTGATTAAAGACCAACTAGCAGAGATATTTGAAACACCAATTCCACTAAACTTTCCAAAGATTGTTCTAGGCTCCTGGGCGCACCTCTTGATGCTCTACACCTTGAACCCAATGATATGGCACTGCTGAACCTGTTACTCACCATTCAAGTTAAAGTCATACTCACAGAATGGAAGCTGTTCAACAACATATCCCATCACACATATTGGGCTTGGATCTCTTACCTTAGAGGGGCCCATAGCTCCCAGGAGGAGTCTCCGACCAACCCCACGATCTTGCAGGAAGCATAACGAACTCTGGATAGATTTGCGAAACGCAACATCAACATCTCTTCATCTTAGCTACAAGCAGCGACTGACATCTAAGACAATTAACTACCTTTCATCACAGACATTGTTCTCACTGGGTTCCCTTCTGTCTCCCTACCTCTCTTACCCTTCCCAGCAAAGGATATTTAGTGCGGTACACACATGAGATGTATGATATACAGTCTACTTTAACACAATTTGTCCCTGACTAAATGGGGTGTCCCACCTTTGGCACTCTGACCACTCTTGGTTGTTCATACTAGATTTTCGCCTCATAGGATCTGTATGGTATGCTACACTATTCCCGATGAGGATATGTATATTGGTCTACGTTTTTCCATCCCTAGCTCCAGAGATTGAATGTATCCCATGTATGTATAGCGCATGTTCTACTACATGGATTTTCCTTTTCTTTTTTTTCCTGTTTATTATATGAAACAGATCATTTGAGATAAAAGTGTGTCATAAGCTATTTACTTCTTTAGTGAATAATAGCACTGGAAACACATCAGCAAAATTAGTGTGCTTCTAACCTAAATTGTAACCATATTTTCTTTTCGGTTACTTACATACAGAGATAATGTAGTGCCTGATCACTTGTTCGATTTGCCTATGAAAATACAGGATGGAAAACTACTGAAATTTGTAGAATAGTGTCTAGTTATGAATCAGGTGATCATTAAAGAGGCTTTGGTGGAGGAATAACTGTGTGTTGGAGAAAGATCATATTTGTCAAAGACAGATGGTGGAAAGCAAAATAAATATTTTCTGAATCAGAGGTTTTCTGAAAATGTAGGAATGTCTTGGACGTGGCAGGTAATGTGGTTATGAAAAGGGATAATTATTTGTTACCTGTATTACTTAGAGATGTCATAAGTAAGACAGCTGATTTGGGGCATTTTGGTGAAACTGCATGTAAAAGAAGAGTCTGAGAAGATTTTGGAGGCAGTTTATTGCGGTCATTCGGGGTGCATGTTAAAAATTGCAATGAATATTTAAATGCTGATAAGCCATACAGACTGTGTAGACCTTCAATTCAAATAAAATACCCGGCAAGCCATGACAGGATTTAACTTTGAATTTTTTGGCCAATATGATGGTAATGATGGAGGAGATAAATAGCATTTAGTTATGCATATTAAATATTTTTCAATGTAGGCAGAAGTTAAGTGAGTGTATTATTCCACTACGGATTTTGTGTTGGACTTAAATCTATAACAACCAACAACATTGTGTATTTCACGTTGTTAAAAGTGAAGCAGTTTGTCAACAGAAATGATACCGTGCATAAAAAAGCACTGAATTTTCCCAGTATGAATGATTTGTTTGAAAGGTTCAATAGTGTGGTAGCGGAACGTGTAAAATTACCTTTGGCTGCTAATTTGCATATGAAGGAACAAATTGTTTTTTAAAAAGTGGTTACATCATTGTATACCTCACAGCACTACTAAGTTCCCACGTTCTGAGCTTTTGCAAGGTCACAAACCATTGTCAAAGATTAATCCATTTTGAGTTTAACAATAAATCAGAAAGCATGCCTTGTGAATAAATATATGCTCAGATGATGGCAAATTTGATGTTTATGATTCTAACTCTAAAGTGGTAAAGGAAGTAATTGAGGTCAGTGATTTTGTGAACTTTAAAGAACATTAGTTGGTTGAAAAAGGCTTGTTGAAGTTTTCCAAATTGTTCAAAGTAATTTAGATGGGAAAATAGTTGGCTTAATAATGGTTCATGGTGGCGTCTCAATTGTGGCCTCATCAGGTTGGTGAAAAAGTGTAGTCAAAATAAGAATGAGGGTTTAGGTTTGAATGATGCACTGCATGTTAGTATTTTGGCATGTTCCTCATCTGATAGAGAAGATGTTATTGTTCAATGTTGTGATTTTTGTTTGTGTGAAATTAGATTTTCTGTTGATAGTTCACATGGTCGATTCCGGTAAGCTGTGGCCAAGAAAAGAAGTAATGATGAAGTGAGTGTTTGTGCTGAAGGGTTACATTGCACTAACAGGAAGGGTACCTTACCAGCAGAATTGTCCAACAAAGGGCTGGATTAGTTTTTCTGGGATTTTGTAAATAAAGAGATGTGTATTATTTAGTAGCTGTTAGAACTTGGAGAATAACTACTGGATCTGGCCAGCCAATCAGAATGCTCCTTTTGTGAGCAATAGCCGCAAACCTTCAAAGGGAATATCCTGTAGCTTCCAGCTCCCATTTCCTCCTGTGTGCCTTGTTCCAGAGGGAAGCACCCCACCTACAACTTGCACCTCGTTCAATGTGCTACTGCTTCTCTGAACGCTATAGCAGCAGCTCTTTCATCAAAAGCTGACCTAGTTCCCCTTTGTTCCTAATCCTTCCTTTCCCTAAAAATATCGTTTAAAGCCAGAGGTTCAGGCCCATATTGAGAAGAGAGTAACTAACAGCTATTATTGACCTGCAGGTAAGGGAAATAAGGCTATGAGGAGCTCCTACCCTCACCCATAGTAGAGAACTCAGCTTACCATGGGGCAGATTGCTCTTCTGATCACCGCAGCAACAACTCTTTCATCAGAAACTGATCTTGCTTCAAGTCAGTTCTAGGGAAATACTGAATAACAGTAGAAAAATTATCATGCCAGTTATTTTTCTGTTTTCCCTTAGATAGGGAAAGAGATGGGCTAGCACAGACTCAAAACATTATCATGTGGCTCAGGCAGTTAACAGCTATTATTGCTCATAGTTGCAGGAAATAACACTTAATTGTAGACTTGCAATCACATTGTCTATTAATAAGGTCATTCAGTGTAGCTCACATAATCTGTTCTCTAGTGTTATAGCTGAGTTCCATATGCCAATAGGAAGGTTCCTAATGAGATGAGTATTTTTATTGGAGAGTAGTATGTGCACTTGTGTGTAAATGGGTTATTGTTTTCTGCAAGATTTGAGCGCATGTTGAGTATCTACTACTATCAGAGTCTGATGTGAAAAAAATCACAGGAAGAAGTATAGGTATATCCAATTTCAAATCACTGCAGAGATGTGGAATTCCTATTGCCTGACACATATTGTTTGGGGTCAAGGGTGACACGTTTTTATGGGACAAGTAGGCCCAACCTACAGCAGCACAAACACTTTGGCTGCCAGTTTACAGAGAAGGGGACTGTCTGCAGTTAAGGTAATACATGTGCCCACAAGTTAATGCAGTTTGAACTTGTATTTATGTTTCATTAATGAGAAGCCTTCATTATTAGTGTGAGCTCTGTAAATAAACGTTTCAAGGTCACACTGCGCTACTGACAGTGGTTCCAGTTAAAAAAAAAAAAGTGTACACACCTTTGAAAAGTTTAATGATATGAGGCTAAGTATCATGCTCCCAAAATGCTCTCTGATTAGATGCAAATGTTTGCAGAAGCTTGTAAGCAAGAGTGATTCTTTGCTTTCAAAATAAAATGTTCAGAAAAAAATGCAAGTAGGGAAAAAAGTTTCACTACCATTACATTTTAGGTGCTATTTCTTTGAAGCGTCATTTAGTAAAATGTGTTGATGCATGCTAGTATTTCCCAAAAATAATTGTAATGGAAAATCAATGTAACTATTTTCAACACGATTATGGGAAGCATGAAAATAAACAAGCACTGGCAAAGCCAACTGATCTGACATTTTTTTGTCTCTCTTGATTTCATCAATGCATGTCTTGTTATGACATAGCTTTCGTAACGCTTTATTTTTGTGGGAGCTGCCAGGCTCTCACCACTGTAACAAACACTGGCAAAAAGAAAAACAATTTATTTGGTCTCAAAAAGCACACATTGCCACCAGTGGTGTAACAAAGGCCCGCATGCCCCTTAGCACAGCACTTTCCCTGAGTGAGTCTGGAGGTGGGAGGGCCTCCATGTTCTTTGCAGGGGAGCCCCCTCCAATTTCGTTACGCCACTGATTGCCACAATAGTTCCTGGCACTGAACAAAACTACTTTGTGCTCCAATATGCTCCTTATAGAAGAGCAGAATGAGATCACTCGCAGTAAAGCCAGCCGATAGAGAGAGAAATAGAAGTTTATAACGCCAGACCTAATTAGGGACCCAATTCTTAAAGAAAGTCACAAAAGTGCACCCATGGTATATGCCTCTGCATTAGTGGGTTTCATGAATTCACAAGAACTTAAATTCCAGAAACTATTTCTGAACTGTATTTTAGCACAAGCAAATATGCATGTGTAGATTTGCTCATGAAGAACTTCTACTTCTGCCACTGTCAGGAGTAAATTTCCAACCTTTCTCATTATGGGAAAAGATTAGAGGAGAGCTGGTGGAAATCCTTAAAACATGCAAGTTAGTAGGTTTGCAGACTCAAAGCCATTCCAGCCCTGGAACTACTGCTTACTGCTTCCTCCAGACCCAGTATGTAGATCTGCGCAATGGTGGCACAATAAGGAAATTGCTATAGCAGGGATTGAAATTGCAAGTATGCAAGCATACTATAGTAGTAGACCTGGCATAATCAGAGAGGCTATTATCTGAGCTCTTACATTATGCATTTGCTGCTCTAATTTGTCGCCACACTACCTTGTACCAAAGGGACAAGTAGATTTTTTTTACAGGACAAGTAGATTTAAGAAGCAACCTGTCCCATGGACAAGTAGATATTTTAATAAATTCCACACCCCTGCATTACAGGTGGAACTTTACAGCAATGTTTACACATCCAAATGGATACTTTCAATCTCACTTGTGCTGCCCAGTTTCAGTGTAATTCAATATGTTCTTACAGATCTTGAAAAACAATTATTAGTGGAGATAATATTGGTGAGGACTGCAGATGTTCAGTCCCTTTACCATTTTGTAGTTGGTCTTTTCAAGTTTGTTATGGCAGCTAGCCTTTTGAATAGCATACATTGCTACCACTCCTGGTGTCACAAGGTTGACCTATATGTGACCATATATTAAACGCATTATATGAACTAACTGAATACTAAAATGTAAAGTGGTGCACTTGACATGTATAATGGAGTGTATGCACTGTAGTAGTAGGTGACAAATATCATGTGGTATAACCTTATTAATTTAAGTGTAATCATTTATAGTGGTTCTGATACCATCCTCAAGCTACCCAAGAATGTTTACCCTTAATATGATAACAGTTTATTTTTTCATGTACACTAAATATAGTTGATTAATGCTGAGAAAAATGTAGTCCCCCATTATACTTGATGACGTGCTAACAATTTATTTCATTTTACATTAACTGTAACATGAATTTGGAAATGAGAAGATACAACCTATAATCATATATTGAAGAAGCTAACTTTACACTGTAACATGAATTGAATATGTCTTTGATATATTATGTCTTGACTTACTAGGCCTAAAGCCTTACAGCGTGAGGAACTGTTTTTCGTTTTCTGCTAACGTGTCATTTCATTGCAGGCAGCTGCACTGAGAAAAAGTTAGTTTGTAAATAGATGTGCTATTGTCTTATTCATGGAGAACTTGAGAAAGCAACCTTGGAAAGGTGCACGGAGAGACTGAAACAAGACTTGACTGCCTCTATTCATGATGTTCCAGTCATCACACAGGAGACCAAGGACAGTAACCTTCCCAGGATCGTCTTGGGAAAGTATGGACATGTTGCATATTACCCCGTGAAATGTGAGAAGATGAAACTGGTTTCAGCTTGATCAATGGAGGCAGTACCAATGTGTAATCTGGGACTTTAAGACTTTCAATGATTGATTGTAGGACAGAAGTGATTCCCTTTGGATTTGAGAGGTACAGACCTCTGACTTTCCTGTTTCCCATGCTTGCTGAGTGTGGCTTCAGCATACACTTGACTGTGTAAGAAGACCCTTGGCTGAACTTCTGATATGCTGATATCTTTACTTTTTGCTTGCTTTTTACCATCATTAGTTATTCTCTGTTTGCCCCTGATGGCCTTGTTCAATATTATTTTCATCTTGTATTTGCTTTTTACCCTTTTACCTTGTGTCCAGTAGACTGGGACATGCCCCTTTCCTTTAGAGTTTTAGAAGGTTTCTGACTGCCCTTGGCTAATTTAGTTAGATGTCTTATGGTTGCACTAATGTGTGACGGATTGAACCAGTGCTTGTTCTCGGAGCACCAAATAATTCTGTTGATTTTTTGTATGGCAGTCTCGAAGCTACTTGTTTGTTTTATGCTAATCCGTATGCATTTCTTTTATAGGTTCAGCTAACTGATGGCCATTCTGTATCTTTATAGCATGTTTTTGAGATTTGTTTAACATTAACTGGAGTATTCATTTGTAATGAAACCCTTTAACTTGATTTCCGACTTGGGTCTTCAGTGTGTAGCCACATTGTGATAGCTACATACTGAAGATGTCTAAATTATGATGGTGGATTGTTGACTACTTCCATGTCTTTCAACCCAATGTAGGGACACAAATGTTGTCAGCCTCTTTTAGAGCATACCAGGTAAATGCTCCATCAAAGCTGGTTGCTGAGTTATGGTTTAGTCCTCAGGAAGATAGAGATAGTGAATTTAGGGTGTTTCTTGACAAAATTGCCCAGACCTTGCCCAAAAGTCTAAACCCATTGATCAGTCAGAGGATTAATAGAGTTCCAGCATCATTCCAATGGAGCAGATTTATGAATATTAATAGGGTTACGCTTTGTCAAGATTTTGACTTTGTTAGGGGAAAGTGGTGCTTACTGCTAAGAGATTGAGATGATCAATGGGTCAGACGAGGCCTAAGATCCTGGTGTAGAAGACACTTGGAGTTGTTGTACTTGTCTGTGGCGTTCTTGTCGTGAGACATCGTCGACAGTACCATCTGTAAGGGAATTTTTTTTGTGTGATCGTGAGAGGTTAGTATAAGTGAATCTTGAGCACGCAAAGAGGAACTGGATCAATCTGAGTGACATTTGCTGGTCATATGTCATACAAAAGTGAGTGAATGTGCTATTAGGCCTGAAAGTGTATCTCCGTACTGTTTCCGAAGTGCTTGATTGCCCCGAACCTTTAGCGAAACAGACAAGGTTGTTGTCGTTTTTGAAAATGCTTGCCTTTAGGTTTGAATGAGAGGGTATTTGTGAGAGAAATTGTAAAGGAGGGTGAAGCTGCTGCAAGGAGTGAGATTGATTTCACATTGTGACGCGCTGCTACAGGTCTGAGGGTGTGACGCCACACTGGTATTGGTAGACTACGTCACAGAGTGTCACACTGGTACTGTTTGTAAACGTCGAGTAGAGGACTATGGGTGCAGAATTACTTCTTGATTCATAAACGAAAAGTTAATTGTGATAAATTTGATTGAAAAATGAAATTCTTTAAGGCATAGGAAAGTATTATGAAAGGTGATGCATTTATTCCAGTTAAAGAGGGAGTGGAGACCCTATCCGAATGTACACCAGGCCATTATGTATTGCCAAACATAGGTCTTCATGCATGTTTGTGGCTTGAAGAATGGCATAAGATCAGTGAGAAAGGGTGCATTAGCATTTCCACATCCTGGAACACACAATTTGAGAATTATTGAAAATTTGAGACGCACTTTAAACCTCCCCCTGACTTGTACACTAAATACTTGGGAACACATAGCTCATCAGAAACAGAAAGAGAGGTACAAAGAAGAATAAGGAAAGCATTGAGAACTTGTGCAGATGCTAGATGGGATGATCAGCAGAAGGTTTGGCGATCTGACATAAGAGAAAGGACTAAATTATATTTAGCAAAGGAAGATGAGGGAAAACCTAGAGAAAAAGAAAAAGAAGGAAACAAAGTGTGATAGTGAGAATATGGGTGAAAATTGAGAGACTGATGCAGACGATTAATTTATAAATTAATTACTGCTTTGTCGTTCACCTCCATATAACACTGTCCAAACAAAGGAAGTACTAGTGACAAGAAGCAATGAAACTTTCGATATATCTACTGCACCAATAGAACTGAATCTTAATTAGTGTTGTCAGAATGTAGGGATGCCTATTCCTCAGAATTCAAATGTTTTGACCAGATGCACTGACAGTAGGCCCAGGTGTTCCACTGTATGGTCCAGCGGCGACAAGAAACAACACACAAGCTTTAGCTGTTCCAGCTGTCCCGATGGGAAGTAATACCCCAGTTAATCAGAATGCTCCAATTGACACAACTATTAGAAGACTTCCTGGAGTACAGAGACAGATAACCCTATATGCATTTTTAATGCAAACCTGACTACAAGCAGAATAGGAGTTTCTCCCAGGTTGAGGGTTCCTGAAGGATCACCTACATTGACCTGCCCAAGCTAATGCTACCCTGAATGTTGGTGGTAGTATCCCTAACAGGAGATTACTCATGGATTTGTTAGACTAAGACATGTCAGTTGCTAATACTCCAGAGGATGACAACTCAAACTCTTCTAGAGGAGAGATAATACTTAATAACCGTGCAGAAATAAAAGGCTTCAGTGCTCAAGAATTAGATAATTGGTTTAAGATTTTAGAATCTACCAATGAAGCAGGAATGTCAACAATTAGTGAAGAACATCACATATTCTGGAGAGAGAGAAAACACTAGACGTATCCAGATTGAGCGTGGAAATTAATGAGATGATATTAGGAATGCTTCATTTAATACAGTTAGACACTTTGGGGGTCATTACGACCCTGGCGGAACAAGTCCGCCAGGGCCGTGGGACGCGGTGGCACCGCCGACAGGCCGGCGGTGCCCCGCGGGACATTCTGACCGCGGCGGCTCAGCCGCGGTCAGAGAAGGGAAACCGGCGGTCTCCCGCCGGTTTCCCGCTGCCCCAAAGGAATCCTCCAAGCCGGCGCAGCATGCTGCGCCGGCATGGGGATTCCGACTCCCCCTCCCGCCATCCAGTTCCTGGCGGTTCTCCCGCCGGGAACCGGATGGCGGGAGGGGGAGTCGCGGGGCCCCTGGGGGCCCCTGCCGTGCCCATGCCTATGGCATGGGCACGGCAGGGGCCCCCGTAAGAGGGCCCCTAAAAGTATTTCAGTGTCTGCAAAGCAGACACTGAAATACGCGACGGGTGCAACTGCACCCGTCGCACCTTCCCACTCCGCCGGCTCTATTACGAGCCGGCGTCATCGTGGGAAGGGAGTTTTCCCCTGGGCTGGCGGGCGGTCTTGTGAAGACCGCCCGCCAGCCCAGGGGAAAACTCGGAATACCCTCCGCGGTCTTACGACCGCGGAGCGGTATTTCGGAGGGGGGAAGCCTGGCGGGCGGCCTCCGCCGCCCGCCAGGCTCGGAATGAGGGCCTTTATACGTTACAAGGCGTGCAGCACAAGTTTATAAGAAATTATCTGATTTCGCTCAGTAGTACGAGATTGATTTAGAAAAGTGTTAAGCACTGTAGAAGAGTTACCGCTTAGATTTCACTGATCAAGCCATAACAATCATGAGAACCAAAGGACTGAAATTACAGATTAGGGAATTAATTAGCTGCATTTGAAAGTGGATTGAACTAGACAGAGGGGAACAATGATGGGTAAAGGACCAAAAGAAAGTGAGAATATATCTGCCTCCGGCTGGAGGAGAAGAGAGTTAGGAAGATGTACACATGCTTCCTGTGAGAGAAGTTCCAGGTGGAGGATTTGTTCACGTACCCTGGAGTGGAGGTGACATTCTGTCATTCATAAATGATTTCCCAAAACTGAAGAAGAAGCCTGTGGAATGGTACCGACAAGTTGAGAGATTATTGAAGCTTTCAAAGGTTTTGTGGAAAGATCTGAATACATTATTTGACATTGTTGATCCAAGTGTTTTGTGGGCTGAATGTAAATTGTCAGTTGATTGGCCTGAGAAAGTACCAATGAGAGATCCGTTGACAAAGGGTCTGTCTCCAATTGTGATGACAAAGTATCATAAGGTGATTGCATGTTTGAAAACACAGGTGTCCCTTAAGGATATTGATTGGCTGAAAATTCACAGAACAACTCAAGAATTTAAGCAGTAATTCATTCCTATTTTGACAAATTTCTGCAGGCTTTCAATCATTTCAGTAGTACAGAGACTATTGAGGCAAAATATATGGGTCATTTTGTGTTCAGGTTTTTGTAGGGATTGAAGCCAGAGATAAACAACGTGATTCAGCAGCATTTCATTTAGTGGCAGAACAAACCAATTGACGAAATCCTGCGATACTCAAAGTATTGAATTAATGAATTGGAATCGAAGCAGAAAAACACGAAGGAGTAGCTTATGATAATGCAGATGAAGGCTGCACAGAGCAGTTTGAATTCACAGTTTGTAGGGAACACTGGTGGTATGCAGGGAGTGTATAACAGGGAGCTCAGGTGATGGAAGGCGGTAATGGTTTTCAACTGCAGGGTAGAGGACGAGGTGTTCCAATAAATCAGAGTACAGGTGTGGATGTGATGACTTTGCAGAACACTACTGCAGTTCACGTGTGCAGCAAATTGGGCCATTGGAAGAGGGAATGTCCTTTGAATCCGAATAATAATCAGATGCAGAATAGTGGCTTCGTGCAGATGCTAGGGAATAATTAGATTCAGACCCAGCAGATACAGCGTTTGAGAATGCAGAATTATAATGTTCCCCAGAGACAACAGATGCCCGTTCTGCAAGCCCCAATGCCACAGCCCAGATCAAATGTTCCTTGACAAAATTCAAATCGGGTTGCAAATGCGAATACCAATCCTTTTGTAAATCAGTACCCAGGATCCCTATGGATGATGAGCACCTCTCAGACTGTTCCCAATGACAGTGCCCAAGAGAGGAGGAGGAATGCATGCTTGATGCTTCCTTAGAGGTAGACTAGAGTGGTCCATATGTTGATAATGTGAATGGACACTCTGTGTCATTTTTGGTTGAGACTAGTGCTACCAGCTCTACTGTGAGAACAGCTGAGGCTACTAACCTACCCCTCTCAGTAAGAACAATTCAAGTTGTGGGTGTTACAAACAAACAGTTGACAAGCCCAGTAACAGAAGCTGTACCCGTAAAAATAAGATCCTTTGAGGATAACCACCAATTTATAGTCTGTGAATTGAGTCCTGTGAGTCTGCTTGGACATGCTCTATTATGTAAATTAAATTGTTCTATCTTTTGCACTCCAAGAGGCATAGACATACAGATTTATGATAATGATATGGAATTTGAAATTGCGATTCAAAACCCAAGTGTCACTTTTTATCCTATGCTGGAGATTTGCCCAATGAGCTGAAAGAGACAGTGTTACCTGAAGTCTGGGACCTTTCTGGAAAAATATAGGACTCATTAAAGGTGTTGAACCTGTACTGATAAGAGTGAAGCCAAATGCTGAGTATCCAAGAACGCTTCAATACAATTTGACCCCTGAAACAATTGCAGGAATTATCCCAGTGACTAATTCCATGATTGAGCAAGGGATATTAAAGGAGATAATGGGGAGTCCATGTAGCTTTCTCATTATGAGACTGCAGAAGCCCTGGAAAATACTGCATTGTCCAGGATCTTAGAAAAATAAACAAGATAGTGGTTCCTTGTTGTCCTGTGGTTCCAAATCCAGAAGTGATTTTGTTTCAGATTCCATGTGAGGCTGAGTGGTTCACTGTGTTTGGCCTGTGTGAGACATTTTTCTTAATACCGCTGCATGAAGAGAACCGGTTTCGCTTTGTGTTTTGGTTTGCCAGTTGTGTTTTGACATGGTGCAGAGTCCCACAAGGGTATACGGAGAGTCCATCAATCTTCCACCAGCTTCTGAAGAAGAATCTGGAGTCCTTAAAAATGCCCTTTCATTCATTCTTGATTCGGTATATTGATGACCTTCTGGTGGAGTCAAATATACAGGAAGCTTGCAAATTTGACACGATTGCCCTGTTGAACCACTTAGCTGAGAATGGACATAACATATTCCCATCTAGATTGCAGTACTGTAAGAAGGAAGTTCTGTACCTCGAACATCACATTGAGAAAGGTGCAAGGAAGACGTCACAAGAGAGAACCTCAGCAATTCTGAAAATGAATCCCCCAACAACAAAGAAAGAAGTCAGGTTGTTTTGGGGAATGGTCGGCTACTGTCTGCAGTCGATTACAAACTTTTGCCTTCTGGCCAAGTCTTTACAGAGGCTGACACACAAGGATGTGTCTGTTTTGGTACCATTGGGTGACAACTGCATGCCTGCCTTCACAGAGCTGAGAGAAAATCTATACCATGCCTCTGCTCTGGGAATGCCTTATTACACCAAATGTTTTACTTTGTACTGCAGTGAGAGGGAAGGATGTGCTCTCTCAGTGCTATCTCAGATGCATGGAATCACACACATACCTGTCACATATTTTTCAGCCACACTCGACCCAGTGTCTTCGGCATTACCTGGCTGTCTTAAGTCGGTTGCAGCCATAAGTCTCAGCCTAGAACAGTGATAAAGCATTCTTATGGGTCATACCGTGAATGTTTTTGTGCCCGATCGTGTTAATATACATGAAAACCCAGTACTTAAACAGTAGCAGGTTAACAAGATATGAGCAGACCATCTGGGCTGCCCCAAATGTTAATCTCAGAAGGTGCAACACAATTAACCATGCTACATTACTTCCATTGCCTGTGAATGATAATGATAAAGATGAAATTGAGCACTGAATTATGCACCAAACCATGACCTGACATACGCGAGAGACACCACTTGCTGAACCTGATTATGTGATGTTTATTGATGGCTCTTGTCTAAGAGACCATGAGGGAAATCTGAGAGTTACCTATGCCATCTGTACTGTCTCAGATATGATTGAAGTCAACCTGGCTTCAAGGAGACTTTTCTGCACATGTGGCTGAACTAGTTGCCTTTACAAGAGCATGCTGTGTTTCGGAACAGCTGAAGGTGACCACTTACAAAAATAGTCAATATGGATTTGGTGGTGTTCATGACTTTGGACAGTTATGGTCCCAGAGAGGTATCATGACCTCTTCTGGCTCTCCAATTAGAAACAGAGAGAAAGTATATTATTTAATGAATGCATTACAGTTGCCTGCTCAGATTGTGGTTGCCAAGTGTTCTGCCCACCACAAAGACACTGACTATGTCACCACTCACAATAATTATGTGGATGAGGTAGCCCAATAGTGTGCTCGGTATTCTTATGTGTTAAATGGTGAATACATAAATGAGAGCTCAAATGAGACAGATTACAATCTCTTGTTAAGTGTTTCTGATACATGGGAGGAAGTGAAGAGGTTACAAGAAGAAGTGCCAGGTGCTGAACAAGAGGGTTGGATTAGAGCAGGATGTGTCAAACGAGATAAAGATGATGTTTGGATTTCAAGTGATGGAAGAATTGTGATGCCTAACAGTTTGTTACCCCTATGGCAAGGCATTACCACGTTCCAGCTCATGTGGGAAGTGATGACATGGTAAATCTTTTCCTCTAGACATGGTTTAACCCCAGGTTTAGATTGATGGCAGAACTTCTGTGTCACAGGTGTGTTGCATGTCAACAGATGAATGTAGGAAAATGAACTGCAGTTACATTGAGTCACATAGGAAGATCAAGGGGACCTTTCAACAGGATGCAATTAGATTTCATAAAACTACCTGTGTGCAATGGACTGATATACATCTTGGCTATTGTATGCATTTTCGCCCATTGGGTTGAGGCCTACCTGACCAGAAGGAATGATAGTCTCACAGTAGCAAAGCTGTTGTTAAGAGAACTGAGACCCAATTTCAGGCTCCTGACTTCTCTTGAGTTGGACTGAGGGATACACTTTAACAGTGAAGTCCTGAAGTTATTGTGTGCAGCATTGTAAGTTGAGCAGAGACTATATTGCAGTTACAGACTGGAGGCTTCTGGTCTTGTTGAGCAAGTCAACGGCTCTTTGAAATCCAGATTAGTTAGGGTATGCACTTCTCCTTTATTTGAAATGACCTGAGGCATTGCCTCTACTGTTGATGAGTCTTCTCCGTACTGCAGACAGGAAGGCAGACCTCTCATCCCATGAAATCCTTATGGTGTGAGCCATCAGATTGCTTGCTGTGCCTGCAAATGTGCTTGTGAACATTACAGATTACATTGTTCTTGATTACTGCAAAGGACAGCCTAATGTGGTTCATTCTATGTCTCATCAGGTTGGAGAAGCTACAGAACAGTCACAGTAGGACCAGTGCCATGACCTATGTCCAGGCACCTGGCTCATGGTGAAAAAGCATGTTCGGAAGTCATGCTTTGAGCCTCGGTGTAAAAGTTAATACTGGATTATTCTAGTGAAAACGATAACTGTGAAATGTGGAGGTCTCCCAAACTGGATCCATTCAGCACATACTCTTATAGTTTCCGGTCCCCTTGATGAAACAGTGCCTATCCCTGAAGGGTCCGTTACAGTGAGACGGAGGGATCAGGTTAGTCAATCTGCTGGAGATGAGCAAGTGACTGAAACAGCACATGTACAGTCTAAGGGGGGTCTGAGTGAGTCAACAGCTGAAGCAGGTACAGAAGAGTCGCGACAAGAAAGGTTGACTGCGTGAAACTCAGATGCTGACAAAGGACCTCATGCTGTAGCTAAACGAGTTGTAACTGGAGACCGGTGGTTAAGAAAATGGAAGAAATTGAAGAGTCTGACCAAAGTGACAGTGATAGTCAAGGGCCACTATTCCAGAGAACAAAGAAAGCAAGAGTACCCTGCAGGAGGTACGCTGCACCTGAATGGACATATTTTGTGAGAAATTACTAGGAGAGAGAATTTGGAGTCTTGTTTTAACAATTCAGATTCAGCTGAACACCTTTTAACTTATTCCTGTGGCAGAACAGAGCTTTGAAATTTAATTGCCACTTGATAGACTTGTTTGTTCTCGGAGCACTAGAAAATTCATGTTGGTGTTTTGTCCAGCAGTCTCCAAGCTACTTGTTTGTCTTATGCTAATCTGTATACATTTCTCCCATAGGTTTGGCTACCCGATTGCCATATGGTATCATTACAGCATGTTTTTGAGATTTGTTTACATTAACCTGAGTATTATTTTGTAGGGATGCACCCTAAACTGTATCTGCAGATGACCTAGGTTTCCTAAACTTTGTTTGCCACAAATGCAAGGTCTGAATACGGAGCCTCTTGTATGCTAAATGGAACTTAAGCTAAATGTGTTTCTACCAGAGATACATTTTACCAAGGGCCCCACACTGTGAAGTACAAGTAACTGTATCCAAAGCTGTGCAGTCCTTTATCAGCCAATATCATACAACTGCACCAAATCAAACAGTACTGAGCTCTCCCTTCTCTGGCCTACTTGGTCAGCCACCCCTCATCAGACAGTAAATCCTGTGCCGTCCTGTCTCCAGTCGTTAGACAGTGTCTTTAGGGAGTGCTGTGGAGCTTCCAGCCTAGCACACTCCTCCAAAGCATGTATGACCACCATCATAATATCTGCCATCTCACTTGGGCCAATATTTATACTTTTTTAGCGCCGCATTTGCGTCATTTTGTGACACAAAAGCAGCGCAAACTTACAAAATACAGTTGTATTTTGTAAGTTTGCGCCGTTTTTGCATCAAAAAGCGGTGCAAGTGCTGCACTAAAAAAGTATAAATATGGGCCTTAGTGTCATTGCCACACTGCCTACATTTGAGAGCAGATATATCAAACAGAGCTAGCACAAGAGGGACTGTGTTAGCCACTTTATAATATGAGCAGGAACTGAGGAGTGTCCCATAAAGTGTAAATGTCCACCCTTGATGTAAGCAGGTCATCAATGGTGCCAATCCTTTATACTTGATCTTTACTCATAAACCATCATACTCACTAAAATATTTTTCAGCTTTCAGAAAAGTATGGAGATATTTTCAGTGTGGACATGGGAAGTTTAAGATTTGTCGTGTTGAGTGGATTACAGACGATAAAGGAAGCCTTTGTTCACCAAGGTGACAGTTTTGCAGATCGACCACATATTCCTATCTTCTACAACATGTCAAAAGAATATGGTAAGTTTTGTTTTACATGGTTAACAATTAGCCAGTCATTTTTTTTATTAAGAATTTATAATGAATACACGTTGGGCCTGATTTAGAGTTTGGCGGACAAGTTACTCCATCACAAACATGACAGATATCCCATCCGGTGTATTATGATCTCCATAGGATGTAATGGAATTGTAAAATGGCAGATGGGATATCTGCCACGTTTGTGACAGAGTAACCGCATCCACCAAACTTTAAATCAGGTCCTTTGATCGTAATCATCACCAAGAGTATCTCAAGTCTGAGTTTGAGTACAGTGAACATTGTGGTATTTTCTGCATATTTGTGGATCACCAATATTCTTTAATTAAACTAAACTTAGAAACAATCTATCTTGAAAGCAATGCATTATGATTCAGTAGAGGTTTTGAGACTCACTGACATTTACACTAAGATTATCATTAACACTCACAGTTTTTCTGACTATACGTTTTTTATTAAAGTGGTTATTTTCATACTTATATTTACACTTTATATTGATATTGCTTTGTTCGGTATACTCTCATCCAATGTTACAAACCAGTTTGTTGTATCATTCTATTTATAACAGAAGTCTTAAAATTGAGGGGTGCGCCCCCTTAGGGGCCTTTGGATGTGTTCTGGGAAAGGGTTGGGGGAGCAAATGAGTCTGCAATAACTTGTAAATAAAGACAGCCTGGATGTGTGCCAGGTACATGTTCAAGCTGCCTTATTTTACATGCAGCAGTTAAAGTGCATATAAAGAGTGTGTGAACTGTACTCCTGAGTTGCATGGGGCAGATTCAGTGAGAGTGGAAAAAGGATTATAGACATGGTTAAAAAGAAGAAAATATTCTGCATTTTATAGTTTTTTTTCACCTTCATGTAACTGCTTATAAAATAACACGCACACACCTCAAATAAAAAAAAATTCAAGTTAAACTAATCAAAGGAAAATATAGGTGGTCATTACAACCCTGGCGGACGGTGTTAAAGCGGCGGTAAGACCGCCAACAGGCCTGCGGAAAAAAATATGAATTACGACTGTGGCAGAAACCGCCAACAAAGACAGCCACTTTAACACTCCGACCGCCACAGCGGTACAAACAAACAGCATGGCGGTCACCACCAACAGACAGGCGGAGGACAATGTACTGCCCACAGTATTACAACCTACCAATCTGCCATCTTTTCCGGGGCGGATTCACCGCAAACAAAAACACGGCGGAAACAGGACTTTGAAGGGAAAACGCTCACCTCTACACACCCCACGAGGAACCAGGACGCCATGGAACCCGAGCTTCAAATTTTCCCTGCCCTTATCTTCTTGCCCCTCTACCAGGAGCATGAACGCCGGCGGCGAAGACCACAGTGAGTACTGCACCTACGACACAGGGGAGGGAAAAAACAGGGACACACAGACGCAACACGCAACACCCCACCCTCACCCACTACAACACACACACTAATACAGCATGATACATCACAGTTACACCCCCCGAACCCCTGGAAGAATGCAAAGGCAAAAGGAAATTAGTGTAACCATTGTAATATATTAAAATCCAGTACTCAAATATATATATACACTATCAACAAATATATACACCAAGAATAGTAGTCCAGGTATAGCTCCAATTAAGTCCGTGGAACACTAGGCCCACATGGCGTGGGCGAGGCCCACACTCAAAACCCAAACATGACAGAGAGAACACTGCAGGGGCATCAGATAGCAATAAAACAGGCACCTCAGGGGGAAGAGAAAGGGGGGGCACTTCAGCCGGTTGAGTGCACGACGCCAAATCCACGAGGGGGCCCCATGCCCACTGTTCAATCCTGGGGAGTGCAAAGCCACAGTCTCTCAAGTCTCTACAGTGGGTGGTTTGCCCACTGTTCAATCCTGGGGAGTGCAAAGCCACAGTCTCTCAAGTCTCTACAGTGGGTGGGTTGCCCAATGCTGCATCCTGGGGAGTGCAAAGCCACAGTCTCTCAAGTCTTTACAATGGGTGGTTTGCCCACTGCTGCATCCTCGGGAGTGCAAAGCCACAGTCTCTCAAGTCTCTACAGTGGGTGGTTTGCCCACTGCTGCATCCTGGGGAGTGCAAAGCCACAGTCTCTCAAGTCTCTACAGTGGGTGGGTTGCCCACTGTTCAATCCTGGGGAGTGCAAAGCCACAGTCTCTCAAGTGGATAACAGTCTCCACTGGTTCTGGAGGGGGCTTTGTGCCCAGAGTGCTTCATCCTGCCAAGGACAGAGGTAGTGGATGCCTTTCTCCACTGGTTCTGGAGGGGGATTTGTGTCCAGAGTGCTTCATCTTGCATAGGACAGAGGTAGTGGATGCCTTTCTCCACTGGTTCTGGAGGGGGCTTTGTGCCCAGAGTGCTTCATCCTGCATAGGACAGAGGTAGTGGATGCCTTTCTCCACTGGTTCTGGAGGGGGCTTTGTGCCCAGAGAGCTTCATCCTGCATAGGACAGAGGTAGTGGATGCCTTTCTCCACTGGTTCTGGAGGGGGCTTTGTGCCCAGAGTGCTTCAACCTGCCAAGGACAGAGGTAGTGGATGCCTTTCTCCACTGGTTCTGGAGGGGGCTTTGTACCCAGAGTGCCTCATCCGGCATAGGACAGAGGTAGTGGGTGCCTTTCTAAACTGGTTCTGGAGGGGGCTTTGTGCCCAGAGTGCTTCATCCTGCATAGGACAGAGGTAGTGGATGCCTTTCTCCACTGGTTCTGGATGGGGCTTTGTGCCCAGAGTGCTTCATCCTGCTTGTGGCGAGCACAGTAGCGTCAGTGCCCTTGGCGCCCATGGGCCAGCGGTGCGTGTGGCGGAGGTGTCCTTGGCAGCGGTGCTTATGGCGGCGGTGCCCTGTTCAGCGGTGGTTGTGGCGGCGGTGTCCTGTTCAGCGGTGCTTGTGGCGGCAGGGTCCTTGGCAGCGACTCAGCTCCTGGCGGTCCTTTCTGGCCCAGCGACTCAGCTGCTGGCGGTCCTTTCTGGCCCAGCGGGGCTGGTGCTGGCGGTCCCTTCTGGCCCAGCGGGCCTGGTGCTGGCGGTCCTTTCTGGCCCAGCGGGGCTGGTGCTGGCGGTCCTTTCCGGGGCTGGTGCTGGCGGTCCTTTCTGGCCCAGCGGGACTGGTGCTGGCGGTCCTTTCTGGCCCAGCAGGGCTGGTGCTGGCGGTCCTTTCTGACCCAGCGGGGCTGGTGCTAGCGTTCCTTTCTGGTCCAGCGGGGCTGGTGCTGGGGGTCCCTTCTGGCCCAGCGGGGCTGGGGCTGGCGGTCCCTTCTGGCCCAGCGGGGCTGGTGCTGGCGGTCCTTTCTGGCCCAGCGGGGTTGGTGTTGGCGGTCCTTTCTGGCCCAGCGGGGCTGATGGCGGTGGCCTCCTGGGCAGCGGGCTGATGGCGGTGGCCTCCTGGGCAGCGGGCTGATGGTGGTGGCCTCCTGGGCAGTGGGGCTGATGGCGGTCTTCTCCGCCGTGCTCCTCTTCACAGATTTGCTGAGTTTCTTGTGCCCTTTCCCCACCTTGGAAGGTGTCGCAGCTGACTCCACACTCCCACCTGTACCCCTGGGAGCGGCTTTGGTAGCTGGAGTCTTCCCCCTCTTCCACCTGGCACTGGCCAAGTTTTGATGCTTGACAGGTGGGGGATTGTCCGTGTTGTGTCTCCGTGCCACACTGGCTGCCCTGCTGCCTGGTGCACTCCAGAATCCGGTGACTACTGGCACCACTGGTGCCGGATATGTTGTGGCTGAGGTGCTAGGTTGGGACCTGAAGAGTCGGGCCCTGGGAGACTGACGGGGTGGGGGAGGTGAGGGAAAGAGGTCAAGGGTGGACAGGAAAAGTTTTTGGGGAACACTGGGATGGATAGCTGGAGGGGGTTTGGGAGTGGAGGATGAGGTTGTGGTTGTAGGAGGTGTTCATTTGGTGACTTTGGTTGAAGGTGCATGCGCTGGAGGCTGTTGTGAGGTGGATGGCTGTTGGGTGGGTGTGTGCCTGCGTTTGTGTATCTTGGGAGGTGGTTTCACAGACACAGTGTGAGAGGACACAGGGGACGTGTGAATGGTAGTGGGGGTGGTGACTGCATGTGAGCGGGGTGTGGTGGTGTTAGAAATGGGGTCTTTGGTTGACAGTCAGGTTACCCCCTGTTCAAGCAAGGACCCTCACTCTAGTCAGGGTAAAAGAGAATCACCCTCAGCTAACCCCTGCTTACCCCCTTGGTAGCTTGGCAGAGCAGTAGGCTTAACTTCAGAGCGCTAGGTGTAAAGTATTTGTACCACCACACACAGTAACTTAATGAAAACACTACAAAATGACACAACACAGGTTTAGAACAATAGGAAATATTTATCTAAACAGAACAAGACCAAAACGACAAAAATCCGATATACACAAGTCAAGTTATGAATTTGTAGAGATTAAACTCAAAAATAGCGCTTAGAAACAAAAATGCTTCAATGAGATGTTAACACGGTGTCGTGACGGAGTCGTTCCAAACAAGCCGACACCAGCGGCGCCGGACACAGGGTCGTGTGGACCCCCAAGTACAGTACCTTTGGTGAAGAGTGAAAACAAGCCGATGCGCGAAGTCGGGAATCGCGGCGTCTGTGCGAAACGTTGAATCCGTGCACTTCAAGCGGCGTCGGTCACGACGTGGTGCGGCGACTTCCACGGAGTTGCGGACTTCAGCGGGGCTGCTGCGGCGTCGGGCCTGCGAAGAGCGTTGCGTTCCAGCGAAGGTCACGCCGTCAGGTGCAGGCGGCGTTACCGGATTCAGCAGCGGCGTCGGTCCGAAGTCGTCCGAAGTCGATTTCCTTGGATTCCACCAGCTTTCCTTTCAAGGGCCCAGGGACTGGATAGGGCACCACTTGTCGGGGCAGGAGTCTCTCCAGAGACTCCAGGTGCTGGCAGAGAGAAGTCTTTGCTGTCCCTGAGACTTCAAACAACAGGAGGCAAGCTCTAACTCAAGCCCTTGGAGATTTCTTCACAAGATGGAAGGCACACAAAGTCCAGTCTTTGCCCTCTTACTCTGGCAGAAGCAGCACTGCAGGAAAGCTCCACAAAGCACAGTCACAGGCTGGGCAGCACTTCTTCCTCAGCTATCAGCTCTTCTCCAGGCAGAGGTTCCTCTTGGTTCCAGAAGTGTTTCTAAAGTCTGTAGATTTGGGTGCCCTTCTTATACCCATTTTAGTCTTTGAAGTCACCTTTCTTCAAAGGGGACTCACACCTACTTGTGAAATCCTGCCTTGCCAAGGCAAGTCATCAGACACACAGCAGGGGGTTGGAGCCGGCATTGTCAGAGACAGGCACAGTCCTTTCAGATGAGAGTGACCACTCCACCCCTCCCTCCTAGCAGAGATGGCTAATCAGGAAATGCAGGTTACACCCCAGCCCCCTTTGTGTCACTGTCTGGTGTGAGGTGAAAAACAACCCAACTGTCAAACTGACCCAGACAGGGAATCCACAAACACAGCAGAGTCACAGAATGGTTTAAGCAAGAAAATGCTCACTTTCTAAAAGTGGCATTTTCAAACGCACAATCTTAAAATCAACTTTACTAAAAGATGTATTTTTAAATTGTGAGTTCAGGGACCCCAAACTCCACATGTTCATCTACTCTCTAGGGGAATCTACACTTTAATCATATTTAAAGGTAGCCCCCATGTTATCCTATGAGAGAGACAGGCCTTGCAACAGTGAAAAACGAAGTTGGCAGTATTTCACTGTCAGGACATATAAACCACATTACTATATGTCCTACCTTATCCATACACTGCACCCTGCCCTTGGGGCTACCTAGGGCCTACCTTAGGGGTGCCTTACATGTAAGAAAAGGGAAGGTTTAGGCCTGGCAAGTGGGTACACTTGCCAAGTCGAATTTACAGAGTAAAAATACACACACAGACACTGCAGTGGCAGGTGTGAGACATGATTACAGGGTTACTTGTGTGGGTGGCACAACCAGGGCTGCAGGCCCACTAGTAACATTTGATTTACAGGCCCTGGGCACCTCTAGTGCACTTTACTAGGGACTTAACAGTAAAACAAATATGCCAATCATGGAGAATCCATTACATACACATTTTAAACAGGAGCACTTGCACTTTAGCACTGGTTAGCAGTGGTAAAGTGCCCAGAGTAACAAAAACAATAAAATCAGAGTCCAGCACCCATCAACAACCTGGGGAACAGAGGCAAAAAGTTAAGGGAGACCACGCCAAGGATGAAAAGTCTAACAGGTGGTGTGTGTGCTGGTGATGGAAGTAGTGGCTGTAGATGTAGTGCATGCAGGTGTGAGTGGAGATGAGACTGGGAGGGAGGAGGGAGACGAGGAGGAAGGGGACACAGTGGAGGCAGTGGATGTTGGTGTGTCTGCATGTGTGTGATGCTTGTGTGAGTGCCTGTGGGTTGTGTGGTGCTTATGTTTGCCAGAGCTTCCCTTGTGTGTTGACATGTGTGCATGCTGGTCTGATGGTGTGCTTGGGGTAGGCTGAGGTACAGGGGTGTGGGTCTGGGTGGAGGCAGTTGGAGGGGGGAGACTAGAGACAGGGACAATGGCTGCCATCAGTGCTGAGGCCAGAGTCTGAAAAGCTCGCTGAAGGGCTGCCTGACCAGAATGAATGCCCTCCAGGAATGCATTTGTTTGTTGCAACTGCCTCTCTACACCCTGGATGGCATTCAAAATGGTAGACTGCCCAACAGTGAGGGACCTGAGGAGGTCAATGGCCTCCTCATTGAGGGCAGCAGGGGTGACTTGGACAGGGCCTGAGGTGCCTGGGGCGAAGGTGATGGCCACCCTCCTGGGTGAGCGGGCACGGGGCAAAGGCTGAGGGGCTGCTGGGAGGGCGGTGCTGGTAGGGGGGTGGCAGCTGTACCTGTAGATGCGGGGGGCACAGATGTGGCCGCCACCATAAGGGAGCTCCCATCAGAGGATGAGTCCGTATCACTGGTCTCAGCTTCTGTCCCCGCCGCGGAGCTCCCCTCGCTCTCCGTCCCACTGGTGTATTCAGACTCCATAGTGTCGCCCTCCAGGGCCATGTGGGATGCAGCTCCCTCCTGCTCCAGTGCCACTGCTCCTCCATCTGATGATGCTAATGCACACAAGAAAAGGGAGACCACAAAAAGGGGGGGGGGGGACAGAAGAAAGACATGTTGAGTGCATGCATTACCGCTACTGTTGGCGGACACGACAGACACAGAAGCCCCCTGCACTACGCAGCGCACTTGGGGTCCACAGTTCAAGCCCTGGGACATGGCCTACAAGGCTATGGCCGACATCTGCACACATGGATGTCACAGGAGCCTGACTAGGTGTAGTTGGCACTGTACACAGGTGGGATGGGGTGGCACAGGGTCTGCCAGAAGAAGGGGACCTAACTAGCACACTCGGCCTGGCCTAGGGAAACCCACAGCCCACCTCCCCCACCCAGACACCTCCACTGCGTGCTGAATCAGCTGAATGAGAGTGTACTCACCCCCTTGTGGCTACTGTGATGCCCTCAAGCACCCATCCAACTCCGGGTACGCCACTGCCAGAATCCTGAACATCAGGGGGGTCATGGTGCGACGGGCACCCCTCCCACGTTGGTTGGCCATCCCCAGCTGGGCCTCCGCCGTCTTCTTGCTCCAGCGGCGAATGTCCTCCCATCTCTTACGGCAGTGGGTGCTCCGTCTGTGGTAGCCCCTCAGGGTCCGGATGTCCTTGGCGATGGCATGCTAAACATCCTTCTTCTGGTGGGCGCTGACCTACAGGAACTGTACAGGGGAAAAAGAGAAGTTATTACCAACTGCACCGTCACAGTCATTGGCCCCCATCCCTACCCTTGCCATATGGCACATGCACTCACCGTCGTTTCATGCACGCCTCATTCTCACCCCACCATCTTTCATCCACACCACTCCACACAGGCATTGCCCATACATCATGCTCCCAGTGTACTTACCTGTTTGTCTGGAGGACCGTAGACTAGTGTGTACTGGGGGAGGACCACATCCACCAGTTTCTCCAACTCCTCCGATGTGAAGGAAGGGGCCCTTTCCCCAGACGCACAAGCCATTGTCTCTTCCAGACTGAGGTCACAGCAGCACTTGCAGTGTAGGTCCTGTCCTGTCGAAGATCAGGTATCGAGTGATTGAACAGATAGAAAATGGCAGTCACGTCTGAGGCAGTGCGTACCGTCACCGCCGGCGTACATCGTCAGTGGCTCCTGGGACCCATAGGGTCCAATGTTAACCAATGCAGAATTGCGCCACGGTCTTCGACCGCCTACCGCGACGTGTACAACGCCAGCGCAGTTACCTCACATCCCATTGTCCCACTTTAGAGGTCAGGCAGCCGCCATTTCAGGGGCCCACATGGCTCTATTTTTAACTGCGTCACACATACCTAGGCCTAGACTCAACACACATACAGGCCACTTTTCAGATTACGATTAGCGTTCTGTGTAAGCTGTGGGTACGTACCTCTGAGTTGGTTGACTCTGTGCTCGCTGTTGTCCTTCATAGGCACCGTCCGCTGGGACATGTGAGGAGATGGCGGCATCCTCCGGTGTACAGACCACTGGTGGACCTGCCAACAATGGAGGAAAGACATGTGATCATCACCTACAGGCTTGATCGTGCCACAGTCCTGGAACTGTGTGCCCAGTTGGAGTCAGACCTGATGTCAGCCATCCGCCATTCCACATGAATCCCCCCTCTAGTGCAGGTGCTGTCAGTACTCCATTTCCTTGCAAGTGGGTCATTTCAAACAGCAGTGGTCATAGCATCAGGGATGTCCCAGCCTATGTTTTCCAACGTGTTGTCCAGAGTGTTGTCTGCCCTGCTGAAACACATGCGGAGCTACATCGTTTTCCCTCAGGTGGAGGATTTGCCTGCAGTGAAAGGTGATTTCTATGCCCTGGGACATATCCCCAACATCATAGGTGCCATTGATGGGACACATGTGGCTTTGGTACCCCCCCCGCAGGTGTGAACAGGTGTACAGAAATCGGAAGAGTTAACATTCGATGAATGTGCAGATGGTGTGTTTGGCCGACCAGTACATCTCCCATGTTAATGCCAAATTCTCAGTGCATGATGCTTACATCCTGTGGAATAGCAGCATCCCTTATGTGATGGGGCAACTCCAGAGGCACTCTGTGTGGCTATTAGGTGAGCACCTGGAATCTAGTCAGTGGGAATGGCTGTCTGGGTCTGGGGATATCCCTACAGGTTAGTGTGTGTCTAACAGTTGTCCCTCGCCATTTGCAGGTGACTCTGGTTACCCCAACCTGTCATGGCTACTGACCCCAGTGAGGAATCCCAGGACAAGGGCAGAGGAACAGTACAATGAGGCCCATGGGCGAACTCGGAGGATTATAGAGCGGACCTTTGGCCTCCTGAAGGCCAGGTTCAGGTGCCTCCATATGACAGGTGGATCCCTATTGTACTCACCAAAGAAGGTGTACCTGATCATTGTGGCCTGCTGTATGCTTCACAACTTAGCTTTGCAACAACAGGTGCCTTTTCTGCAGGAGGATGGTCCAGATGGAGGTGTTGTGGCAGCTGTGGAGCCTGTGGACAGTGAAGACGAGGAAGCAGAAGAAGAGGACATTGATAACAGGAACTCTGTGATCCTGCAATACTTCCAGTGAGACACAGGTAAGAATATAAACCTGCCTACTACATGTACTTTAACAATACTACCTCTCTACTGTCTGTCGTTTTCACCCAGTGTATGGTCACTGAGTTGTCACTTTCCCTTACGATTTCACAGATGTGGGTCCTACTGTGTGACATCTGCTTTGTTTCCTCATGGACTAGAGCTGTGTGACATAGGTATGTTGACATTACAATTGAAAGAGCATTTTGACACTGTAATTGCTAATACACTATTTGGAAATCACAGACAGACTCCAGATTGTTTTGTGCTTTAAGGGTGTTTATTTAAGTGCTCAATATTGGAGGGTGCTGTAAAATGGTGAGGGGTGATGCTGGAGGAATGTCCATGGCAGAGTCCAGTCTATTAGTCTCACAGGTGCATTGCCCAAATGGGCATAGGAAGTGGAGCTGGGGCAGTTTGAGGATGGACAGGGTGACAAGGTGGGACAGAAGGATGACAATCAGGGTGGTCTCATTTCATGGCTGGGGTCTTGGCATCGTTCTCTGTCTTTGTCCTGGATCTCAGGGACCATTTGCGGGGTGGTTCTCCCTCTGCAGGGGGTGGGGTGCTGGTGTGGTGGTCCTGTGGTGGTACCTCCTGTCCACTGGCGCCGGTGGAGGTGGTGGGCAGTTCATCATCCAGGCTAGTGTGAGGGGCCCCTTGTTGTGCCACAGTGTCCCTTCTGGTGTTGAGGACTTCCTTCAGCACCTCTACGATGGTGCCCAGGGTGCAATTGATGGATCTGAGTTCCTCCCTGAATCCCAAATACTGTTCCTCCTGCAGCCGCTGGGTCTCCTGAAACTTGCCCAGTACCGTAGCCATCATCTCCTGGGAATGGTGGTAAGCTCCCATGATGTAGGAGAGGGCCTCGTGGAGAGTGGGTTCCCTGGGCCTGTCCTCCCCCTGTCGCACAGCAGCCCTCCCAGTTCCCATGTGTTCCTGGGCCTCTGTCCCCTGGACCTTGTGCCCACTGCCACTGCCCTCAGGTCCCTGTTGTTGTTGGGGTGGTGTGTTAGCCTGGGTTCCCTGTAGTGGTGGACACACTGCTGATTGACGTGTCCTGGGGGCAGAGGTATGGGTCCGCTGGGTGGGTGCTGGTGTTTCCAGATGGGGGAAGCTCTGTGGTGGCCTGTGACTATGTCAGGGGAACCGACTGTCCGAGGTTCCAGATGGGCCGGGCTGGTCATCTAGATCCAGTTGGACAGAGCTGCTGTCATCACTGTGGGCCTCTTCTGTTGGTGGTGTGGACATGGGTGGACCCTCCTGTCCGGTGACGTTGTGTAGGGGTCCTGCAGGGGTATAAAAGGATGTTTATTGCATCTGTGTGTGCCATGGTGTGCAATGGGTGGGTGACCGTGTACCCCAGTGCTTGCATTCCTGTGTGGGATCTTGTGTGATGGTGGTTTAGGGGGGTGTATGGGTATGTGCAGTGATGGGGGTAAGGGTGAGGGTGGGGGTATGTGATGGCATGCAGGTAGGGTGGGGGATGTAATAGTTAAGATTTTACTTACCAGAGTCCATTCCTCCATCTACTCCTGCGAGGCCCTCAGGATGCAGAATCGCCAAGACTTGTTCCTCCCATGTTGCTAGTTGTGGGGGAGGAGGTGGGGGTCCGCCGCCAGTCCACTGAACCGCAAGGTGGTGTCTTGAGACCACGGAACGCACCTTCCCCCAGAGGTCGTTCCACCTCTTCCTGATGTCATCCCTATTTCTTGGGTGCTGTCCCACTGCGTTAACCCTGTCCACGATTCTTCGCCATAGCTCCATCTTCTTAGCTATGGAGGTGTGCTGCACCTGTGATCCGAATAGCTGTGGCTCTACCCGGACGATTTCCTCCACCATGACCCTGAGCTCCTCCTCAGAGAACCTGGGGTGTCTTTGCCGTGCCATGGGGTGGTGTGGGTGATGTGTGGGGTGGTGTGTGTAGTGATAAGTGGGGTGATATTTAGTGGTATGTTGTGTGAGGTGCGTGGAAGTTATGTGGGTGATGGTATTGTGTGCCTGTGGATGGTTGGTAGTAGTTTGTAGTGTCTCTCTCGCCTTCTTTCGGTATTTTGGCCGTAGGGGTTTGTGGGTGATGTGGGTGTGTGTTTTATATTGTAATGGGTGTGTGGGAGTGGTGTGTGTATGTGTTTCAGGTGTGTGTATTTCGAATTGTCCAATGTGGCAGTGTTTTGTAAATGTGTGTGTATTTTGAGTGCGGCGGTGTGTACCGCCAGTGGAATACCGCGGTTGAAAGACCGCCGCGTGGATTAGTGGGTTGTGATAGTGTGGGTGTATTTATGTTGGCATGACGGTGGAGGTTTTAGTTTTCGCCAGTTTATCACTGACCTTTGGTGTGGCGGACTTGTGTGAGTGTCTGAATTTTGGCGGATTCCGAGCTGTGGGTTGTAATAGCTGTGGCAGAATTCCACGGCCGCGGCGGTGTGTTGGCGGTCTTCTGTACGGCGGTAAGCGGCTTTTACTGCCAATGTGGTAATGAGGGCCATAGTCTTTCAACTTAAGAAGCATTCAGTTGGCTAATGCGATCACTGCAGATGTCTATGTGTGTAACCAGGGAGTCCTCCCCCCACCCTCAGTGAGTTGCCACTGGATCTCAGTTATGGCGGTCTTACTATGAAAAAGGATGTGGGGTGTGCTTTCCTTGCAGCATTAGGGCCCAGGTTGCCATTGCTGCACATGGAACAGGGCCCAAGCAACTGAGGGGGGTCTAGATGTGTTTTGTATTGTGATTTGTGCTCACAGAATCAGAAAACCTACTTTAGGTAAGTGGCCTGGAAGCGATGGCCCCATTGAGTGGCAGGGAAGACAGCCTGCTTTGCAGAGATGTAGGTATCATTAGTGGTGCAACTTGCTGTGCCAGTGTTGCTTTGGACCTCAGAGCAAAGGCTTGAGGGATGGGAAAAATGAAGCAGAGGAGACAGCGTGATTTAAATTGGAGGGAGAGGGATGGTGTGAGATGGGAGCTCACGTTTTAATGAAGGCCAGAGGTAACATCTTGCTTTGCAGGGCGGTAGCTATCATTAGGGAAGCAGGTACAAATGACACTTTTGCCCAGGGGCCCGAGGGGCCCAGTGCATCAAAGTTATGTATGTTTACTAAAATATGTGGGCATGGGTGCTTATTTTCCTGATTACAGTAGGGCAGATGGCATCCTTGTTGCAAAAAGGGGGTCAACATGTGATAGCTCTTTTTTTTCAGAAAGAGACTGAGCTAGTTTCAAGTTTGAAGTGATGGTCAGGCATTGTGGAGAAGAAGTGAACGAAGAAGAGATAGCCTTCCTGTCAGGGCTACAGCTATCATTAGTGCAGCAGGTGAAGTTGTATTTAGGCAGGCAGCGTGCAATTATGGGAAGTAATGTTTTCGGTCAAATCAGTTTTTGTTTGATGCCTTTGCTTTTTTATAAGTCTCACATTTAGTGTGGATTACGAGCTATAGAAAAAACACCTCTGAAATGATCTCATTATCCATGCCCCCTGCAATCAGCCTTCCTGCTTCCCAAATCCTTGCCATAAAGATTTGGAGGGGGCCCAGGTTCAAATATTTTGCTTAGGGAGGCTCGTAGGAAAAAAGTTTGAAGACCTCTGATTTAGAATGTCCTTTATCTGTGTGACTAAGCAAGCAACTTTAAGCTTTTGTCTGTTTTGTGTCTGCTTTCTGTGTACTCTCTGTGCCTTTTTTGTCTTTGTACTCGTTGTCTTTCTCATTTTTTTCCTGTATGTGTGATGACCCATTTTCTGCCCCATTTGTTTTGTTTCCTTTGCTTTTGCTCACATGCCCCACCCTTTCTCTCCTCCAGAACCACTTACCTTTCCCGCCTCCCACTCTCCCACCTTCCCACCTCTGGTGCCTATTTCTGTCCCATCCACCACATGTAGGGTGATATCTTCTGAAAAGTGATTGCAAGATTTTCCCATACACCAGCTTGACCAAACCAACCAGGCTGATTTATATACTTTGGATGTTCCTGGTGCCCATGATTTATTGATGTTGTCTGAAGCTTAAGATGAAATTCCTGGATAAGATGGGGAAGTCCTGCTACTTTCCAGGCTGATAGGTGGAGGACATCATTGATAATTAGACAGTGAGGAAGATCCTGTTGGTTGAGTAGGAGTTCGGGAAAGGAAGGAGGAAGGATTGGAAAGTCTATTGCTAATTCTAGGAGGGGACGATACAATAGCCGAGACTGCCAGAATGGAACCACAAGGACTAGAATGGCCTTCTGTCGTCGCACCTGGGAGAGCACCCTGTTGATCAACAAAGAAGGGGGAAAGGCATAGTTGGTCTGTAGGGATTAATCCTGCAGAAAAGCAACCGTCACTAAGGCTAGAGGATCTGGTCTCCAGCTGAAAAACTGAGGAAGTTTGGAATTCAACCGGGATGAGAAAAGATCTATATGTAAAGGACCCCATTTGTGAAAAAGAATATTAAAGATGGATGGATGGAGCCAAATGCTGGAATTCCGTAGGTAGCTGGAATACTAGTCTGTCACTCAATTGTGGTCTCCTGGTAAGTATTCTGCTCGAACAGATTTTCTGACGGAGGCAAAACTCCCAGAAACGTTTCACCAGTTCTTCCAACGGCTTTGATCTGGTACAGCCGAGGTGATTGATGTATCTGACTGCTGACAGATTGTCCATTGGAAGGAGAATGGAACATTGAACTTTGTTATTTGCAAAACCTTTTTTGGCAAAGGAGCCTTCAAGCATCTCTAAACAATTGATGTGCAGTGAAGACTCCTGTGGAGACCATGTGCCTCCAGTCGATATTTGACCACACCTTGTGCCGCAACCTATCAGGCTTGCATCGGATTTTAATTCAAGATCTGGGGCTGAGGCAAAGATGGTTCTACCGCTCAATGCATCTAGGTGATCTAACCACCATTGAAGTTCTATACGGCAGTGGTTCCCAACCTTTTGACTTCTGTGGACCCCCATTTTATCAATACTGGAGCTCGGGGACCCCCACTGAATCATTATTGGAACACGGGGACCCCCACTGAGTCATTACTGATAGCTGGGACCTAATATTATAAAAAATTTTATGCAGTCGCGGACCCCCTGAGGAGGCTTTGCGGACCCCGAGGGGGCCCCGGCCCACAGGTTGGGAACCACTGCTATACGGGATTCGTGATCGAGGAGAATGAATAAGCAAGACCCCTGCGTAAATGATGAATTTTTAACCTCTGAAGAGCCGATAATGGAGAGGACCTGAGAATATAGCTTGAATCAAGAAAGAAAGCAGCTCAACAATCCTTGCAGGGGATTTGTTGAAGATGTAAGGAAGGCGTAAACGGTGGGTTATCTCTGATTGAATTGCTTTCACTTTTGACTCGGGTAAGTGAAGAGTTGCTTCTGTGGAGTTTACCAGGAAACCCAGGAACTCCATGTGTTGGGCTGGAGATAGAATTGATTTCTCCCTGTTCATGAGGAAACCCAGGTCTGAGAACAGAGAGCAAGTGAAGAAAATCTGTTTGGGAAGAGTTTGAAGATTCTGATTCATTAACAAAATGTCATCTAGATAAATAATCAGTCTGTTACCTTGAGCTCTGAGATGTGCCACCACTGGTATCATTAAGTTGGTGATACACCATGGGACCGATGAAAGACCGAAAGAAAGACAAGAAAACTGATATGTTTTTTCTTGGCACTGGAATTGTAGAAACATCTTGTGATCATGGTGAATAGAAATGGTGAGATATGCTTCTTGAAGGTCCAGATGCACCATCCAATCATTCTGTAATAAAGCATCAATGAGATGCAAAATAGTCTCCATTTTGAAATGACGGTAGACTACAAACTGGTTGAAGTGCTTCAAGTTTATGACGGGTTTACATTTTTTGTTTTTCCTCTGAACTAGAAAGATTTAACTCAGCAAATCCCCCGCAGGGTGTAGAGAGGTATGTTGAATTGCGTGTTTATGAAGTAGAGATTGAATTTCTTGTGATACCAGTGAAGTAGTTTCTGCTGAAGATGTGAGTGTGGTGGAAGGAAATTTTGAAAAGCCTGTTCAGAAAGCTCTATGGAATAACCCTGGTCCGTGTTTAAGACCCAAGGGTCTGCAATGATGGATTTCCACTTGTAAAGGAAGAATGTTATACAACCTCCCACGGAAAGATAGCCAAAAGGAACACTTACTTGCGGGGTGGGATTGCTTGAAGTTCTGTTGATCCTGGCCTTTAAATCCTCTTGATCTTTTGGGATAGAATTGCGGGCTGAACTCTTGTTAAGCATAGGAGGATCCTTTGTAACATTGAGGTCTCGAAATACAGCTGGCAAAGCGCCTCCTTTCTCTACCGGCCCTGGCAAAAACACGGTTGGTGAAGACCTTTTCAAAGACTGTTGTGCCTAATCCAAAGAGTCAAAAGTTGTTTCATATTTAAGTAATTCCATGATGAAGGAATCCCCGAACAATAAACAGTCAGCTTTAGCTCCAGGATCCATTGAAGCGAATTTAGCTAATTTTGAGTCCAATTTAATCAACAGCCCTTTGCGTCTCCAATGAGTTATCGCTGAATTAGCAGTTTCCAATAGACAGATGGCAAGTTGTACCCACAAAGATAATTCTTCTAGGTGTATGGCAATATTATCCAGTCTGGCTGTTTCCGCCATATGGAAGACACTGGATAATGGTCCGACGATGTCCAGCCTTTTATCCTGGTACACGGACCATGCTCTGTCTACCACTTTGTGGGAATCTTTCCCAAATTTGGTGAAGAAAGTTAACATTGAGGGATCACTAACATGAGTAGCCGTTATGTGAAGAAGGCATGGGGCACTCCGACCTAACTTGTGCTCTTATTTGCTTATCTAAAGGTAAGGGTAATTTAGCTGTGATATATTCCCCCACGTGATTGAAAGGAAGCCATTCGGTAGAGTTGGGATGGTGTATTAATTTGGTATCAAACATAGGCTTGCCCTCCGAGTCCAGAATTGGTTTAGAATAAAAAGGATCATTGGGAGGAGTAGACAATTTCAGTTTTTTAGGTGTAGGGCCAAACCCAAAAATGAGAATTGATCACGCCATCTGGATCATTATCAGTATAAGGATCGTCTAGATCATCATCTCTGTCTTGAATAGAAAAAATCACAATCTATTGAGCACTATCCTCCAGGTGCTTAGATTTGGTTTTACTTTTAGTACCTGGAACCTTCACCTCCTGATTAGGAGACCTGTGAGGAACTTTGTCCTCTATCTCATGTGAGGAAGACTCACCATCCAAAAGCAAAGTTTTTGATTCTGTTTGTGGACCTTGAGAAGCCACCGTAGTTTTGCACTTTCTGCCTGTCCCCCGCAGATAGGGCCATATCTATTGTGACATGATTGACATTACTGTATTTTTTTAATTTAATGGGAGTTCCTTGGGAGGCGATTGAAGGAGAGGGGGAAATCACAAACAAGAGAGACTTTCCTTTGAAGTAGGCCTACTGCAAGAGCAGAAAGGGGTATAAGAAGAGCACTCAAAACCCCTGAAAATGAGATCACTGTGATTGTGAGGAGGAAAAGCTAGGGCTGGGGTGTGACTGAGGAGAATAGGCTGTGCCCTCGCTGGGAGAGGTGACACGGTCACTCTGCCTCTGAGACATGGACCAGGTAATGTCGGAAACGACAAGCTCCAAGATAGTCTGAAAGGAGTCAGGGAATAACTGAATGAACGGCTAGGAAGAAACCCCAGAAAATATTGCTCCACCGAAGCCACATGAAGAGAAGTCCAACACAGCGATAGAAAATATGCCAAGGAATGGCGCTCGGCACCAAGGTATCAGGCGGGAGTCTGAAAATTAGGTGAAGCGTTGTGCGACACACTGAAAAGGTGCGTTTGGAAGGGAAGGGAATCAATAACAGTAACTTGGGACAACAATTTGAAAAAGTCACCATATTAAAATATAAGTATTGCTAATGTTAAATCACATATATGAAAGATATACTTATTTTGACTGTGAGCAGCAAGAAAAGAGGGCTGCTTGCAGTTAAGTAAAATATATCTTGGAGGGGTTCATCAACACTGATTGGTTGTTAACTTCGGTTCTACACTATTTCCATTGGCTGCAGCTTGTTTGTCATTTGGGATTTGTAGTTTTTTCTCTTGACTGTGGCATGCTATTTAAAATAAATCAGGAAAATATAGCATAATAGGAGCTTCTGGTCTTGACATAAAATTTAGTGATTTAATCATACCCAAACAGGATGATATAGAGTCATTGTGCCATCTACCACTTGAGGAGTATAATGTGCTATGGTATGTATAAGAAGTTACCACCAGTATGACACTGAGCTGGGAGGAAGAGTTCCAGGACTGAAGTAAGAAATAAACAAAGGTTTGGTTAAACGTACCACAGGCGATTGATATTAATAAATAAACCATCACCAAAGAATTGACACTGACATATTCATCCAATCGTGTAACGTCAACCCAAATGGAGGTAAAATACATGATGGCACAAAATAAATATGTGGTTGACATACTCAAGAAGCATTAAAAAAAATTAACATTTCTAAATCAATGTAATGGCAATTCATGTGCCCGATAGACACTGTTCATTACAAAAATACATGCATCTCCTTGGGAGTTTTAAGGACCATTTCAAGAGCCGTGAGTTTGATTATCCATCTCCTTTAAAGTTGTCCAAATTGAAAAGGCATGGGTGGCAAAAAAATTATGGATTTAGGCCCAGATCTCTGTCCTGAGGGTGAATGTTTGACATTGTTCAGCATTCTGTCCATCACTTGTTCTTTTCGCATTTGTCGCCCCAAGTGGGAAGGGTATGCCCAGACGTGGGTCCCGTGCTCCCCATGCCACTGGAATCAAGCTAGCCTGGCTGATGAGGAGTGATACCCTGAGCCTGGTCCTAGGATTGTTGTTTCCAGTCCAGGGAGGACCTGGCTTGGCA
This sequence comes from Pleurodeles waltl, assembly GCF_031143425.1. Taxonomy (NCBI): domain Eukaryota; kingdom Metazoa; phylum Chordata; class Amphibia; order Caudata; family Salamandridae; genus Pleurodeles; species Pleurodeles waltl. Next base: position 836,552,061 of record NC_090443.1, read on the forward strand.
GTTCGGGCTGGACTGTTCCCATGGGAAACGGGGTCAAGACTGATTTGCATATAGCTGGGTCCAAATTGGAACGGTATGGGTGGCAAAAAAACCGATGGATTTAGGCCCAGATCTCTGTACTGTGGGTGAATGTATGACATTGTTCAGCATTCCGTCCATCACTTGTTCTTTTTTGCATTTGTCGCCCCAAGTGGGAAGGGTATGCCCAGACGTGGGCCGCTGTGCTCCCCATGCCACTGGAATCAAGATAGCCTGGCTGATGAAGGGTGATACCCTGAAACCGGTCCTAGGATGCTTGTTTCCAGTCCAGGGAGCACCTGGCTTGGCAGTTCGGGCTGGACTGTTCCCATGGGGAACAGGGTCAAGGCTGATTTGCATATAGCTGGGTCCAAAGTGGAACGGCATGGGTGGCAAAAAAACGATGGATTTAGGCCCAGATCTCTGTACAGGGGGTGAATGTTTGACATTGTTCACCATTCCGTCCATCACTTGTTCTTTTTGCATTTGTCGCCTTAAGTGGGAAGAGGATGCCCAGACGTGGGTCCCGTGCTCCCCATGCCACTGGAATCAATCTAGCCTGGCTGATTAAGGGTGATACCCTGAAACCGGTCCTAGGATGCTTGTTTCCAGTCCAGAGAGGACCTGGCTTGGCAGTTTGGGCTAGACTGTTCCCATGGGGAACAGGGTCAGGACTGATTTGCATATAGCTGGGTCCAAATTGGAACGGCATGGGTGGCAAAAAACGATGGATTTAGGCCCAGATCTCTGTACTGGGGGTGAATGTTTGACATTGTTCAGCATTCCGTCCATCACTTGTTCTTTTTGCATTTAAAGTTGTCTAAGGGCAAAGGTTCAGTTATCACCTCTAGACATAGGGCCTGATTCTGACCCCGGCGGTTCCTTACCGCCGGGGCCAGGGTCGGCGGGAGCACCGCCAACAGGCTGGCAGTGCCCCGCAGGGCATTCTGACCGCAGCGGTTTTGCCGCGGTCAGAAGTGGAAAACCGGCGGTCTCCCGCCGGTTTTCCGCTGCCCTGGGAATCCCCCATGGCGGCGCAGCAAGGATTCTGACAGCCCATACCGCCATCCTGTTCCTGGCGGTTCTCCCGCCAGGAACAGGATGGCGGTATGGGTTGTCGTGGGGCCCCTGGGGGCCCCTGCAGTGCCCATGCCAATGGCATGGGCACTGCAGGGGCCCCCGTAAGAGGGCCCCACTTTGTATTTCAGTGTCTGCATTGCAGACACTGAAATACGCGACGGGTGCCACTGCACCCGTCGCACCTTCCCACTCCGCCGGCTCAATTCTGAGCCGGCGTCCTCGTGGGAAGGGTCTTTTGCACTGGGCTGGCGGGCGGCCTTTTGGCGGTCGCCGGCCAGCCCAGTGCAAAAGCCAAAATACCCTCAGCGGTCTTTCGACCGCGGAGCGGTATTTTGGAGGGGGGAAGTCTGGCGGGGGGCCTCCGCCGCCCGCCAGACTCAGAATGACCCCCATAGTGCCTGTGTATCGATTCCACGGAAGGTAATCTTGACTGTCTCATTACCTTGGTGTATTGTGTTAAAATGTACTGTAAGAGGGTAGTTTGTGTTGTTTCTTATAGCCCCCAGGTGCTCCTGGGCCCTCTCCTTCAATGGTCTGCAGATGCCCCCAATATAAATCAGGTGGCATATGCAAAGAATACTATAAACCACAAATCTTGTGTTGCTGTTAATGAATTTTACAATTTTGTGTACCTTATTAGTGTTATAAATAAAAGTTCGAGTTTTGTCCATGGCAAGTCTACATTCATTACATGTGACACATTTACGGAATCCATTAGGTGGGGGAGGCAATCAGGTGTTCTGAGTACATGGTTCTAAGAAACTGGGACAGAGTGTCTGTTCAAGTGTTTTACCTCTCCCATTTGTGAGGACAGGTTTAATGATTAATGGTGACTTAAATGTGTTATCCCTTAGCAATAAATGCCAATGCCTGGCCAAGATTTTGTAAACCTCAGAACTGAGCACGGTTTATGGAGTAATTAGTGCAAGACACCTATGTGTGTCCCTTCTCTTGTTCCTGTTTTCAGTGAGTAGGGTCTCGCATTTGATCTTCCTGACCCCATGTTTCACTGCAAGAATAATGTCACCGGGCTAGCCCCTTTGAGTAAATCTGTTCATGATTTGTCTAGTTCAGTCACGAACTGCAGTTGCGTCTGGTCCTAATCTTTCCCCAGAAGGGGTAGTACAAACTTTTGGGGAAGGGTGGGAACTGGTGGTGTGAAGCACTGCATTACAAGCAGTGGCTTTCCTGTAGAGTGGCAGTCTCCAAATGTTGGCCCTCGACCTGTAGTGTGACTAGGTAGTCAATTTCATGAATGTTGAAGTGGTATGTGAATGAAATGTTAAGTGCTGTTTTCAGATATTGGAAAAATCTGTTGAGTGCTTCAAGATCACCGGACCAAAATATCAGAAAATCATCTGTCTGCCCCAGTATAAAATGTGCTGCCAACAATTCACCAGGACATACGGACCAAATGTGTGTGTTTTTATACAGCCCCATGTAGGGGTTGGCAAAGGATGGTGAAAATCTGACCCCCTAAGCAACACCTTGTATTTGGCAACACCAATTGCCATTGTGTACAAGGATGTTATTATCAAGTAGCATCTTAATTAAATCTCACAGCATCTCTGTATGCTTGTGTAGTGTGGCATCTCTGGTGTCTAGAAAATATTGGATAGCCCAGATACCCTGTTCTTTGTGGATGCACGAATAAAGGGAACAAATGTCCTAGGATATAGATACAAGTTCTGGGTGTGGGGTTATACAGGTATCAGAATTCTGTAGCCAAGATCAGACATATGTCCCTCCAGTATTGGAGTCTCAGGACCTGATTTATACTTTTTTAGCACTGCATTTGTGTAATTTTTTTATGCAAAAGCGGCGCAAATGTACAAAATATAATTGAATTATGTAACTTTGCGGCGCTTTTGAGTAAAATAATTATGCAAATGCGGTGCTAAAAAAGTATAAATCAGGCCCTCAGTTCCAAAAGAACATTGGTGTCTTTGAGTGGATTGTGTGTGAGTTTCTGATTGGAGGCAGTGTTCGATAATTGTTTATTTCTTTTGTGCAGTCTACCCTGTTCATTACCATGATGTTTCCACCCTTATCAGCCTCCCCAATGACTATATTCTTTTGCATTGTTAGAGAGTGTGGGGTCTGTCTCTCCTCTTTGGTAATGTTGTGTCTAAAAAGTCTGCGTCCCTGTATTAAATTACTTCCTGGTTAAATATGTCAATTTCATTGCCAGTAGGTAGACAAGAAGTGAATTTAGACTTACCCTTCAGACCACTGTCACTATCCAAGTTAGAGCAAATTTCAAGATCCCCCATTATCTCCTGAACTAAGAGCATGGCACCTTGAGTATCCTCTAAGGATAAAAGTGTCTGTATATCTCGTAAGTCACTAATGGTCTTGTTACATTCAGGAAAATCTATGCTGAGGATGGGGAGTTGTTGACTTTTACCAAGAAAGAATTTTTGAAGTTTTCATTTCCATATAAACTTAAAACAATCTACATTTAGATTCATAACCTGTGCACAATAATTTTATTTCAGCGGTACTGAGCTCATAGTTGGACAGATTGATTACAGATACGTCATCACAGTCACCAGACCCCCCAGGAGTGAGACTGATTTGTTTGAGACCCCTTCCCTCTATTTTTGTTTTGTTCCTCCGTCTTGTTTTACACCTTCTGTTTTTTATGGAGTTAGCCCTTCTGTAACTTTGCCGGGTCCCTCTGTGAAATCTCTCCAGTTCCAATAAAAGAGTATTGGATGAAGTGGTAGCTGGTGGTTCTGCAGAGGGGCACCAGTCACCACTAGAGTGACTGAGAATGCTGGAAACATCTGATTCACTTGTGGAAGCAACACTGCTAGTGTCTTTGTTACTGGCACCCGTGTACTTTGTTCTGTACTGATTGTGTCCTGATATTATCATGCGTAGGTGTACACCCTGCCATTCCTATAGTATTTCTCATCCCTCCTAGTCATGCACATCTTCTTATCCTTCGTGTATAACTGGTGATTGTGGAGTACTTCCCCGAGAATCTGCAAATTTTTCTCTGTAACTTCAGTCATGTTCAGATTTTTTTTTACATTTCATTTTCAGGTTCATCAGTATGCTTTAGTAACTTGTTTCCCTTTAGTTCAGCATCTCTAATAAGCATATCCATCATTCCTAGCGAGGAAGTGAGAAAAAGTTGTTCCCACTCCTTCAAATGGTTCTCATCTAGATCTAGTTTCCCAAAGGTGGGGGAAATAACTACACATAAGCCCCTAGGGACTTGTTTGTGGTCAATATATCTATGTAAAATGGTGGAATCCCACCATCTAGAGAGTTCCTGTTTTCCTGATCTTGATGGGCCTGGCGTGAAGGCAGCAGAAACACCTTTTGACATAAATGAACGTGTCACTGTCTTGTAGGAATTGCAACAGTTCTGTGATGATAATTCTTCCAAAAATGCCGCCTCCACAGGAATTAAGGATATGCCTATAACATCTACCGGCTGGATTCCCAGAGTTGGGGATCTTGTACGTGAAAAAGTCACAGTGAAAAAGGAATTTGTCCCTTCTTATCGAGCACCAGTCCCTGTACTAGGGATACAAGGTACCAGAACTGTTATTATACCACCATTGGCAGGTGCCAAAGAAAATCGTTTTGTCTCCATTGACAATGTCAAATTACACCATGTGGCAGATCCTGCACAGCAGACCAAGAGGAACATCCAGTAGTTCCCGAATCCCTCTCACTACTGGCGAAGAAGTTCCTCTACAAGTTGTTTATACCAACACCGAGACCTCTCTGATCTTGGGGCGGGTGGAAGATGATCTTGCATTAGTTCCACTAACGTCAACCAATTTAGAAACATTTGACCAAGTCAACTCGACTTCAAGCCAAACGGATGGTGCTGTCTATAGTGTTCCACCGCAGGAAACACCAACTTCACCAATGACAACGGCTCCGCTATTTGCACAGACTGCCTCTGGTTATTTTGCCGACTTCACCTATGATTTCTCAGACTCATTCGAATCTTCGACAGCTGATCTGTCAAGTACACGTAAGCTAGCAAACTGGCTTAAAGAAATGTATTTTATTTTTCCATGGAATTATCTATGGCTGTCTTTGACTGTCCTAGCATTTCTACTATGGATTGGTTTTGTTATTACCTTTTTCCTGTTAATACATGGTCATTTTTTACCTGAAAGTTCGAAAGTTGAACTGGTGGAGGAGGTTTTGAAACCACATTTTTCTTCACACAAGGTCCGAAGAGACTTATCCTTTGTGAACATTTCTGCAGTGCCAATTCCTGATGGGATTGTGTGGGACAAAGTAATGTTTGATATATATGGTCCCATGGAAGTTATTCAAATACCATATGTGTTCAAATTATCAATGAATGATATAGTGATACCAGGCATTGTTTCTGATGATTGGGATGTGAAAAAAGTTGATTCTATGATGACTGAATTGCAATATTCTACTGTCTTTGAAAACAAAAATGTTTACCAATTCAATTAAAATTATGGTGATATGTTTTGCTATAATTACTATGGGCACCATTTCATACATAGAGCGAGCAGCCCAAAAACTGTATTTAGTTACACGCAATGGCAGCATTGCCCAACTCAACCGCAAAGGAGTTCCAAAACATGTTAAATGGCAAAAATACAGTAATGCAACTGAAGATGAGCTGGATGAGTGGGTCCAGAATGGTACGTTCAATGCTTCACTGACACGTCCAGGCAGGTGGTTATTGTGGCCAATAGATACAAATAAGTGTCATCAACGTTTTATTAACTCCTCGGGGGGTTTTAGGACAAGTAGGCCAGACCCTCGCTATATATCACCAGAGCATGCAGAAATAATTACAACATATAGTGTGGGTAAAGTATGCCAACAATGGCTAAAATCATCCTCACTGAACGTGGTTAGAGAACACCTCAGTCTCCTGTCTAACACCACTGGCTTACAAGATTTCTTGTCAGGCCCTACAACACCACATAAAAAGCATTTTTTATTTGCAGTATACACTGAGATTTGGAAACTTTCCCAACAAGATGCTGCTGCCCGGTTAAGTCAAATAGACCAGGAAAATTTTTAAAAGGCATTAGCTGTTGTGGATAATGGGATTAACACCTTGTCCGACCAGATATATACAATTAACAACATTGTCTCCTGCTATACTGTAGACATTATACAATCGGATATGTCTTCCTTACCCCATGGACAGAGTCAGATCAGGTCCATTATGCAGTTGGGTTGGACACTTCACACATTGAAGGCGGGTCGCGTTCCATGGCAGCACGTCAGTGCAAGGGAAATATTTTCTTCTTTTAATCTAACGCGACAACAACTACTAATGGCTAAGAAGGAAGCGACTTATGTCATGCTTAACATCGAGAAATTAGAAAAGTTGCCTTTTACCATGGCCGAAATACCATCGGCTGAGTGGTTAATACATGGGGTCATTAATCTGCCTATTTCCACACTGCAATTCACCTCTTGTTTAAAACACATTCAGGCAGACAGATATGAAAAACTGGGAGATAGTTACATTCATGAGGTGTGGGAGCTTCCCTTCTCGTACAAATGCTTCAGTGGCATCAAAGAGGTATTTCTTAGCGGTAGTGAATGCGAGATTTCAGTCAGCCATTCAATGATTTTGTAAACAGCTGTCCATGCATGGGGCGTGTAACACCTCGGCTGCAAACTTGGCTTGTTATCTTAAGGGAGTTCCAGTCCCCTTGATTAGACCTACGTTCCAGGTGCTTTCAAATGGCAGCTACGTCCACTCAATAGTGAAGGCTGCTGCGGCATGCGGGACGGAATAGTTTACGTTGTTTCGGTCTCTAAGGTCATTACATGCTGCGGGAACGTACTGTTTCCCCCCACTAAATTTAAGGAGGTAGCTGATATTTGGCCTTACTTTGCTACTTCAAATGTGAATTTTGACAAGTTAAGTAGACTCAAGGCTTTATCGTTTCAAAAGCATGTGGCCCTTACATCTGCTCACGAGACCTACGCACTTCAAGTGGCAAGGTCATCAGCAGAAATACAGTCCCTGTTAAATACAAACTTTCCGAGACACTTTGGTGAACTCGTGGGACAAATATTTAATGTGTCCAGCACGACTGGAATCGCACATTTTTTCAAAGCTGTTGGTTCTGGTTTCCTTCACACCTTCTCCTCTATATTCGGTTTGATACCTTCAGCTATCCATTAAATTTTCGGTAGTATTTTTGGTGGATTTCCGATAACTTTGGCTTTATTAGCTGGCATCCTGCTGTTGCTGTTGGTTATACGCAATGGCTGTCCCGCCGCAATGAGGAGAAATGACGGCGCTCCCATCAGCGCAGCCGTGTCGTGAGCGTATGATGCAGCATTTTGGAGCAACACTCCTGGAGCAATTGGAGTGTGACTGGTCTTTGTCATTCAGACTGATTCTGTATTGTGTGCAGCCCGTGTTTCAGCGCCTCTGGTGCTCTTTCGAGCATGCACTGGAAGTTTGTCTTTCAGAGCAGCGCCCCTCAGCAATAGATGCTGATCTGTTGATGTTGTCGTTGAGGGTTCATTACCAGACATGCGCACTGAGGTTGCATTTGCTACATGAAGCTACTTAATAGTTACCCTTCCTGGAGGAAGTTGCTGACAACTCATCAATGGGCACTCCACGGGATGGCGCCTTTGTTGACACTGGGGCTATGGAACACACTTGCTCCTTGATCATTTTTGGCATGGACTTTCCGGTTCTGACACCTGCCGAAGTGAAAGTTCTCCTGTTCTCCATTACTCGTACTTAGTTTGGAACTTTTCTAAATTGACATGTCTTTGGAATTTGGTTATAAGTCACATGCTCATGTTTTAAATTGCCACGTAGTATGCTTGTGTGTCCTTTTAACTTGTCAAAATTTATCTGGTATTAAAATATATCTTAGGTTGAGCTTTTTAGCAATGAAATTTTAGTTTTGGCTTTCAACCACTTTAACTGACAAGGGGAGGGTTTTGTGTAGCCATGACAACATGGGAGGAGAAGGTCTAGGCTATCCTGCATCCCAAGGGCCTCACTGGAATAACTGGAGGGCTGCACAGTGGTAATTCACCCATACTTCTCTACCACCACGTACACCTACAAGGCACGTTTCCCCGTTACCCTATCTCCCTTCAACCCACTCCATCCCAAACTTATATCCACCCCCATAACCACCCTCAACAATTTTCCTCAGCATGCCCAACCCACTCAATCACACCTCTCCAACGTCATCATTCACACACATAAGTAATGCATGGTCAGCATGAAGCACTACCAATCCCACAATGCATCACCATACCCAAACGAAAGGTGGAAAAATGACACCCATCCCACAGGGAAACCCATAAATGCTGAACATGTATGTAAGAATGAACAACTATCATACATGTCCACAGATACCCTAGCCAATGTCAGCCGGTAGCATGTGCCAAGTCTGCCCAGTCCTCCACCAGAAGAAGGCCCCAGTGATGACAGCTAGTCTGGATGTCTGGATCTGGAGGATTTCCCTGGCCCATCTACACCTCTGGTCAGTCAGTCACCACAAACATCACCCAGCCTACCCCAGAGCACCCCAAATCGGACTTCACGACAACAGCAGCCATCCAACGTCCCCAAACCTCTGTCCCCAGGACACGTCAATCAACAGTGTGCCCACCTGTACCGGGACCGGAGTCAACACCTGTCAGGCAAGACGAAGAAGGTCCTGGTGTCAGAGGGAGTGGGCACACATTTTAGGAGACATGGGCGCAGGGGCTTGGGCCAGTGGGAGGATATCTGTTCGCCAAAGGGTGGCCCAACCCTGGGAACCGAGTGCCCAGGAGGCACTGTCCCAAGACCTAGGAGCATACCAGAAATCCCAGGACAGTATCGACCAGGTACTTACAACCTTGCAGAAGAACCAGAGGCTGCAGAGGGAACACTACCAGGAGGTCATGCAGCAGTTACAGGCCCACAATACCAACTTGTCTCTATTGCAGGGGTGCTCAGTGAAATTGCCACCATCATGCGTGAGTCCACAACATACCAGCGGGCCCCTTCCACTAGCCAGAGCACTGACCAGCCCTCTACATCTGCTGCAGCTAGTGAACTGGAGGACCTGCCACAGGACTCACAGTCCACTAGCACCCCTCCCTCTGTAGCAGAGGAACCACCCTGCAAACGTTCCCTGTGAGCAAACATCCTACAGAGACTGTAGCGAAGACCAAAACCACTGCCAGGAAGTGAGCCTCACCAACCTCTCCCTTGTGTGCCACTGAAACACCCTGTTCACTTTGGACTGCCATTGCTCCTTTGTCCTATGGCCCCATGAATACTACAACTGTACTAAAAACTAACTGGGCCACTACACTGAAGATTTTGTCCACCATCAGCCCACCCAATTGCACTATCCCTTCGTTTTTGTAAATGTAATAAACACACTTGAACACAGCAGGACTTGTGCATTTATTGCATGTATGTGCAATGTCTTGACCTTTATTTTATGTGCAAATGTCATGTGAAATGTGAATACATCCAATGTACACACAGCTTGGGGTACACATTACCAGTGTAGTGCTTGCCACAAGTCACCATCCACCAAACTGTGTGAAAGCAGTCTGTAGGCATTCCATGAATACACAGTAGTGACCACACCGACATCTAAAAAAAGGGAAATCATGAGAGATATTCAAATTAGAAGTAAAGAGAAGTAAAGCAACAAGAGCCCCTGTAACATGACAGCCTACATACATCTGGTCACATCCACTTAATAATTTGCACTGCAATTTACTCCAAACACTAGTAGTGACAGTACACAACTTTTTTAGGGCCTTAGACAAGATACCATGGTCTGAGCTATGCCATGTTCTCAGTAAGCCAATCCCTCCTCTGTAACACCTAATCCAGACCAAACTGTCAGGGACTATGAAATCACAGAGAGGTTGTGTAAGCATATTCAAACTCACTCTACATTTCCAGCAACAAGCGCTAAGTACTGTATGGACTGAGGATACAGTTGGACGTGGGCTTGTATGTGAAACTGCAAAACAGCTGATACATTGCATAGGCAGAATTTGCTTTTTAACCAATCATCATACCACTGGCAACACTAACCATAGTTGGAACCGTGTTAAGTTTCGTCATGCACACATTATAGATAGGTACATCATTGCAGCCACACAGCTCTTCATTGAACTGGTAGTATGAACAGAACTACAGTCTTACCTGATTGTCATTGGAAGTACTGGTGTATCAGGTGTGTCCTGTTGTCCACATCCTCCTCCTCCCCATCTTCCTCACTGTCTTCAGTTTCCTCTGCTGCCACAGGTGCATTGTCTCCCCCCTTCTCCTGCAGGAATGGCACATGCCTTCTGAAGGCCAAATTGTGAAGCATGCAGCAGGCCACGATTATCCGGCAGACCTTTACAGGGGCATAGGGTAGGGATCCACCAGAAATATGTAGGCACCTGAACCTGGCATCAGTAGCCCAAATGTTCATTCAATGACTCTTCTGGTCTATCCATGTGCCTCATTGTATTGATTCTCAGCCTCTGTCATCGGATTCCTCACCGGTGTCTACAGCCAGGATAGGTTTGGGTAGCTGGAGTCACCTGGAAATTGTGAGAAACTCACATTACATTTGTACAATACCACAAAGTGCAACTCCAGGTAGCATACTGTGACATACATTGTGTGATACATCATGCTCACCAAAGAGCCAGACTCTCTCTCTCTGTAGTTGTGTCATCATCTGTGGGACACTACTGTTCCTCATTACGTAGGCATCATGTACAGATCCTGGAAACTTGGCAGTAACATGAGAAATAATCTGATCAGCAAGGCACACCATCTGCACATTTATAGAATGATAACTCTTCATATTTCTGAACACCTGCACATTTCTCCTGGGAGGAACCAATGCAATATGTGTCCCATCAATGGCCCCAATCACATGTGGAATATGTCTCCTAGCATAGAAAGCAGCCTTAACAGTGGAAACTTCATCACTTTGGGGGAATGTGACATAGCTACTCATGTGTTTCAGCAAGGCATTCAGAACTCTTCTCAGCACTATAGCAAATATTGGCTGAGACATACCTGCAGCCAAGCCCACTGTCACCTGAAATGATCCACTGGCCAGGAAGTGTAGCACTGACAGCACCTGTACTGTAGGAGGTATTGCAGTCAGACTACAAACAGCAGGAATTAGATCTGGCTCCAATTGGTCACACAATTCAGTGATTGTGGCCCTGTCCAGACGATAGGTGAGAATTATATGGTGTTCCTCCATTGTGGCAAAGTCAACTAGGGGTCTATACACATATGCATTCCTCCTCCTCCGCAGTGGTTGGTATCTGAACAAACCAAACATCACAAGTGTGAGAAACCAGGAAGGATAGAAGCACAGAAAGGTGGTCATTATGAACACGGCGGTAACAACCGCCGTGTTCATGCTAGCGGTCAAAACACTGACCGCCAGCGACCCTGGAACCCCGCCGGCCAAATAAAGAACCTTTCTGTGGGCCGGCGGGTGGAAACATTGTTTCCGCTCGCTCACAGAAAGGCCAGGCCAGGACACTGACAGCGGCTCCACATGGACCTGCCGTCAATGCCTCTGTGTGGCGGGTGAAGCTGCACCCGTTACGCAGATCACTGGCCGAAAATCAGGCAGTGACCTGAACGACGGGGAACTGCACCGGGGCCCCTGCACTGCCCATGCAAAGTGCATGGGCAGTGAAGGGGCCCCCAGGGGTGCCCTGGGGCACCCCCTCTGCCAGCCTTTTCCTGGCGGGTGAACCCGCCAGGGAAAGGCTATTGGATAGGGAATCATTATCCGAAGGGTAGCTCAGCTATCCTGTCGGATAGTGTTATCACTCACTGCCATGCTGCCTGACGGCGGAAGACTGCCGGAGAGAGAGGGCTGCCGATGGCGGCCCTCACCATGTTCATAATGCGGCAGGTTGGCCCGCCATGGCGGGTGGAGGATTCAGCTGTCAACGCCGGCATGGCGGGCCAACCCGCCGTGTTCATCATGAGGGCCAAAATCACAGTAAATGGAGCTGTCTCATACATTTCAGGCAACCAAAGTTTGTAATATGCTCCTGTGACCTCTACATGCACACGGACTTCTGATGCTATACATTTTCATTATATGGTCATACTACCTCACAGTTGTAGTCTAAGTTGTGAGACGTGATTTGTATCATTACATTTAACATTTTTGTCAACTACTCTTATGCAAGCAGTGCACTGGTATGAGCTCTAATTTATGAGCCAGATTCTACCACCAACTGTATAAAGCAGACGTGTAGGAATTGCCTTGGTGTGTACCGTAAGTACCTATGATGCACATATCACTGGCTACCATGATAACAATCTTCAGAAAATGGCATCCTCCTGTCCAGCATGCAGTGGACAGGTGGAAGTGACCTCATTCCACCGGCATTTGTCGTCATGGCAGAGGGCGGTCTGAACCCCCGTGCACTCCTCATTGGTTAACATTGCAGTCTATGGAGAACAGGGTCCAATGATGATCTCCTCCGGCGGTGACAGTGATTACCGGCGTGGGCGTGACCGCCATTTTCAGAAGCCCATGTTACTTGACTCCTGACTCTCACCCTATCAAGATCTCCACTGCGTGAGCTGCTGTGTCCTGTGTCTGGAAGCAACAATGGCCCGTGCTACAGGGGATAGGGCCCCAGCCTTCACATCTGAAGAACTGGAGAAGCTTGTGGATGGGGTCCTACCCTTGTATGTGCTGTTGTATGGGCCTCCAGATCAACAGGTGAGCACCTTTTTGTTATTTTGGATGCAACATGGCTGTATGTTGATGAATGTGTGTGCATACAGTGTGTCCTTTAGGGAGTATGGTCTGCTGCATGCAGTATGTACACAGAGGTACGAGTGAGGTGTATGATGATTGTGGGATCTATGAAGAATGTAGTCCATTACTGTAACTGACAGAGTTGGATGGGTGCTCAAGGGCAGCACAGCAGCCACAGGGGGTGAGTACTCACTGTGTACGTTTGTTTCCTGGCATGGTCTTTTGATGTCAAGGTAATGGTCAGTGTATGCTTCAGTATGCCCTTATTGGTAATGCTGTATAGTTCTGCATTGCTATTGTGAGTGGTATGTACAAAAGGTATTAGTCATTTGCTGGGATTTCAGCTTCAATAAGGGCATACATCCTGACTCACCAGTGTAGGAGTGACGCTCTGATGTCCACTGTCTAGGTGGAATGACCTGGCAATTGCAAGTTGTACAGACACTGTAACGGAGTAAGTGTAGCTGTACCTTTGTCAACAGGCAGACATGGATTAGTGAGTCTCAGTAGGTGTGCAGATGGTAGCTTCTTCAGAGTTCATTTCAGCTGTTGTTCCCAAGCAATGGTGTGGTATTGCAGGTGTGTTGGTGATTGTTTATACTGTTGATAGTGTAAATTACCAGTGTCTCAATGTGATCTGTATGCCATATGTGCTGTTATTGACCCTGTGCTCCCTTTCTTTCTCCCTTACCCTCCCTCCTTTTCTTCTCCTGTCCCTGTGTGTATTAGCATCATCTGGCTAAGGAGCAGGGGCACTGGCAAGTGGGGGAGCTGCACCCCACGTGACCCAGGAGGCAGTGTCCACCGATGCCGAGGGGACCAGTGGATTGGAGGGCGAAGGGAGCATCACTGGGGAGCTGTTACTACTGTGTATGATTCCTCCTCCGATGGGAGCTCCCTGCTGGTGGCGGACCCCTCTGGGACCACCCTGGCAACATCATCTTCCACCACCCCCCCTTCCAGAACCGCCCTCCCAGTAGCGCCCCACCCAGTTGCCCATTCCCGCAACCATAGTGAATGACATCCAGGGGCTGGCATCCCAGATGCAGCAATGCAATGCCTACCTGGAAGTCATTCATGTTGGCTTGGCTGGCCTACAGAGATTGTTTCAGGCTCTGGCCTCCTCTTTGACAGCAGCCAGTGTCCCCAGTTCTTCCGTCCCCTCTCTAACTACCTGTACCCAGTCCCAGACCAGTGCTTAATTTGTGCTTGTTGTTTCCAATGCTGAGCACCGCCACTTATTTTTAGGGCCGGCGCTTATTCTTCTGCTTCAAGTCTGCTGCGAGCAAAAGACACATATGGGAAAGACAGAGGAAGAGAAAAATGAAAGTGCGTCACAGAGGTAGAAAACAGCGAGCTGCAAGAGTGAGCTGAAGGGGCAGGGCGTGGCTGTAAATGGATTGAAGAGGCCAGAGATGGCTTCAGTACTATGCTGCCTCAGTATTTTGTGCTCGCACATTAAATGCAGCAGCCGTGTTTTTAAGAGGACGGCTTTCAGCACCGGCACATTTTTATTTACAAATTAAGCACTGTCCCAGACCCCTCTCCTCCCACCCATCCCAAGCACACAATCAGAAGAGCATGCACCCAAGACAACTAACAGATTCTCAAGACATGGCTCTTCAGATGAGGCCCCTCCCCTCACCCCCAGCTCCTTGAGACCCTCACACGTGAGTAGCCATGCTTCACAAAAACTGATTTGTTTGATTGACTCGAAAGACAAGCACAAGCACCACAGATCACACCACAAGCATACACACAACCAACACACAGAAGCACACACAACAGCAGCCACTCCCTTCACTGTCTCCCCCTCCACCTCCTCCCTCACAGTCACATCAGCACTGACACCAGCATGCACTGTATCCTCAGTCCCAGATCCTGCCACCTGTTCAGCCTTGCCCACAGTCACCACAACAGCAGACACGCAGACTAGCACCCCATTCACCACATGCGCAGTCACCACCACCACCATCACGACCACATGCAGCACACCCACCTCACTTGCAGACACCACCCCAACATACATTCACACAATCTGTTTGTCCTCTCCCTCACTCCCTCTCTTCCCCCTCCACCCAAGACACGTATATGCTCCCACACACACTCAAGTCATCCACCTCTCACAACCACTTTGCATGCACCTACAACCCAGTCCAGCACACCTACACCTCCTACAACCACTCCCTCTACCTCCACTCCCAAACCTCCTCCCACACTCTGCCCCACTGTACCTAAAAAACCTTTCCTTGCCTGCCTTGACCTCTTTCCTCCTCCTAACTGACCCTGTGTTGTGCCTAAATGTAAGGTCCCGCTCCCCCAGCCCAGTCCCTCCAGTTCCCAGTCCTCCCATGGCCCCCTGTTTCGAATGTCCCTCCCACACTAAGAAACCTTCCACTACCGAGCACAAGGCAGCCACTCCCACCCCCTGCTCCAGACCCTCTCCCCAGCCACCTAAACAGAAGAGCAAGACCCCACCCCCTCCCAAACTAAAGTCCAAAGACCCCTCTTTCAAGAAGAAACCCCCCCATCCCCTACCGTCTGAGCTGCCTGCCTTCCACATTGATGTCCTTGCCCAGTGGAGTCACTTGGGCTGTCAGGAGTCAAATTGGGCCAATACCTTTTCCTCGTGTATTGGCGTGGACACTTGGACTGGCCAATGGCCCTTTGTTTGAAGGTTTTGTTTTGTTGTGGGTGCTATTCCTCACAGGTATTTGTTCTGCCTTTCTTTTCTCATGGCCTATGTAATTGTGTTTTTTTCAGCTGATTGTTCTCCATGTGTGTGGTATGTGTGTATGGCGTGTGTTGTGCGTGTGGGCGTGTCACTCTCCCCTCCCTCCCTTGTGTGCTAGGTGGCTGTACTCACGGTTGTTGTCTTTGTCGACGTCCCTGCTCCAGGATTTCTATTGCGTGGTACAGCATCGGCAGCACTTCCAGTTCGGGTTCCATGGCGGCCACGGACTCCTCTGTGTACTTGGAAGTGAGTGGCTCCTTTTATATGGCTCGTTTCCGCCGGCCTTTTCATGGCGGTGGTCCCGCCCTGGAAATCCTGGCGGTCTGCTATGTCGTAATATGGTGGGCAGTGAATGGTGTTCCGCCGAACTGAAGATGGCAACCGCCATGGTCGGTGGCCAGACTGCACTGGGGGTTCAAGCGGTGCATTGGCTGTATGTGGGAGGGATCACCGCTGTAGTCACAATATGGCGGTCTTCACCACCAGCCTTGCGGCGGTACTACGTCCATCACCGGCGTGGAAGTCAGCTGACCGCCAAAGTCGTAATGAGGGCCTAAGTCTGGGATGCAAAGTCCCTGTACTAAAAGTCTGGGGATAGTGCCACCCAGAAGAGGGCCAGTGTTAAGGTAGCAAAGAATAAGGGCTCCCCCACATTCGGATCATAGCATACCGCTAATGTAAGTGGCTCTCCA
This sequence comes from Pleurodeles waltl, assembly GCF_031143425.1. NCBI lineage: Eukaryota > Metazoa > Chordata > Amphibia > Caudata > Salamandridae > Pleurodeles > Pleurodeles waltl. The sequence goes on from NC_090443.1 coordinate 836,568,359, forward strand.
AACTGGTGCAGAAGAGATCATGTGGAGCTAAATGAAACCAAACAAAGAAACAATATAAATAATCACCACCGAACCCTGGGTGCACCATCAATCGGACACAATCAACAAATGACATTAATAATTTGGCAATCCGCATATAAGTGATCTTTATGACCGTGGCGATCTTCCGATCGCCGGGGCTAATGTGGCGGTATCACTGCCAACAGGCTGGCGGTGAAGACCGCCACATTATGAGTGTGGCGGGTTGGCAGCTGCCAACCCGCCACATCTCCACCCATACCGCCATGGTGGTATGAACCGCCTTGCTGGAGATTTTAATCTCTGACCCAGCGGTCCACAGAGGACCACCGGCGTTATTAGGAGCTGGCCCACCGCTATGGTTTCCGCGGCGGTAACACTGCCATGAAAACCATGGTGGTAGGGATGGCTCCCCCAGAAAGCACCTGAACCCCTTCCACCCCCCCCTACAGTCATAGCACCCCCCCCTCACAGAGCAACCCCCACCCCTACAAAGATAGCACCCCTCATCCCATACTCACATACAAAAACACAGACACCCACACGCACCGCGCATACACCCATTCACCTACACTTCGACACGCATCCACTCACACTCATGCATACATGCATCCATTCACTCATACTCACACGCATCCATACATGCATACACACAAACATCCCAACACGCATACTCACACTGACATGCAGACACGCACTCACTGCAACATTCATACATGCATTCACTTACACGCATACAACCACACATACACCACAACACTCACAGTCGCATTCACACACGCACACACACATTCATACACACACGCAGACACCACACACTCACACACAACACCCCCATCCCCTGTCAGATGCCCGACTTACCTTGTCTGGCGCGGAGGTCATCTGGCGCGGAATGGGAAGGGGTGCTGCCATGGCTGGCAGCACCCTGCCAGCAGGACACTGCCAGGCCGTATTGATGGTCTTAATACAGCTGGCGGCGTCCTTGTGGCGGGGTGGTGCAGGTGGTAGCAACGGCGGAGCGCCACCGCCCCCCAGCATGGCTACTGCCGACTATCTGCCCACAGTGTGGCGGAAATCCAGCAGTACCCATTAGATTACTGGCGGTCTTCTGGCACCTGTGGCTTTGGTGGTCTTGCTGAGAGACTGCCAAAGTCATAATGAGGGCCATAGTCTTACCGGCAGTGGGGGTGTTCCAAACGATCCTTCATCTCACAGTGCAGTCCGTGTCCCTGCCACCAGAACTGCATAAATGCCTCTCCCACATAATGACTCAGGCACTCATAAGCCCCCCACCCCACCCTGCCCAAGGACCACCCCCCATTCAATATAGCCACCAGAAAAGGATATCTTGTTGCTTAGGGGCACATGAGTAGATCTGCTGTCAGTGGGGTGACCAGAGAGCCACCAAGGAGCTCCTCTGGGAACTCTGTCACCTGTGATGTGCCAATCGATTGCCCCCCCATGTCCCTGTCGGATTCCCTGCCATCCAGACCAGTCAAGACTGCTTGTTCCACCGCTGCCAGCACCTCTTTTCTACCCATCGCTGCTTGCGCCTTCATCGTTTTGCCTTGGATGTTCCTTGTAGATTGCTGTTGGGACTGCTGCACCCTCCATCCCTCCCAAAGGTCTGGTGGAAAAGTACGCTGAAAGTATCTCCGTGTCTCAAACCAAGCCCACACCTTTTTTGGGAACAAAAAAAAAGAGTATTGGCACCTGAAATAATTAATAGCTTTGGGCATATTTGATCCCCATAGTGCAGAAGTGACACTTCACATCCTGAAATGACTCCTGTTGTTTGCACACTTCCATCATGTAGTCCAGGAAGATCATGACAGTGCTGGTACAGGGGCCTTTGGCTCTAGCAATCTGTAGGATATTTTCCCTATCTCTGAAATTAAACAATCTTGCTACTACTTCCCTTGGTGGTGCCCCTGATGCAGACGGGCAGCCTGGTTCTCTATGTGCTCTTTCCGCTGAAAAGAATTTGGAGGTTTTCCCCCCCAGCACTTGGTCAGATAGGCCTCCAGGTATAAATCCATGCTTGGCTCCTCAACACCTTTGGGAAACCCCACCATCCTGATACTGTTCCTCCTGGAGTGTCCCTCCACATCATCTACCCTATCTCACAGTACTGCCACCTCTTTCTAGAGAGACTCAATTTACTGGTGGTGCTCCACCAATGAAGGGCGCACAACTGCCAATTCTGTTTCTCCGTCTTGCACCCTGTCCTTGCGGTCCTCTTGGAGGAACCTCACGTCAATTACCAGTGTGTTCAATTTTGGTTCAGGGAGGCTTTAAGATTACTAACAGCAATCAAGATATCCACAAGTTTCTCTGTATGATCCTATAAGAGGCGATTCATCGATGTTTGTTTGGGTGTCTTTCTATGGTCTACTGTGAGGCGTATTCATTTTGGCCATGCTGATGTTCTGGCACACCGGGTTCCACACACCCAGATAGGTGCAAAGTGATGCCCAGCGACATATCTGCACCTCTTATGCATTCCCCACTGCCCAGAGCAGCACAGGTCCAGTCACTGATCTGGGATCTCAGACTTTGAGATGCCAGTGATCTCCATGTGTGTGTATTCCCTCTAGGGCCACATCTGTGAATGAGCACAGTGCACATTCAAAGCAACTCCTTTGGTCCAATTCTTCTGACGGTCCATTGGGGCCACTACCTTGGCTCACTGGTTCCTGTCAGTAAGCCTCACCCCTGTAGACTGTGGCCCTCAGGACATCAGTCAACTTGATGCTGGGGCCCCATAGTTTTCATCCAATGCATGGGTAACACTCCCGTCGTACCCCCCAGTTGTGGCCCCCCTTCAGGTCTGCCCGGGTCATTTTCTGTGTGGGCAGATGGTGTGTAGTGGCCAAGCACTGGCCAGAGATCCTCTCAGGCTGCTATCAAAAGCACGCCAATCACTTCGACCCTCGGCCCTACCCAAGGCCTCCTAATGTGCATATGCCATGATTGCCTCACTCCCACTGCTCTGGATCTTCACCGGGCCCAGCAGAGCTGCCCTCGGGCTAATGCAATTATAAAGGATCATGGTCTGCCATCTGGGCTCTCCCTGTAGGCTGTGGCTCGCTGCAGTCTGATGGCCCCAGCATTGTGTCTCCCTCGCCGACTGGAAATGGGTGGGTCACATGCTCCTCTCACCCCTCGGACTCAAAGCTGCTCAGGGCATGGCCAGGCCTCTCACAAGTTAGCTCAGTGATGGAGGAAGGCCTCACGTGGGTCGGCATCACCTCCGGGCCATGGCGTGGTGTATGGTGACGGTCCCGATGTCAGACCCTTCCCCGGGGCCACCTGGTCTTTCAGGTTTCGCACCTGCCTCACCTATTTCGCTCTGGGCCCGTGGGGCTGACACATGTGATAATGAAGGCCTGTCCCACGTAGGCCACAAACCCTGCTGATAGTACAGCTCACTGTTCCACAGCCACCTCGTCAGCGGGGCTACCTTCAAGGGCGTCTACAGGATCAGAGAAAGCCAAGCTAGGAGTACCACTCCTCTGAAGGCTGAGCGGCATTCCCAGTGCCTCAATGCTCAGCCATGCGAGGAGATGGGAACTGATGAAATGTGGCAGTGGGTCAGAGCTTGCAATCAAGCGACCTTCCTATCCTCCATCCTGAACACCATGGCTGCCTGTAACCCCACTATAACATGACTTGCATATTAATGTGTATATTGACAGATTGTGAGGAAGGCTTCCTGATGAACAAAATTGCTTCAACTTGCTTGGATGCAATGAAGATGCCGATATTCTGGAAGCTGTTGGTGGTGCTGACCTTGAACAAAGAGTATTAGTCGCACTCCCCACCCTATGTTTAATTACTTGACCCCAGAGGATAAGGTCCACAGGGCCATTTTAGGCTTAGGAGGGAGGCAATGTGCTCCCACTCCTCTTGATAAAACAAACAAGGGCCCCAGGGGATGCGTCACCGGGGTTCTGTAAGCTCTCTGAGGGGGCTGTGTGCCCCCTCCATTATTTTGACACCTTAGCTGTAGGGGATGGGGTCCAATGGCCTCTCTGCGGCTCCAGGAGGGGCCATGCATCTCCCCAAACAAATAATATGTGTTATCCCCTTGGGCCTCCCCAGGGAGTTTAATAGGACAAGCGCGGAACCAACACTTTTTTTTTTTTTTTTTTTTTTTTGCGGATCCACTGCACATTTGTGGCATAATTTTAAAAACACTCAAAATGTTCTTGATGCTCTTGGCTACCTCTGAGACCCCACTGGCCGGCATAGTATGTCAGAGTATCCTTACCCTGTCCCAGTGTCTTTTTTTGCTTTTTTTCTTAGGACTACGGGGGACTCTGGTGTGAGTGCCAAATCCTAAGGTGGCTGCCTCCACTTCCTGGTTGATGTGGTGGTAGCCAATCAGATCTCACCAGGAGATCATTCAGCTCAGTGCAGCCAATCAGATCTCTGACAGGAGATCTGTCAGCTCCATGGATCCTCTGTGGCCTGATATATACAATTTATTTGAACCTTAATTTCTCCCAAACTACTGAACAGCTTTACAACAAAACACAAAAAGCACTCTTTGGGGGCCATGATCTACCTTTCTGCCAAATCTGGTGTAAATCTGTTAAGTGGTTTGAGCTGTAGTTATGTCTAAATTTCTTATGGAAAAAGAAAATGCTTTATGGGACCCCCCTTTTTCTCGGTTCCTGCTTGACGGATCACTCTGAAATGTTCCATGTGCAAACTAGTCAAAAAGTAGCACATTTTTAGAAAGTTTTGCAGAGATTCCTCAAATGGCACCAAAGTAATTAGCAACACAAAAAAGGCATTTCCTATGGAAACACAGTCCTAACTAGAATTACCCAGTGGCAACTACCACTGGCTAATACAGTATAGATGCTATGAGAATTAGAAATTCCCTTCGAAAACGCAGGAGGGTTTTAAGCAATCATGATGTCATCAGATATGCTGTGGGAACACGATAAATACACATAGGGCCTGATTCTAACTTTGGAGGACGGTGTTAAACCGTCCCAAAAGTGGCGGATATACCACCTACCGTATTACGAGTTCCATAGGATATAATGGACTCGTAATACGGTAGGTGGTATATCCGCCACTTTTGGGACGGTTTAACACCGTCCTCCAAAGTTAGAATCAGGCCCATAATGCCCTTCATTGAAAGATAACATGGTGAAAAGTTATTTAGTAGTCGACAAACCAGATATGTTGCTAGAACCCAGATCAGATTTCTTCAAAATGGAGATCGCAAAGCTTGTAAAAAAATTATGGATGCCAAAGAATATAAAAATACTGATGCTCAAGGAGAAAATAAAAATATGTGAACAATGCCAGTGCTCCTTACGATTTTTAAGACCAAAATTTGGCTATGAAAAAGAGGGTTTCAGAACACATCAGTGCCATAAATAACAAAGAAAAGAGTTACAACACAGCAAAACGTTTTTTAAAAGTACTTATACTTATTTTATTTCAGCTAATTGGACTTTGGAAGATCACATATACCTTGAATAGTTCAGAAACTATAATTATATTCTTTGCCCACATGGACTTGATCTTCAGCATACATTTAATGATTTATTGATTGTTAGTTTGCACTTTGTCTTGGGCTTTTAGCAATCCTTGACAATTTGCATTTGACAATATTTTGACTTTTATCTATCATTATGTATAATGTGTTTATGATGATTTGAATATATTAAGTAGAGGGAAGCATATGGTATCTTTGTGACTGGACCAATCGGCCACAGTCCTCTTTTCTGCTGGTTCATTTTGATAGTTATCACTCTAACAACCTCAGACCGATTGGGGATGACGTTCAGAATCGTAAATGGAAATTACAAAACGCAAATTGATAATTGCAAAAACTTGGGAATTACTGAGCATAATCAAACCATAGGCAACCAAAATATAACTGTTATGAATTTGGTTACACCCATGTGAAGTTATGAATTTTACTATAAATTGCTGTTTTTGTTTGTCTGCTGTTTTCAGCAAATAACGATGAATGCTGAAATATCATTAATTTGGATTCATATACATAATAGTATATTATAACTTTCATTATAACATGCCATAAAGCTTATTTATTTTGGTCTTAATAGTGAGAAATCACAAAGGGTGCTGTCACAGTGTTTGGCAGTGTTTATGATTTGACTTATATTGTCGTTTTCTCTCACTTTGCCCGTAATTAATTTGTTTACTATGTATTGATAGGACTTTTGCTACAAATTTGATTTGTTGTTGAATTTTATATGAGCAATATTGACTGTGATCTGCAACACTGTTGAATGCAAATCTGTCTTCTGTGTCTGTAGGCACAGATGTATTTTTTAGAGAGCTCATCATGTGAGCACTATTGTCACACGTATTTGTTAGAGCACTGAGCATGAAAACATGAAAAGAAGCTTGTGAGAGTCAAAATGCGTTGGAACATTATGTGATCTTAGTAAAGCTCACTGTCTCAAAGTGGCTCATCTCCACTGGTTTTGACTATTGGCTATTGGAAATTTGACACTAAAAGTGGGGGGTAATGTTTAATCCACTATCGGACCCATGTTCAGTCAGGGTGATAGACTATCTACAGTCCATGATGCCCCAGCGGGAGACATTTATTCATTGTGGACACTGTAATGATTACAAAAGAGTAAGGGCCTGATTTAGAGTTTGGTGGATGGATATCCATCATGTTAAGCATGATGGATATTCGGTCCACCGTATTATAATTTCCATAGAATATAATGGAATCGTAATACGGCGAACGGGATATCTGTCACGTTTGTGACAGAGTAACCCCATCCTGTCAAGCGCTAAATCAGGTCCTAACTGAAAAATAAAATTCAGACCCTTGTAGCAGAGACAGTTCGACTGCAATCATGTGCAATGTAATGTGATGAGATAGTCCATTCCTAACCTCCCTGCATATAAAAGAGAATTAATTACTTTGATGCTTAAAACACTTTAAAAAGTGCACTCAGTGTGCATGCCATTTCTGATACATTTCACATACCAAACAACTTAATTCCCTAACCCGGAATGTACGCACATCTATTCTTCCATATTAAGTTCTACTGGACATTTATCAGTGATATAATGGGGCTGTATGCTGTGGATTCGATGTTCCATGTCCCCTGCCCATTTTCTACATGGAATCCTTCCGGTTGTGTAATATTGAAATAAGTGCTTGTCTCCATAACTTTCATGAAGTGTCTATCTAAAGAATGTTTATCATTATGATTTCTAGCTCGCTTATGCTGAAAAACTCTTTTTCTTAATGGGTGTATGGTGATCCCATGTATGTTTTTATTACACAGATAAATTAAAATTCACACTGTGTAATTGAAGTCACATCTCAAGAACTGTTGTATCTTTTTTTTCATGCTACAGCCGTATTGCATTTTAAATTCACATATATTTTTACTACCTTTACAGGGCTTGCATTTATCACATGATATGAAATCTTCTAAGTGTTTCCTCATTCTTAGATATCTAATTCTTTACCAGTCTGGCTCTATGTGATTGGCTCTGATTGAATATGACCATGAGTCTGTTACTAATGATGTTACCTATAGTGCTATCACTCCTTAATATATCCCAAATGTTTCCCGAGGGGTCCTGTAACTCTACTTGTCTGATTATTAAATGTGTTTATTTGTCTAATCTCTCTCTTGTCTTCTTCCAGTTCACTCAATTTATTGCCACCATACTGAATTTTATCTCTGGATTTCTACTCCACCTTTTGCACCACCATTTTCAGGACCCAATCTGGATAGCCCCTCTGTGTAAATCTTTCCAACATTTATGTTCATTTGTCTATTTGTCTGTTTATTTGTCTAATCTCTCTCTTGTCTTCTTCCAGTTCACTCAATTTATTGCCACCATACTGAATTTTATCTCTGGATTTCTACTCCACCTTTTGCACCACCATTTTCAGGACCCAATCTGGATAGCCCCTCTGTGTAAATCTTTCCAACATCATATCCAGTGCTGCCTTCAAGAAAGCTTAATGGTTATGGTTCTGTCATACTCTCAATAATTCCCTGTGAGGGATATTCCATTGTAAATGATCAGGGTGGGTACTCTTGGAATGCAAAATGTTATTTCCTGCTGTAGGTTTTTGTATAAACATGTAGAAACACCACCTTTCTGTACCACAGCCATCACTTCTAGGAATACTATAACGTTCCTGTCTACAGTTGAGGTGAAGCCAAGGTTAAAGTTATTTTTATTCTTTTACAAGAAAAGAATGCCGAGGCCCGACTGTTGAAGCTTCTCACGTTAATTTATTTTCCATATCAATTGGCAGCTTGCTAGGTCTCCTGACGCGTCGGTTTAAAATAAACACTTCCTTTTAAATTCAGGCTAGCACGTGACTTGTAGTACTTGACAAGTGTCCTTCAATGACATGTTTTAATGGGATCTCCGTCCCCGTTCAGCTGACGCCACCCTGCAGGGTTGGGGCCTCCCAGGATGGAGTACTATGTGATTTATCTATTTCAAGGAGCATGACCCGCTCTTCCCAGTGCACGACAAAGGATTTAACCTGGAAATTTCAAGCACGAAGGTGAGCAAGGGATGAGAGAGGAGTATTGCACTCCTTTCAGAGACTGCTGACTTTGCACTTTTTTAAAGACACTGTTTGAACTATGACAGCTTGTAAGAGGAGTGCGCTTTTTATGAAATACAAATTTCTAAGGTGTAATTTTGCACGTGGCTATGCTGAAAAGGTTGTATATGCACCTAAATATTATTAATGACAAACGTGTTGCGGTGTTGGGATGCTATTTTAGCTTTATCATGAAAAGGCACTGTGATTATGAGAAATGATAAACCAAGGTTCATTATGGTCATTGAAGGACACTTGTCAAGTACTACAAGTCACGTGCTAGCCTGAATTTAAAAGAAAGTGTTTATTTTAAACCGACTCACCTGCGATCAAGGCTGTATTGTGGAAGCCGAAATGCATCAGGAGACCTAGCAAGCTGCCAATTGATATGGAAAATAAATTAACGTGAGAAGCTTCAACAGTCAGGCCTCAGCATTCTTTTCTTTTTACATGTTTTAATGGGATCTCCGTCCCCGTTTAGTTGAGGCCACCCTGCAGGGTTGGGGGCTCCCAGGATGGAGTACTGTGTGATATATATATGTACACAGAGAGAGTATGTTTTAACTGACATTTTCATCTAACTGCTATAACTTTGACCGGACACTGACTGTCACTGTGCCATCACTTGCATCAGTCAAATAAGTGCCATATTTCTGGCACTCCTCCCCCTCCTTTTAGTTTAGGCTGATAAAATATCAAATTATGTCCACATATGTTTACACAAAATGAAACATACTTCTGTGCATTACTGCAATCTATCACCATGCCATAGAACGCCAGTCCTTACTAATTTTAAGCAGCCCATGCTGGTCCATTCTAATAGTTATCCTAATTGGTTTCAGTCTGTCATCTGAGTAACTAAGCATGGTTGGCAGATTTTTGGTGGGTGTAGTATTTCTCTGCTCAGTAAGTGGATCAACTCATGCATCCCTAATCACGTGTAGAGCACTGGTGAGCCTAACAGCACCCTGGTCCATTTTTCATTTATGGTTTATGAGGATTCAGGGCCCTATTTACTGTTGTGTGTCTGGATATTGATTCCTAGGCTGTACATAACTAGTTGTTGGCTAAGTCGACAGGCAAGTTACTAAAACATTTATTTAGAAAACCTGCAGAGTGTAACACTTTATTACAGATCTCAAGTAATTATCCAAAAGCCCAGAGAGATGTTCTACCATACAGTCTGTTCCTCAGCATATAGGTAACCTGCAAGTGGACGAATGATTATTTCAGAGAGACATACATCCCAAATCAAGAGACTGGTTAGAGCCCGGTCCTGCCCAACAAAACATTTACTGGTAAAGAACAGAGGGCATGGTTTAGAGTATTGCAGACGTGGTAGTCCGTCAGAAACAGGACAAAGTGCTTTGTCCACCAAACCCTTGGTCCGTCCTCTCAATTATGAGTCGGGCAGTTCGTCAGTTTTCTGGCTGTGGTTGCCTAGCAGGATCCACCATTGGAAAACTCTGATGGCTCAATGGAGTAAGGGGCGTCTGAATAATGGCATCAGGCCATCTGCCCTATTTAGAAGGGACAGTCTGATTTTTTTTTTTCTGTTGTTAAGTGCCACATGTTGGGACCATTTGCTTTTTGTTTTTGATAAAACAAACCCCTGCTTTGGAAGATTGTTTGTGATTACCAAACAAAACATTGGAATGCGGCCACTGAGGTACAATGCTTTTTTAAATGCAGCAGATACAATTCCTGCTCACTCATAATTCTAATAGAGACTTCCACTTTAATTTATTATATGCATGTTTTGCTCTAAAATCTCTGTCCTGAAGATGGACAATGAATGATTGAAATACCCTTGACACTACCAACAATTGAACCAGCTGATTATCGTGTATATATAATGCTTACTGGACTCATGCAGTGAAGTGTGTGCCACCATTTTTTCTTGTTGTACTGGAGTCTCTTGCTTTCTTATTTTCCCATCGTTTTTGTCACTTTGTGATCGCTTGAGCACCGAACATCTCTTGCACAGAACTTCATAAAGCAAATAAGACATAACTATACTTCGAAAATATATTCAACTAATTACTTTCAAAATACCGTTGCATTACTTTGTTCTTCTTCCCTTTTTAAGCAGCTTTACATTTATTTTACTTTTTACCACACATGTGTAACTTGATTGTTTTGTTAAATCATTTAATGTACAAAATATATCACTAGCAGTCACTGTTGCAGTCATATGTGCAAACCATAAAGATATATACAAGCTGTAATGCAGTTTTGTCCCCCAGGATTGATTAATTCAAATGGGCATTCCTGGAAACAACAGAGGAGATTTGCTTTATCAGCCCTGAGGAACTTTGGAATGGGTAAAAAGAGCCTGGAACAACGAATAAACGAGGAGATCAGGTATCTAACTGAAGTAATAGAAGAACAGAAAGGTGAGTATACACATGAACGGAACACTTGAGATAGTAAATCGTATAAGCTTGAGTTGCATAATTCTCTTTTCCTACTTTTCACTTCATTTTAATTGCTACTTGTCATGCACGTCTAACAGCACTCCCTCCATAGATATAGGAGAAAATAGTGCTTGGTCAAGGTGCTAATGTTCCAATTACTTGTGAGAAGTTAATTGGGTGTAATAAAATTACACACAGAAATACATCAGTAAACTCGACTGCGGGATCTGCAAGTTCGCTCAAATACAAGAGATGAATGGATCCCGTAGAAATGGAAATACCAGGTGCTATTTTTCTGCACCCACTTTTCCTCACATGAACAGTTTTACCGTCCAGTATCGCTGACTGAAAAAATTACACATGTGGGGAACTAATACATAGACTGGAAATGATATAAAACTACAGGAAATATGTCATTCCTTCTACCAAATTCATTAAGTTGTGCAACTTATAGGCCTTTCATTTCCTCATTAACCCCTTTGTCCTGCACACTCTGAGAGAAGATTGATCCTGAGTGGCATCTTTATGCCGTAAACCTACTAGCAGGCATCATGTGGATTTACAAGTGTATGAAATTGGGTAATTTGTTGAAGGGTGGGAGATTCCACATAAAGAAATAACCACAGACTTTGTCAGGGTGAACCACACATCTCAATAAATGAACCTGTTCTTAACCTTCTGATAGCTTGGCACAAAGCACTTAGGGCCAAATGTATGATTCTGGCCCATTGCGATTCGGTAATTGCGATTTTTAAGAAATCGCTATTACTGACTCGCAAAGGGCCATGTATCACATTTGTGAATCGGTAATAGCGATTTATTAAAAATCGCAAATGCAATTACCGAATCGCAGATTGCGATACTGGCCCCATTTGCAGCTGTTGGCCAATAGCTGCGAATTTTTTGCATTTCCAAAATTGCGATTTCGGAACCAGAAATCGCAATTTTGGAAATGCAATAGGCCAGGGTGCTGGGGGCCTAAGGCCCCCTCTCCTGCACCCCAATTTTTTTTTTTAACATGTAAAGTACACACATGCCAAAAGGGCATGTGTGCTTTACATGTTACATTTAAAAATGCATTTTTAAATTTTGCACCAGGTTACCACCTGGTTGCAGACCATGGTATTTTGCATGTGCAAAATACCATTCTGCGAAAAATCGCAATTTGCGATTTTTTGCAGAATTGCCTTGCGACCTGGATTTTCTATTTTGTGGTCTGCGAATGCCTTTGATGCATTGCAGACCACTATTTTGCACTCGCAAACGGCCGATTTTGCCGTTTGCGAGTGCAACATTTTTTGATACATCTGGCCCTTAGACTTAACTTAGAGGCAGTGGTGGCTGGTGACAGTTGAAAGTGGTGGGGTGTAAAAGTTCTGGACAAGTGACCAGTTGCTAGCGAGCGTAGCGAGTGGGCCCAACTGTCATTAGGAGGGTTTGGGGATTTGGGGGCTGTTCCCCGAGAAAATCTTTAAAACAAGAGTGGGCAAATGGTGCATTTCTAAGTAAGTTTGAGAAAGCAAGAAGGTTAATAAGGCAATTGTGAAAGTGTAGTTATGACATCAATAAAAAGATTTCATATGATAATGATGTATGCACCTACTTATTCACTATAACCATAGAACTTCATAACAGACTTTAATGCTGAGTGCCACACAGATTTCCTTGTTTATTGATATATTTTTACAAGTGAAATTTACTGAGGAAATACAAGTTATTGTGATTTGTTGGACTGGTCACAATGAGACAGCAAGGAATAAACATTAAAAGGCAGCAGGGCAACCTACAAGGCACTTGTCTCATTCAGGGGATGAAGAAATATGATCACATCACCCCATCCTGATGGAACTCCATTTGCTCTCCTTGCTGGTCCACTACATCAGCAAAAACAGCTGCATCATCTACAAACATTGCAAATGAAGCAGCTGTTGTTCATGAAGTAGCGGCAGGCCCAGCAAAGCCATCATGACCTGCTGCAACACCCCTCTAATTTTCACAAGTAGAACAAAGTTATCAGAAAATAAATAGGTGTTTTGGATCAGATATCAGTTGAAAAGATGGCTTTATAAACGCACACAACGTAATGAAAAAGGTGCTGCTAAAATAAAATCAGAAAATGATGTACTCTGCAATGTCTCAAATGCTCAGTTTTGAGTTTCAGTGCAACCATATGGTAAATGTTAGACAGATTGAAGTCAAGCGTACACCAGTGATTTCAGTGACTCAAATATATGTACAGCAGATGAGAAACAACTGAGCAGATCACAAACCACAAGCATTTAAGTAATGTTATGATTAACAACACATATTTTTTACCTTTAGTAGACAAAATCAGCATATCTATCTTTAATAGTTGCAAACTTCTCAATGACTTGAATATTAAAAGTCTGGGATTCTCTTAACGAGGTCTCTCTCTACAGAGGGCATTGCTAAAGCATTCAGGCTCTCATTACAACATTGCCTGTATTGATCGCCTACCGCCACTGCAACGGCCGCCAACATACCGCCGCTGTGGCTACCAGCCGTCAACGCGTATTATGACCACTGATGGTATTCCACCAGAAATCTGGTGGAACACCGCCGACGGTCATCACCGCCACACCAGCAAAACACCGCCGACTGTATCATGAGCAATGATACGGCCTGGCGGTGTTTTGCTGGCGGACGCTGCTGCTGACAGCAGCGCCGCGGACCGTCTCCAGCCGGGGGACCCCCTGCAAGCAGTTAAGCCGGGTTCTCCGACCGGAGAGGGGTGGTGGGGGTGTTGCGTATATGTGTGTGGGGGTGGTGTATGTTTTGGGATGCGTGCATGCGGGTGTGAGTTGCGTTAGTTGCATGCATGAATGAGTGATTGTGAGTGTTGTGTGTTGTCTATGCATGTGTGTGACAAGCTATGTTGGTGTATGTTGTGGTGTGTGGGTATGTATGTGTGCATGCATTGGTGGAGGGTGGGTATGCATGTGTGTATATGGGTTCACATGTGGGTGTGTATATGTGTGGGGGCAGGAGCGGGTGGGGGAGGGTGGTGGAGGACTCTGGTGAGGGGGTGAGGGGTGGCAGTACAAAAACCACGGAAACCATGGCGGTAGGCCAGGTCGTAATCCCGAGGGTGGGAATGTGACGGCCGCCGGGTCTGGGTCTCCAGCCCAGTGGTCGTTACCACCCTGGCGGTCGGTGTGTTAAAGTGGCAGTGTGGGATGGCGGTAACTGCCAGGGTCCAAATCCCATTTTTTTTAGCGCCGGCCTGTTGGCGTTATTACCGTCGCTTTAACACCGACCGCCAGGGTTGTAATGAGGGCCTCAGTCTTTCCTCAATCATGATGTTCCTTAGGAATGTCTTGATTCTGTTTAAAGTTGAAAAACATTGTTCCGACTGTTGTCGGAGGAGTGAAAATTACTATTTTTAGTAAAGCCACAATCTCTGTAAATGATTTGTCCATATTAAGCTTCTGAATTAAGGCAAGCAAAGAAATGGCACCAGTGGCCTGCTGATATACATGCATTCCATACAGTACAGTTAACTCAGTTCTCAGATCCTCTTTGTTGAGCATAGGCTAGCTTGGTCAGGGAAGGAACTATCATAATTTTTCAAATTGATCCCTTTGCAGCATTGTGGCACTCACTAAATGCTTTGTAAAAGAAAAAATGTCCTTTGTATGCAGAACTACAGTGTCACATATTTCCTTTGCAATTAGGACCAGACTGCTGATGTTTTTTTTTTGGTTTGAGAAACTAGAATCGTGTGGCAGTCTGCTGTCTAAATTGTCAATCCCTGCTCTGACTTTGTTCATGCTGGTTACAAACTGAATGGTTGCTTTTTGCACAAAGACAGTGTCTATTTCACGTTTATGTAGCCGGTTGTAAAATATGTGTACATGAGGCATTATTTAATGAAACAAAAACAGAAAGAACTGAAATTTTCTGTCGTGTAGTGTCCTAGCAAAGTCACGGGCCTCATTCCGACTTTTGGATTCAAAGTCACCACTGGCTTCTATGGTGTGGAAACATTTCTCAGGATCAACCCTATATTGGAATATTAGTATGATTGTACATATGTGAAATTTCACACGAGTTGGGGATCCCTTTGGAAGCCTTATGGCCACAATGTCCTGAAGTATTTCCTTTCTTTTGGGGAAACTTGAAAACAATGCTGTCATGCCTGCTACATCCAAAACGAAATGTTGTGCCTCAGAGATCTTAGCTACTGCTTGTTGCATAATAAGATTAAGTTGGTGGTCATAAGAGTGCACATAATGGGCACTAGGGTACACATCTCTAATTTTTTGGTAATCCACCAAAGATTCACTCATTACTGAAGCACCATTGTAGCTTTATGCAGTAAGTCTTTGTCTTTGAGGAGGTACCGGAAAAATCAAGTTCAGTTCGCAGACTATAGCTGAAGCAATGGTTTCTGCACGAGGGTCTCTTAAATGTGTCAAACCATAGAACCTCTCTACAACTTTACTCTCATTGCCAAGGTACCGAAAGATTAATACAGATTGTGTTTTAGTGGCCACATGAGTGGTGTCATCATCATCATGAATAGCCACAAAGTCTGTAGTTTTCAACAGTTGGACAATATATCTTTTTTATCTCTACCATACACTCAAGAAGTTCATTTTGTATTATTTTAGTGGTGCCCTTAAAGACTGTAGCACTTGCTAAATGTGCTTCCATTTCACTGTCTATGCTTGCTATTACATCCACAAGACCTCTGAATATACTAGGATTTGAGGAGCTTTCAGATTCATCATGCCCTCATAATGTCAGTTCAAAAGCACCACAGAAATGAATACAATCAATTCTTTTTGACAGTATTTGTCTATTCCTACTGACAGCTTCATTGTGTTTCTTTATTGATTTCTGGTATGCAGCGCTTATGTGAGGTTCAGTCAGCATGTCTCCCAATATTCCCAGTCTTGTCAGGTTTTCCATATGGATTCTCGAGTGTGCATGCTTCTTTATTTTATCTGAGAAATGCTTCAAGTCGGTTACTCATTTTTTTGTCCATGGAATATCACCACCAAACAGCAAGTAAGGGAAGCAGAACAGAGAATTTGCTGAAGTACCCTCTGTAAACCAATCAACTTATGTGTACCAGGAGTTTGAGACTGTGGGGGTGATACTGACCGCCGGGGCCAGGGTCGGCGGGAGCACCGCCAACAGGCTGGCGGTGCCCCGCAGGGCATTCTGACCGCGGCGGTTTGGCCGCGGTCAGAACAGGAAAACCGGCGGTCTCCCACCGGTTTTCCGCTGCCCTCATGAATCCTCCATGGTGGCGCAGCTTGCTGCGCCGCCATGGGGATTCAGACACCCCATACCACCATCCTGTTTCTGGCGGTTCGCCCGCCAGGAACAGGATGGCGGTATGGGGTGTCGTGGGGCCACTGGGGGCCCCTGCAGTGCCCATGCCAATGGCATGGGCACTGCAGGGGCCCCCGTAAGAGGGCCCCACAAAGAATTTCAGTGTCTGCTTAGCAGACACTGAAATTCGCGACGGGTGCAACTGCACCCGTCGCACCTTCCCACTCCGCCGGCTCCATTCGGAGCCGGCTTCCTCGTGGGAAGGGGGTTTCCCGCTGGGCTGGCGGGCGGCCTTCTGGCCGTCGCCCGCCAGCCCAGCGGGAAACACAGAATAACCGCAGCGGTCTACTGACCGCGGTGCGGTATTCTGGAGGGGGGAACTCTGGCGGGCGGCCTCCGCCGCCCACCAGAGTTAGAATGACCCCCTGTATGTCTTTGTGTCTTCCCCTTGCTGTCTTGGGCACTTTGTTGTAGTTTTAGGTCTGGTCGGTCAGGTCCTAATTGTTTTACAATTAGTTTGTCTTCATGTCTCAGTCCAAGGAATGGCTCCGCAAGTAGCTGCTCCATACTGTATTCATGGTATCTTACCAATATGTAAGTTACCTGTCAATAATCAAAGTAAAATGTGTAAGGTTTTGTGCAAAAACATAACTCATGTCTTTATAAATGCATATCTTGTGTATTATAGGAATATGTCTCCAACAGCTCCTCTTTACAACATGACAGTGAAAAATATAGCCTTATTGCCTGTTGCCTCGGTGTGCCATAAATACTGGTTGCTGAAGGCCCTGAACCAGAGATATATATCTCAAGCCATGGGTGAGTGTGGGAAAACAGGGCTGATTGCAGAGGCCCCCTAACTTTTTGCCCCCATTGTCCACTTTTTGCTGGTGTTTTCCTGACTCTGATGGTGCCCTGGGTACTGATAACCAGTCCCAGGGCCTGTGCTCTGTGTAAAATGGATATGCAAATTAGGCTAATTATAATTGGCTAAGTTAACCTACCTATAAGTCCCTAGTATATGGTAGGGCATGTAGGTTTAGGGACCACAGCATAGGTGGTGCACCCATAGGTGCACTGCTGAGGTGCCCAGTGTCATTTTAAAGGCAGGCCTGCCTTGCTGGCTGCTTTTAAATTAAAGTTATATGCAAATTCGACTTTGGAATTAAAAGTAGTACCAAAGTCCTAAACTACCCTATTTTTACATATAAGTCACCCCTAAGGTGTGCCCTATGTGCCCCCAGGGCTGGGTGCCATGTAACTATAAGCAGGGACTTTATAAAAATAGTTTTATAAGCCCTGGTGAGGTAAAAACAGCCAAATTCGTTTTTCCCTCATTGTAGTAAATGGCCTTCATAGGCTAGAATGGGGAGACTTTATTTAAATTTTTTAAGTTTCCTTAAATGATGCATACCAAGAATTTGGTATCAAATTCATTGTTGTAATAAATCCCACAACTTCAAGTTGTGGGATTTAATATAACTTGTTCAGGTAAAGAGTTTTAAACTTTACCTGAAAAGTTGCCAATTTCAGCCCTGCATTGTTTTTGCTGCTGTGCTCTGATAGGCCAGCCTCTAGTAGCTTGGCCAAGCTGCCTTGATGAGGTGTGCAGTGGCCTGGCTTCACACAAAGGAATGTGCCTGTGGGAAGGAATCTCCCCTCAGCAGATGGTGAGACAGGAAGGAGGAGGGCTGCCAAACTGCTCTTCAAAGGCAGAGAAAGACATTTGGAGCAACCAGCAACAACCCCACATCCTGCAACCCCAGACAACTAGGTGCCCCCTTGATTAGATTAGGAGAGGGCAGGAGAGGGGTGTGTTTATGATTTTTAGCCACACCAGTGGGTGGGCTCAGCCAGATGTAACCTCCAAAAATCAGATTCATCCATGATGGATTTTTAGAGAATGTTGCCTCCTGGGATTGATTTTTGCCACATTTCCCAGGAAGTGGTCATCACAGGGGGAAGGACCCTGCACCTGATTGGAGAACCAGGACCCCCCTGCTTTTCACCCAGGAGCAAGGATAAAACTGGCAGACCTGCACCCACACCTCAGTTCCCTACCACATCCAACAAGGAAGAACAACAGAAGAAAAAGGACTGCCCTGCTGGACCCCTGGCCTGCACCTGGAACCTGCACTCAAAAGGACTGCACCAGCTGCACACTTGGGCTTCACCACAACAAGGACTTTGCCTGGCTTCAACTGGTTCAAGGAGGGACTCCCTGTTTGCTACAGGTGAAAAATTGCTATCCAGAGTCCCCTGCACCAACTCCTGAAGAAAGCGACCAGCTGACCACTGTTCAGTGGCCAAAAAGGAGTTTGTGCCAGGTGCATTCTGGGAGTTGTAGTCCGCACCCCCCTTCCCCCCAGGACCATCTCAGAACTTCTGGACCCTTGGGGAGAGCTGTGGACCCCAAAAGAACCTTAAAAGGACATCTGGGAGAAGCCCTAGAAGTTTGGACAACTTTTGTAAAAAAGCTCCATAGAGGGACCGACCCGCCGCGGCAACTCTAGCTGGCTTGCCTTAACCGCGACCCGGCCTGATTTGCTGGTTCGTCCCGGGAAAGAAAATCTCTGAAAAAGAGACTAAGTCCGAAGGTAAAAAGTTGACGGGACCTCCCAGCCAGCGTATCCGAGGAGGGCTCCATGGACGTTGGATCAAGATCCAGGTTTACCCCGGTCGAAGGATTTTCACCTCGAAAAAACGACTAAGTCCGAAGGTAAAAATATCCACCGAGGATTCCAGCATCGCGTATCCTGAGAAGGGCTCCAGGAGGTCGGATTGGACTGGCAGGTACGTCCCGCTGAAGAAAATCTTCGAAAAAGAGACTAAGTGTGAAGGTAAACTTTTAACCTAGGCCTCCCGCGGCCTGTAGCCGAGCAGGGCTCCATCGCGGTCGGCCTGAAACTTTGACTTTGCCCCGGTTAAGGTGCAACCAGATGACCCGATTGGCGCTTTTTGTTTCTAGGCGCTAAAAAAATAATAATTCTTTACAAATTCATATCTCCGGTTCCCCTTATCTGATTTTATTCGTTTTGGCGTCATTTTAAAGATAAAAATATAATCTATTTTTATAAATTGGTTTTGGATTTTTAAACTGTTACCTGTGCTTTATTTAATTACTGTTTTGTGATATTTGAATGCTTTACACTTTGTCTCCTAAGTTAAGCCTTGACGATCGTTGCCAAGCTACCAAGGGTTGAGCTGGGTTTAATTTACTGAGACCTAACTGGACCTTAGTGGAGGTTAGTGGCCTATTGCTAAGTGTAGGTACCTACCTGCCCTTACCAATAATCCATTTTCCAACAGTGAGGGCCTATATGAAGACAAGGAAAGGACCTTTAACCAACCAGTATGGCCAAAGGCAGCTGGGCTGTACAGATATTATTACATTCCATCCACTGAAGTTAGAATGTTTTAAATTAGAAAGGAAGAAACAGAAAGACAAACATTGTAATGTTGGAACGGAATGCTATGCCAGCCATCATAATCCCTAAGCCAATACACTGACTTCATTGGAATGCCCAACATTTCATTCTACCTTTGTTATTGATTAAACAGTGCCATGCCTCAAATTGAGACTGATGTGCACCCACCCCACCCACAATGTAGACTACATACCCTTAACTAACATGTAAAAATAATATAGCATCAGTTTCCTTACCTTAAACACTGTGGTTGTTGTGTTGTGTTGTGTTTTGGGGGAGCAAGAGCAGCAAAGGAGGTTGGGTTATGTATCCTCTTTTTCTTTCCTGCTCCTTGACTGACGGTGACACCATTAGAACTAGATCAATCATAATGGCCATAGACGGATTTCCAGTATGCACTATTGTACATCTGATGTACTATTGTTTTATTGGTTCTCTTTGAGGGAAATCTCATGCACTATTAGGAAAAGAGAGGAGGGCAGAGAGAGTGAGTTAGACTGAATGCATGTTTGCAAACAGGAATTGCAAATTTATATTGTAAAGCATATTGCTTATAATTCGCTTTTAAGCTATTGTTATATGGTGTGGATTCGAACCAAGCATTATGATAAAGACAAACCTAAATACAGTTTGACATTGCTTGTGTCACAATCGAGACAAATGTTTAATCATTTTCTAATGTCTTTCACTTTTTTTGAGAATTTTTAGAATGAAGGGCAGAGAGTTAAAGTCATTTTAGACGGATCGCACAACATTTCAAGTGGCCAAGCTAAAATCAGAACAAATATTTCTTGCTTCAAAGAGCGCCAGCTTGTAGGCTGCCAGCCATTTGTCAGGCCATAAAGACACTGACAGCGACAGGGCTCAGGAGAATTGTGCTGTACACAGAGGTCTCTGTTCAGTTACCTCACTATAACCCAGCACTCACGCAGCCATATATATCAGGCAGGGAAGCTTTTTATCTGATCACATGGCCGATGCTATGGGAGGGAACATTGGCAACATCTCTTTGGCGACATCTGCAGTAGCCTGGCTTGCAGAACAGTTCATCTGATGACATAGAGACAAGCCCAACAATGGATGCATGTAGAAGACTTGCTGCGCCACAATATTGATGTGCGGTAGCACACCAACTGGGGGAACAAGCTAAAACAAAATGATTTACACAAGTGGCAAGTGTGCATTGGAAGTAACCCTGATGATGTCATGTGTGAGAAATCTAAAACATAATGCCTAGTATTATAATAATAACTTATATGCAAGGCAACTGGAATTATGCAATTTTGCGGCTGCAGCACTCACCGTATAACTATGAATTTGTCACATTTGCCACATAATCCATGATGAATTTGACACATAATCCATCATCTGTTGCACAATCTACAGATTTTCTCCAATAATATTGTTTCTATATCAAATACATCAAAAGTTACTATAAACTCAGTGGCAAGTGTTGCCGCACAGTGGAAGACTCTTTGCAAAGGGCGAGTGGTTAACTTTCTTTTGATTGTTGTTGGATTTTGGTGTTAAATTGGTGCTCATGAGGTGAAACCATTACCCAGAATGTATTTTATTTTATGAGCATTTTTTAAACTGACAAAGTAAAGAAGTAAGACTATTGAAAAATGTATACTCTTGCCACATAATGTAGTCAGCCCTGCTGCAAAACCTGGCCCTTCCCTGTCACATAACTCCAGTGATCAAGCTTGTATGTAATAAAGTATTTGTAAGGCAGGCTTGTCATCGATAAGACTTGTCACGTTTTACTAATACCGGAGTAAAGGGTCATGCAGATGCACATACTAGTAATAAACTAGGTGGAAAAGCAATCAGCAAAAACAGAGCTTATATGTGTGTTTGTGCAGCTACGTTTCACCCCAGTCCTTTCCAGGGGCATATTCCCGTGCAAACCACATTGCTAATGCTTCAATGAAAACGTAGAAACAGAAACCTCTCACTGAGTATATGCTAAGCACAGGTCTATAAATGTCTTGCTCTTTTATTATTAAACATCACGGTGTCTCAAAGTTATAGTAAGATGGCAGTTTAGTGCTTTATAAAAAAATCCTAACAAATAATGTATACAAAGTGGGAAATATTTATTGTAGTATTGTAATATTCCCCATAATGAGCCATTATTTGTAATTTGGATGAGATAACATCGGGTAGTAAGTAACAGTTTGCATTTTATCCCGTTTTACTTGCTATTGTTTGTATAGGAGGGCTACTGAGACACAGGAGTGAATGCGATGTGCACTCAGTTTCTGATAGGTGTTAGTGCAAGCAAGCATTGTTTGCACTGGCTGTAAAGGGGGCAAACTTTGTGTTTGCACCATTTTAACACTAGCACATGGGTCTAATACGTGCTCGGTGAAATGGAGTTCTAAGGCCCAATATTGCACATTACTGGGCCACGCATCTGTAAAGCTGAAGCGCTCCAATAAATGCGATTCGGGCCAAATATCGCCATCTGCTATGGGCAGCCATGTGAAGGCTGTGTCGCGGCAGACACCTGGGCTCGGACCCCAAAGCCAGAGGCCTAAGATGTTGCTAAAAACTATGAATTTGGGTAGAAATACATAATTATTAGTAAGGTCAGTAACTGTGGTACGTTTTAAAACCTGAGTTTGTGATTCTTCAGACTGAACACTCTTAAAATATACTGCCTACTAGTATCCCTGACATGTGACTCCTACACCTTGTAATCCTCATTGTCATTTGTAACATTTCCGCGCTAGACTGATTTACATATGTATGATGTGTGTGTGATGTAAAGTGCTCTGGCACCCTACACTGGCATGAGTAGCGCTGTAAAGCAAATGAAAGGCGTGGGGGAGAGGGGCCATGGAGAGATAAGTAGTGTAGTGAGGTTTTTGGGGTGGGGGCACCAACAAAGATTGTTGCACTGGACGCCACCAGCTCTAAAGCAGCCCCTGATCACGTCCTCCGATAGCTCGCAACCAGCCAGAGCAGGGATTGCTAGGAGACCTCAAGTCAGATTTTACATGGCCCATGGAGATGATATATACCTATCGAAAAAAATACTCATTGACTTCAGCACAAGTGGTTTGGGCAGCCGGTAAAGCCAATATATGGGTGAAAATGAGTGACTCCTATCTGTGCCAAAAAGAAGCAATGTGCACCCAATCACTACTGGAATACCAGATAAAAACATTGCTCGCACTGACGCATCAACCCGCTCTTGTAATGATTCATATGCATTGGTAACAGCCAAATACAAACAAAATGAAATCCTTATGTCTATGGCAGAGGAGACGCTCTTAACAGAAACAGCGGTACTAGTAAAGAATGGCCAACCATCCTCCCAAAATCTGAGCGTCCTTTCAGAAATAGTGCACCTTCCGAACATACCATGCAACATCAGAGATGTGAGAAGCCAAACAATGGGAGTCAGAAATCTGGGGGGAGAGGTGAGGGAGCCAGAGAAAGAGTTTGAAGAGCCCAGCTTGGAGTCTGGCTTGACTCTAAGAGCCAAAGCACGAGCCAAGGCATCAAAAATCATCAAATTCATCTTTCACATTCTCCCATATCTCTTGCCTGCCTTGTCTTCCTTCTAGTGGCGGCTGGTGACATCTGAAAGCGGTGAGGCGTAACATTTGGGTATGACTATGTAGCAAGCAGAGCAAGCAAGCTTAATGGACAAATGTGGTGCCCAGGCTGGATCCTCCTCCCGAGAAAAAATTGAAAAAAGATTGACAAATGGTGCATTTGAAAGAATATGAATTTAGTGAGAAAGCAGATTTGATTATGCCATACCTTTACATGCTTTCTATCATGAAATGCCTCTCCACAGCACACACAGAAAAAGGGATTTCTTTATCCTATCTCCTTTATTCCAATACCTGGTTGGTATTCACGCTTTTTGTAACCTGGGCTTTTTTTTAGACATTCACCTCAAACTTGTTTGTTCATTCCTCATTTACAAATCCTTTTAAAGCTGCGAGCTGTGAACATAATATTGGATGTTTAGCTCAGTGCTGGTGCTTGATTCACGGTCACAAACTTCCTAGGTATTCTGCAACACAAAGAACCTTTTTACACGTAAATCATGGATGTAGATGCTGTGGAGAAAAACAGATGATTGCATGCCTATCATAGGCCCAGAGAATATTTGTGCCATGAAGGTGTGGGAAAAGCGGTGAAGCTGATGAGATCTGCTCTTTAGGGGTAGGCCTCGTCTAATTGTCAGCCTTGGTGCCATAGGAAAACTATTAAATTGGTGCCCTCGTTTTTGTATATTATTAAATTGTTTTCTTGAATTTAGACCCCACTTAATTTGGCTTCTTATGCAAGTGCTGCTTTGCCTAAATGGAAAGACTGTTTGCTGGTAAACAAAGCAGAATTAAGAACTGTGTCTAAATGAATTACTACATTTCTGTCAAGAAGAAAAATTGAAATATTTTCTTATGGAGGAACAGCTTTAGATACTTTATTATTCACTGTTTATAACAGCCTCCAGCGAGAAAACAGAGGTGTCAAATTGTCTAGTAAGAAGAGGAAAATAAATACACATTGTTTTGCTGCATGGTAATGGTGCCAGGGATTGATTTAAAAAAAAAAAAACTCTTCCTTAGCATTATGTCAAAGCCCAGAGCGCTGTGTCTCTCTGACACAATGATCAGGGCTTTGAAATAGCATCTTCCAGCAGAAAGGCTGTGCTATGGACGGACATCATCATGTCTGCTGGAAATCGCCGTCGCACCGGCAGAAAGGCCACAGATTTATTGAGCAGGGAATGTAATTTTGATTTGACCATTTACACAGTGCACAGGGGATGGATGGCCTCTAGGCGATTATTTAATAGATATTTTGAATTACTAAAGGCAATGGTGTGTGAATCTTCAGAAACTGTAACATACTTGGCTGGAAAATAAACCAGCGACCAACAGGAAACACACAAAACATTGCAGCATGCGCCCTACCGGCTGAGCTATATGAATAAACCTGCCCATTTTAAATCTACTGACATTACCGGTGACATTGCGGCAAAGGGCGTCATCAGTGACTCCTTTCAAACTGTTACATTATTTATAGCAACGCGTGCAAGCCGTTCATCTCACAATGTGAGCTATGCATTAAATACACCCCGACCATTTTACATATCTAAACAGTATTATTTACAACAGTCTGGAATTAGGACATCCGCATGTCTGAGTTCCATCTCCTTTACACCACCCTGTAGCCAATTCTGGTATGTCTGATACAATATATGTTTTTGCTCTGTTTGCACTTAGTGGAGTTATTCCACAAAGCAACCATTAATATGTGCCCAACCGTCTCTTATTTTGGTGCTAGGCTTGCAAAGAGACCAAAGAGTCTAAGAGTTAGTGGCCTCAGTTCCCACTTAGCTGCCACCATGTCACGCGTGGCCCTTTCAGTCAGTACTGGCTTTTAAGCTTACAGCATGCTGCATTCTGGAAGTTGTAGTAGTTTTGGCTTTCGTAACACAACTGGAGGGTAAGGGATAGTTGAGGATATAAAAAAATATGTATATCCAAAGGGAACAACACCGTACTGATCTTCCAAAATACAAAACCAAAAACACACAAGAAAGTACGGGGTTCAAAGAGAGCTCTAAGCTGTGGAAAGTTTCCTAGTAGCTCTTCGACCCTATTAGTTAAGTTGATGCTGGTGGGTACTGTGGAGAGTCGAGGTTAGGAGGTGGTGGACGGGGAAGGAAAGTTACCTTTACTGACTAGGTGGACCAGCATCAACTTACCTAATAGGGTCGAAGAGCTACTAGGAAACTTTCCACAGCTTAGAGCTCTCTTTGAACCCTGTACTTTCTTGTGTGCTTTTTGTAGTTTTGGCTTTAACGCTGTAAAGATGACCAAAAAGTATGACAACGCAAAGGGTTGTTCTCTTAAAAAAATAGATCACACAGGGGCACTTAACAGGTGTGAGTTTGACCCTAACTTTCAATCTAAAAGCACCAGGAAACAAAATGACTTGACAAATTAAGAGAGGCTAGCGCAGCCAGGCAGAGTATCTGTCTGTGCTCTCGGCTGGCAGTTAGCCACAGCACGCCTTTTCTCCCCACAGAAATTCAACCTTAAGAAACTTTGGGACTGGGCGCGAGTGATGCAGGAGCTCGGGAAGTTGCATGCCACCTGGAGGAGGGTAGAGTGAGAAGGGCAGAGAGCACCTGTGCTTATATCAATAAACATCTAAATTCTTAATGACTCAACGTGTGCTCCCGGTCCGGACCATCTCTCTCATCGTGCATCCAGGCGCACATGCATGGAACTTGTGACGACCCAGCTTGGCCCTCAACCCCCTCCTCCCCACCATGAGAGCAGCGCACTGATTGGCTCAGTCAGCCTCTGCCAATGCTTCTTAGGAGACTTGGAGGCTGTGGCAGAAACTCCCTGGGCTCCTACATTGTGCAGGTAGGTGAGGAACAAGTGCACATGTCGGGCTGGTCAGAGTAAGGCACCCGTCAAACCTGACATGCGCACTTCATCCCAGGGGGGCCGGCACCTGACAAGGTCAACTATGCCCCAGCCATTCCGCACACTGAATTGAATAAAACAATAAAGTACTAAGTAAACATTCAATATGGAGCACACAAACCAGAGGGTGATGCCCCGCACTCCAATAAATAAACCTTTTCTTCTCTTGCTATCTCTTTCTCTCTCTGTTTCTTCTGCTCTTCTTCTCACCCCCTCTGCTCCATTTTCTTTTCTTTGCTGTTTTTCCCTCCTCCATCTGTCTCTCGCTTACTTTCGCTCTTACTCCGAGTGTCCCACTATGTCTCTAATTATTTTTCTCTTTTCCTCTCACTTTCTTTCTTCTTCTGTCTGCCACTCTTTCTCTCTCGTTCGGCTATTGAGCGCGTGCTGCTGTCTGTGCTACCTGAAGGTGCATGGCCTGAATCGCTGTACACTCCGCTTTTCACTCGTGTGATACTACTAACAAGCAATGCAGCCAAGGGACCGCTCCCGATCAGTGCACAAACGATACCCAACTACAGAAGGCAGTGTTGGGAGCAGGGAATTATATCAGCTCGCTTGCAAGTTTCACGGCACATTTTCGAGGCACCACGTCCACTTCATTTGCGCCTAGAGGTATGCTAGGCTCATGCTGCCCTGCAACTCAGACAGCAAGAGTCGCGATACCTCAGTCGGATCCCCAAAGCCCGTGGCCTAAGAGCTCCCCCTTACATACTGCGGTGTAACAAAATGGTGAACGGTGCCATGCAAACTTTGTTGAGGTTCAGCTCCCCTGGCATTACAGCTCCACCTTGTTAGCATTACCCCCACCCCAAAAAAACCTCTTTTTAAATACAGTCAGTGACATTATGAGGTGCTGCCAGTGCGCCTCAGCCCCTTTCTTTTACCCTCAGCACAAATTTTACAAGCTGTCAGTGGGCTAGGCATCTGTAAAGCCGAAGCACTCCAACAATACCAATACCTTTGGTCGAGTTCACGCAAAGAAATTCAACTTGATTATGGGGATATAAAACAACATGGCAGTGGCAAGAGCAGCAACTTTTGTCTTCCACGTACTTGTTCTCATATTGGTGTACTTCATTTTCACAGTACCTTGCATATATATTACATAAAGCATAACAAATAATAACTATTAAATTCCAAAACATACAAAAAAAATAAATTATAAAAATGTAGAAACAAATAAAATCTAAACACATACTATAAAATTACAATTATAAACACCTATTATAAATAAATGTATTTAAATCTGGAAATAATACATACACGATTACCATAACAATAGGGAGGAAAGAGTTGGGTTTTGGAGGGGTAAAATTTACTGTTCTCACTCCAGTCTGTGCAACAGTAGGGACAGTGTTGGATTTCAGAGTGGCAAAATTTACTATACCCACTCCAGTCTGTGCAAAAATGGGGGAAGAGTTGTACTTTAAAGGGGTTAAAATTACTATTCTCACTCCAGTCTAAGCAATAGTATGGAAATCGTTGGACTTCGGCGAGGTAAGATTTACTTTTCCCACTCCAGTCTGTTCAACAGTAGGGAAAGGGCTAGACTTCGGAGGGGTAAGATTTAATATTCTCACTCCAATCTAAGCAACAGTAGGTAAACTACTTCACTTCAAACACATTACATATTTGCATAACCGTATTCATTTAGAACAAATAAAAACTCATAATATAAACATTATTATGTAACAATAAAATACATATATATATGTACATATGAAAATTGAAATAAAATGAAATGAAAATTACATTTATAAAGCACACTAATGCCCAAAGGCGTCTAGGCACTGATATAAACCTATTGGAGGAAATGGCATGAAGGACGAAGAAAAGAGAGATCCAAGCTGGTGTATAAGTTAGAACCTATTCGCTAAAAAGCCATGTTTTAAGCACTTTCCTAAACACAAATAAGCCTGTCAAATGTTTTAGGTGAGATGGAATGGTGTTCTAGAGTTTGGATGTGCAGGACACAAAGATTCTGCCACCTGAATTTAGTAGTCTAAATTTCAGGACTACTACATTGTTAGCTGTGAATGATCGTAAGGATCTTGAGGGACATCCCACTGGAACCTACATTTAAGATAGTCGGAACCAGTGCTATGAAGTGCCCGGAATGCGATGCATAAAGCCTTGAAATCAATAAGCTTCCTTATGGGAACCCAGTGTAGTTGGTTCAGAGCTTGAGTGGTAAACTGATGTTTAGGTATTCCTAGTAAAAGTCAGGCTGACAAATTCTGTAAGATCTGGAGTTTGCTCAGAAGTTTTTTCTGCAGGTTGGTGAAGAGAGCATTACAGTAGTCCAATTTAGAGAAAATGAGAGGTGGTACCACTGTTTTCTGCAGCTCATGAGGAAAGAAAGGAAAAACTTTCCTGAGTAATTTCAGTGTGAAGAAGGAGAAGGAAGTGATGGCATTCATCTGATCTTTGAACGATATTCTGATTTTTTAATTTAATTTATAGTTGGAGTAAAAATCCCTGATGTCACTTTTTTCCTGAGTGAGCGTACTTCTTTGTTTGCTCTGTGGATATTATTTGCCGTAGTGCTCTGCTGGCTTACGCTCCACACCCCCCTGTGGGGAAAGAGGCCCTTTGTTGGAGTTACCTTGGCTTATATATATATATATATAAACAATTAACCAATTTACAGAATTCATAAACAATGCAATAATTAATTTCAAATTAAAAAATGATGGTTATTTCTTTATTACTTGATTAACTTGTCACCCAATACTGCTACATGAATAGCAGCCCATAACTAAATCAATAAATAAATACATATAACACAATTTACCTAATCGATATTCAATTAAATAACTAATTAACAATTATTAATTAATTAATAATTACTTAATTACCTTCCCACCTAGCAAGCCTACAACCTCAGCAACCCGTACCGAAAAAATAGCTAATATATATTATTACACAACTTAAATAATTATTAATCAATTCAATATTTAATTATACAATTAGAATTATTATTTTATTTTCAAATAATACTTAATTGATTTCCAATCCTGTACCCCTACAAACCCAGCAACCTGCAGCTGAAATATAACAAAACATTTTCAGTATAACATTACGTACATAATTAATAATCACTCCAATATTTAACAATAACTTATTGATGTGTTATTATGTATTAATTACATAGGTAACTTCCACTCCATACCCCTAGAAAACTCAGCAGCACACACCTAAACTGTAGCTAAAATAAATGATTATTACATAATTTACATAATTAATAATCAATAAATTAAAAAATAATTGTTAATTGGTGATGAGCTAGTTACCTTTCTTCCTTAAACCCCTACAAATCCACCAATACACAGCTAATATTTAAATAAAATAAATGAACAGTACATAATGTATATAATTATTAATCAATTATAAAATAATTTAAAACATGATTGTTAATTAATTATTACCTAACTAAATTACCACCGTTATACCCCAACAAACATAGCAACCCACACCTAAAATATAATTAATTAAATCAGTGTTATGTAATATACATAATATCAAGCACATAATTACTTAATCATTAATGATTACTTTATCAACTTACTCACCCTCTCCTCCTACGAACCCAACATCCAGCTATGACACTATAAATTACTATTAACAATTACATTCAATATTTAAAATCCCTTAAAATTCCAAATTATATTTCAAAATGTTAATAACATTTATGCAAATAAAAATAAAACATAAAATCAATATATGATCTAAAATACATTAAAGTAATTAAAAAACAATATTCTTTACAACTATATTATCGAAAATGATATGAACAGCAACAATATTCTTGAAAACAATATTACCTGAACAAAATGATTTTCTTCACAACAATATTTTTGTATCACAATATCTTTTTCTGATATTTCTGCATTTTAATACTTATAACTCAATATTTTGTCCAAATACCTTCTGACACACCTCTGTCCAGATCTTGGGTTTCTTCTTAGAAGTCAGCTCTGTTAAGGAGGTAACAGTGGTGCTATACACTTCAATAACCCTCCTATAGTACCCAGTGTAGCCCAAGAAAGATCTCACCTGGGTCTGGTTTTAGTAGACTTTCCAGCCATAATGGTCTGTATCTTCGCTGAATGAGTGCACTTTGCCCCTACTGACCTGGTGGCCCAAGGACACCACTGAACCCTGCCCAGTCTGACACTTACTGGCCTTGACAGTCTGGCCTGGTTGTTGCAGAGCCTAAAGCACATCAGGGAGGTGATGCAGATGGTCATCCCAGCAGGAACTGAAAACAACATTGCCATCCAGGTAGGCATGCTGAAGTCCCCCAACCCAGCTAGCACCCAGTTTACCAACCTCTGGAAGGTGGCAAGGGGCATATTTTAATCCAAAGTGCATCACTCTGAATTGAAAGCGGCCCTCTGGGGTGGAGAATTGTCGACCTCACCATGGTCGCCTCTGCCAAGGCAATTTGGCAGTAACTTGATACCAAATCTGAGATGGGCCCTGGGGACTGGACCATGGGCTAATGAAGTGCTCAATCACCCCTAATTTCAGCATCTTTGACACTTGGAGCCTCATTATGAGTTCAGCGGATGGGATAACCCATCCGCTGATCTTCCGGCAGGGAGGTTGCCGCCATGCTGGCTACCTCCCCACTGGGCCCATTACGACTTTCCCGCTGGGCTGACGGGCAGAAGCCTTAGTTCCAGGGTGAAAGTGGTGGCAATATTGTCCCTGGCTCATAATCGAGCCGGCGGCAGTGCTGCAGCCGCAGGGTGCTCCACTCAGTGAGAATTGCGAGGGTGCTGGGAAGAGGGACCCCTGCACTGCCAATGCCAAGTGCATGGGCAGTGCAGGGCCCCGTGGCCCCTGCACCTATTCTTTGCCAGACTTTACCGCCATGAAAAGGCTGGTGGAGAACCAGGCTCAGGGCATTCAGCGCCACCCTGGCTGATTCCGACCTCCACCACGTCAGCCTGTCTGGATCTCCAATCCCGGTGGAGACGGCGTAACCCTGGCGGACAGACCGCCACGGTCATAATATGGAAGTCAGACCGTCACAGCAGCAGCTGTCCTGACTGCCACCGCAAGTCTGACAGTTGAGTGACCGCCAGTCTCAGAATGAAGCCCTTAATCCTTGATACTGACTCATTTTATCAGACAGCTTGTAGATTTTATTCTAACAGAGATGTTACCCCCTGTATTGATGTCATGGGTACACCAAGTGATGACCCCAGGGGTAAATGAGAGCAATGAGGAGAATAGCCCTAGTAACTGGCCACTCTCTCTCTCTTGTTCTGGGGTCAGTGTGGGGGAGAGGATCACACCCTCCACTTGACCATCTTGCTCTTTAGAGGTCTGGAATAGGTTTGATCTCATTTTTCCTCCACCTGTTACCAAGACCATAGTGATTTCATACCCCTCAAGCTGGGGCTTGAAGGAGTTGGCATTCAGGACCCATAAAGGGTTCCAGGTTGTCTGGGGGTGCACCAGGTAGGTGACCTCTCTCCCAACGTCCGTCCTTTGACCTCATGGGGCCCGGCTTACTTGCTCCACAGGCTCCCACATCCACACTATGTGGCCAGGATCAGCTTCCTCCCAGATTGTAGGATTTTGTGCAGTGAGTTACCTATGCCCCTTGCCCTTCCTCTTCTTGATGAATAGCTTGGCACTTTTCCAGGCTTATGGGCATTTTCACTCCAATGTCGGGCTGCCGTCGACCACGTGGTAAGGCTCACCCATTCAGGCAACCCCAGCATCTTTAGTGGGATCTGAGCTCAACTCTTTCCAGATGGTGTGCTCCAGTTGATTTCCTTACAGACAGTCAACAGGCACCCCCAGCTACCTTTAAGGAACCTGAGTCCCTCAGCCCCCATTCACAGGGAACCAGAGCCGGTGGTCTTCTGTCACAACCTGGTGGACTACATTTGAGACTACCTGCTTTGAGGACACCAGTTGATAGCTAACAGTAGTCATACTGGCTCCTGTGTCTCTCAGAGCCTCTATCCTCTGCCAATGAATGGTGAGCCACTACGTGTACTCTTTAGTATTATTAGGCATATGAACCTTTGGCAGCATCTCTCTGTCACGCTAAGAAACTAGGAGAACCTCTGTACTCCCCACAACTCTGACTGGGACAGTCGTTTCCCTAAGCACTTATCTTGCAAACTGTAAGGTGGGCCTAGCACTGAGGGGCTACTTCCTGTAGGAACATATGGTATCCCCTTCTGAGTGCCCATATTGGTAATGCTCATAATACTGGAGCTGGAAGGGACCCTCTGGGTTCTTCTGATAAAATCCACCATTCTTCCGGTCAGTGTTGGACTGAGATTCTCTTCCCTGGAAACCTTTTTGGAGCCTTTTGAGAACTTGTGTTTCCCCCCTCGTCCAGCTGGGGATGACCTGTCCACCTTTCCTGGGTCCCCTCCAGGTGAGTTATTGTGTTGCTGAGCCAGAGGTCTGCTTCTTTGGCAGGCTCACTGGATTCAGTGAGCTTGGAATGTATTGGTGTAGCTCTGAAAAATAATTACTAAACATGTGCTCTTTTAGGAAAAGACAATACAGCTCATCATGATTACTCACATTACTGCCCTTAACACAATCATACAGAAAAATCTGCCCATGATTGGGTTGAGAACTTCCGACTGTCCCTGAAATTTAACCTGTATTTCTCAGGGTTCAGGGGTAAGCAGACAATCCCTCCTGTCAGTGGCCATATGCCTTCAGTGACTGACCCCCCGATCCTCCTCAGGGACCCGATGCATATTGATAGATACTTTGTAGGTTTCAAGCCACCTATCTATGTCATTCCCCACGACAAAGGTAGGCACTATGTCCTTGGATATGTGGATCCTCTTGTCTCCTTTTGACACTGAATGATTGATGGCACCATTGTTGCTAGACACTGAAAGCTATTTGGCCTTTAATTTCTCCTTTAGCTCTTTAGTCTTCCCCATCAACCTCTCCGTTTTCAGGGTCATCACCCTCCTGCTCTTCTGTTGCATTTTGGATCCTGTGAACCTCCTCAAAGGCTCTGAGGACTATTTGAAAGTCTATCTTTGTGTCCCTCTTCCTCAAGGTTAGCCTCCTCTCATTACAGACCTTCCTCAGTTCTGCCACTGAGAGGCCCTCAATTTTGTTAAGCTCTCCCTCCATGTTAGCTAAATGTCACAGGTGCATAAAATGTGAGAAGAGAAGAATTGAGAAAAAAAGGCATAATAAATGGCCAATTAACATAAAGGAGAATGTAAAAATAACAAGGATAAAAGGATTCAAGGATTTTTGGTTTTCACTGAGTGGGAATGAAAAAACATAAATTCTGAATCCCACCACTGCCACCACTGTAAGATATGAGGTTATTTGTTGCAGTGGGTAAGAGCTGTTTTCAGGAAATAACCACAGTTCTTGTCAGGATGAACAACAAATTTCAGTGAATGAACCCCTGCTAGCTTGGCACAAAGCAGTCAAGCTTAACTTAAAGGTAGTATGTAAAGTGTGTTTGTAATGCTCAAACATTAGTAACAAGAAAACATAATACAAGAAAAATCACAAACCAATTTAGAAAAATAGGGAATATTGTAATAAATACAATGAAACCTAAACAGCAAAAATCTAACAAGTAGAGATTGAAATATGAATTTTTATAATTAAAATTGAAAATAGTGCCAAAAAAGCCTAAGGTGCCAACCGCAGTTATCTAGTCGTGCTAGACTGGGTCAAGCCAAAAGTAAAGCCGACCATGATGGAATGTTGATTGGAAACAGGGGCCAGGTTCATCCCAGGGGAAAGTTTCCCTCTGCACTTTGTGAGAAGAGGCCCCTTTTTGCATCGTTAGTCCCCCACTTTTTGCCTGATGTTGATGTGTCCTAGACGCTGCAGTGCTCAGGGCCCCTTCTAACCAGGTTCCCTGGGCCAGAGCTCTTTCCCTAAATCTGTTGTGATGCTTGGCACAATTGGATACACTCTTAAATGTCACTGTAATTCCCTAGTAAATGGGTACACCTGTACCCAGGGCATGGGATATTAGGCGTAGGCCCCTGAGGGCAGCAACACAGATTGTGCCTCCCCTAGGGTCCTTCACCCAGATGCACCTACCACTGCCATTGCAGGGTGCGTGTTCTGGGGAAAACATAAAAAGACAAACTCGACATGGCACACTTCCTGTGTGCCCTATCCACCATACACTGCATATGTTATGAGTAGGTCATCCCTCTAGCAAGCCTTCCAGCCCTAAGGCAGGGTGCACCATACTATATGTGAGGGCATAGATGCATGAGCAATATGCTCCCACTGTGTCCTTACCAAACCAGGGACATAGTGAGTGAACAGAGCAGCCATTTTACATGCACGTGCTGGACACTGGTTTAACACGAGTTCCCCGGCTACCCGATGGCCACTCTGCACCCTGGGTTGTTTGGTATCAAACGGCTAAGGATGATAAATTCTAACTGGTGCCAGTATTGGATTTATCCCTAAATATACCCAGGGGTCACCTTATAGGTGCCCCTGAAAAGGCTAATCTACCTGGCATGGTTGCTGACTCGTCACATCCAATATGCCACCTCCAGACAGCCAATACATAAACCCTGGGGGAGAGCCCTGTCTCTCTGGTTTGTGAGGCAATGCCTTTTCTGGGTGGAGGAGCTAACACCCCCCCCCCCCTCAGGAATGTGCCTTCCCCTGGTGGTGAGCTACAAAGGGCTACTGCCCTTGAAACTCGAGCCCCCAGGCCTGCTGCTAGCAGCAGATGGCTTCCCCCTTTCTCAACCCTCACTTTTGTTGGGAGCAAAGGCAGGATAACCACAAAAAGGGTAGGAGGAGGAGGTCTCACTGAGCATGCACCACCCTCAGGGGCTTGCAGGCCAAGTGGAACCCCCATGTAATTTTCCTCCATGTTGGATGACAGGAAAAAAGCCAATGAGGTTTAGGGTAGTGACCCTTCCCACAGGAAGTTGTCACTGTAGTGGGTGTAGCCATGCAAGAGTAAATGTCCCATTGGATACTTCCTCATAAAACACCCACTAAATTCAGTATTTAGTGGGATCTCCTAGACCAAGAATTCAGATTCATCAGGAAGAAAAGAAGACAGCACCAAGGAAGCCGACAGCACGAGAACAGAGGACCTGCTGCAACAGAAGAGCCTCCAAGACCCCTGCTTACTGCACCATAGTCCCAACAACCACCGCTGCAGAGGAGCTGACCACTGAACCGACCTCAAAAGACCCAGAGGACCTCCAGGCTTTGCCAATAGCCAGTGATCTCTCTCCTGAGTGGAGGCAGCACTCAAGAAATCAAAGAAACCTGCAAAGAATCAGCAAACCGGTAAGGGTCACTTCACCAACCGTCCGATATCCTCTCAACCGGAAGTCGCAGCCAGACTCGGCGACACACCAACGACAGCTCAGATGAGACCAAAAAGTTTGGCAACTTTGGTGGCACTGTGCCATCTCGTGGCCGAGTTGTGGCAATACCCCAAGTACTGGTCAGTGCACGTCGGATAACAGCAAAAACAGCTCTCCCTGAGCTGCAACTGGACCAGGAGGAAGCCCCAGTTGAGGGACTTCAGGAACACCCTGGATCTCCCAACAGAGTTCCCTTGTCATCCTGCAACGCCCCCGGAAGAAGACTTACCTCCAGCTCCAGAGGGTTCCATTGCGCACAGCCTCCAAGACCTCCAACTCGCCCTGTATCCGGCCACCCAGAGCGCTGCATCATGGAACCAGCTGTGTGCCCTGGATCCCTACCCGCTTGCGACCTCAACAGCCCAAGGGGACCCTGCAGCACCACCTTTAAATCTGCAAACCACCTCCTTTTCCAGGTGGCCCCTCCAAGTGGCCCTGTGCCTGTGCCAAGAGACTTTAGAGCTCTGCTCCTGCCAGAACCGGGAGCCGCCCGAGGCTCTCCAGCTGGCACAGTGTGCCCACCCACTGCTTTGACCATCCTGCAAAAGAAGAGAGTGGTAACCCAACTGTACGATTTTGAATGCATTTTTTTTAAAAGTGACTGCCTATTGATTCCTATGGTGCATAATTACGCACAGAGAGACTAACTTTATTAAACCCTTGAAAAGTCATATCTCAAAAAGTACTTAAAGTATCTTAACAATTTTGGTCTTAAAAATTATATAAAAGTCTGAAGTATTTGTATACATTCTGGTCTCAAGTTTTTCATTGAGTGTGTGTGGTGCATGATTGATACTGTGAGCACAACAAATTCTTAGCACATCTCCTGGATTAACCTAACTGCTTGATCAACTACCTCAAAAATTGGAGCATTAGGTGATTTGATTTTTGCCTCTGGAAACCAAAATGTGGTTGCCTGTACACCCTGCACAGTGTGCCTGGCTTTGCACACTACATAGAGAGCCAGCCTCCTACATTTGGTGGGTCAACAGTGGGATAAAGACTTTGCATTTGCTGATACCACTTTCCCAATTGTGTGAACACACAAATAACTCTTTAAATCATCTTTAGATCATTATATTTGATTTTCTAATTGACTAACAATTTTTTTACAAATTTTTAAAATAATTGTTAGGGCCCTGGTTAGGTCCCTACAACTCTAGAAAAAGTTTTAAAATCCTTGCTTTAGTTGGTTATCCAAAAAGGGGAATTCTAAATTCTAAAAACGTCCCAACTTTAGTAAGATAAAAATGTCAGAAGCAGAGGCTAGAACCCAAGAGCTCAACCTGGCGCCTTATGAGACATATAGCTGTGACCAATTAAGGAACCTCTGCAAGCTGAACAAGATTCATACTGGTAAAAGCCCTAAAACAGAGAAACTAAGGTTTCTGGTGGCCCAGCATGAAAGAGACAATCTCCCAGGTGAGGATGAAGATGATGCATCTGTCGAGGATGAAGATTCTGTGGAAAATGGGGATGAGGGTAGCTCCTCTTCCCTCAGAAGCTCTAGAGCACCCAACCACAGACACATACCTGGATCTTGCGAGGCTGACACAAAAATTGGCTTTAGAGAGTCAGCTTTTGGAGATAGAGAAGCAAAAGAAAGAGTTGGGCTTGGCGCCCATCTCTGGTGGCAGCATATAAGCATTGAAAGAAAAAGCTTTCAACATCAAACTCCCGAAAGGAGTTTTCCTCCCTTCACTGAAGGGGATGATATAGTGAAATGGTTTTCTGCCTTTGAAAGAGCCTGCATTGGGTGGCAAATTGAAAAGAAATACTGGGGCACATTGATGTGGGAGTTATTCTCAGGAAAGTGCAGGGATAGGCTCCTGACACTGAATGAGGCAGATTCTAAATCCTGTGACCTCATGGACGGTACCCTAACTGAGGGCTTTGGATTTACAACTGAAGAGTACAGGATAAAGTTCAGGTAGGCTTCAAACTCCCTAGTGGACCTGGGCAGTTGCAAGAACCCCAAAAGAATCATACATGTCAACCACCTAAAACCCTTTTATGACAGAGCTGATGTGACCATGCTTATGGCTACAGATGAGGGACAGGAGGATGAGAGTGAGCCTCTCCCTGATCTCCTCTCTAGCAACCCCCAAGATGGATCTGTAGATGGAGTGGTCTTGTCAGATACCCTCTCAGACCAATAGCAGACTGATTGCAGGCAAGTCCTCAACCAGTATGCTGGGCTATTTTCTCTGACCCCTGGGAAGACGAACTGGTGTTCTCATGATGTGGACATTTGTGATAGCCTCCCTGTCAAGAACAAAATGTACAGACAGTCTGACCATGTCAGAGAAAGCATAGAAGTTGAAGTAAAGAAAATGTTGGATTGGGGTGTCATTGAACCCTCAGAGAGCCCCTGGGCCAGCCCAGTAGTGTTAGTCCCCAAACCTCACTCCAAGGGTGACAAGAAAGAAATTAGTTTTTTTGTGGATTACAGGGGCCTCAACTCAGTAACCAAAACTGATGCACACCCAATTCCAAGAGCTGATGAGCTCATTGTCAGATAGGGGCAGCCAAGTATCTGAATACTTTTGATTTAACATCAGGGTACTGGCAGGTTGGTCTGACCCCATGAGCGAAAGAGAGGTCAGCATTTTCTATTCCTAGTGGGCATTATCAGTTCACTGTAATGCCCTTCGGACTAAAGAATGCACCTGCCACCTTCCAGAGGTTGGTGAACCAAGTCCTTGCTAGACTGGAAACCTTTAGTGCAGCTTAGTTAGATGATATAGCTGTCTATAGTTCCACCTGGTAGGATCACCTTGGAAAGGTCCTTAAGGCCCTGCAAAAGGCAGGCCTCACTATCAAGGCCAGTAAGTGCCAGATACGGCAGGGAAAAGGTGTTTACTTGGGCCACATGGTTGGTGGAGGCCAAGTGCAACCCTTCAAACCCAAGATTCAGGCTGTTCTGACTTGGGAAGCTCCCACAATGCAGACCCAAGTCAGGGCATTCCTTGGCTTAATTGGATATTACAGGAGGTTTGTGAAGGATTATGGCACAATAGTTGCCCCCCTCACAGAGCTTACCTCCAAGAAGATCCCCAGAAAAATCAACTGGACAGCGAGTTGTCAAAAGGCCTTTGACATTCTGAAGGAAGCTATGTGCTCTGCTCCAGTCCTTCAAGCACCAGACTACTCCAGGGAATTCATAGTCCAGCTGGATGCTTCAGAAATAGTGATAGGAGCGGTCCTTCCCAAAGGAATGATGATGGACATGACCAGCCTGTTGCTTTAATTAGCAACAAGCTACTCCCTAGGGAACAAAAATGGAGTGCCCTAGAGAGGGAAGCCTTTGCTGTGGTTTGGGCCTTGAAGAAGTTGAGGCCATACTTGTTTGGCTCTCACTTCACTGTTCAGACTGACCACAGGCCTCTCAGATGGCTACAACAGATAAAAGGTGAGAACCCCAAACTGCTTAGGTCAGTGGTTCCCAACCTTTTGATTTCTGTGGACCCCCACTTTAACATTAATGGAACCCAGGGACCCCCACTGAATCATCATGGGAATCCGGGACCCCCGCCTGAGTTATTACTGAAAGCTGGGGACCTAATTTGTCAATATTTGTTAAAACCTTTTCATTTTCTAGGCTCTCGCGGACCCCCTGAGATGGCTTCACGGACCCCCAGGGGTCCCCGGACCACAGGTTGGGAACCACTGGCTTAGGTGGTCCATTTCCCTACAGGGGATGGACTTTAAAGTGGAACACAGACCTGGGACTGTCCATGCCAATGCAAATGGCCTCTCCAGGTTCTTCGACTTAGAAGGTGAAGACTCACTAGGGAAAGGGTAGTCTCATCCACTTTCATTTGGGGTGGGGTAGTGTGAGAAGAGGCCTCTTTTTGCATGGTTAGCCCCCCCACCTTTTGCCTGATGTTGATGTGTCCTAGAAGTTGTAGTGCCC
This sequence comes from Pleurodeles waltl, assembly GCF_031143425.1. NCBI lineage: Eukaryota > Metazoa > Chordata > Amphibia > Caudata > Salamandridae > Pleurodeles > Pleurodeles waltl. The sequence goes on from NC_090443.1 coordinate 836,607,894, forward strand.
AGGCCCCCTGATAACCAGGCTCCCTGGCCCAGAGCTCTTTCCCTAAATCTTTTGTGATGCTTGGCACAATTGGATACTCTCTTAAATGTCACTGTAAGTCCCTAGTAAATGGGTACACCTGTTCCCAGGGCATTGGATATTAGGGGTAGGCCCCTGAGGGCAGCAACACTGATTGTTCCACCCCCCAGGGCCCTGCACCCATAAGCACCCAGCACTGGCATTGCAGGCTGAGTGTTCTAGGGCAAACCTAAAAAGACAAACTCAACATGGCACACTCCTTGTGTGCCCTTCCCACCCTTCATTGCGTATGTTATGGGTAAGTCACTCCTCTAGCAAGCCTTCCAGCCCTAAGGCAGGGTGCATCATTCTATAAGTTAGGGCATAGGTGCATGAGCAATATGCCCCCACTGTGTCCTTACCAAACCTGGGACATAGTGAGTGAACAGAGCAGCCATTTTACATGCATGTGCTGGACACTGGTTTAACGCAAGTTCCCCAACTACATGATGGCCACTCTGTACCATGTGTTGTTTGTTATCAAACAACTCAGGATGATAAATCCAAACTGGTGCCAGTATTGGATTTATCCCTAAATGTACCCGGGGGTCACCTTAGAGGTGCCCCCTGCAAAAGCTAACCTAACTGGAATGGTTGCTGACTGGTTACATTCATCATGCCACCTCCAGACAACCAATACACAAACCCTGGGGGAGAGCCCTGTATCTCTGGTTTGTGAGACAACCCTTCCCTCAGGAATGTGCCTTCTCCTGGTGGTGAGCTTCAAAGGGCTACTGCCCTTGAAACTCGAGCCCCAGGCCTGCTGCTAGCAGGAGATGGCCTCCCCTTTCTCAACCCCCAATTTTGGCGGGAGCAAAGGCGGGACACCACACTAAGGGTAGGAGGAGGGGTCTCAATGACCATGCACCATCCCTAGGGGCTTGCAGGCGAAGTGGACTCCCCCATTTCATTTTCCTCCATGTTGAATGGCAGGAAAATAGCCAATGAGGTTTAGGGTAGTGACCCTTCCCACAGGAAGTGATCACTGTAGTGGTTGTAGCCACCCAAGGGTAATTGTCCCATTGGACTCTACCAGGTTCCCCCTAAAACGCCCACTAACTTCAGTATTTAGTGGGCTCTCCTAGACCAAGAACTCAGATTCATCAGGAAGAAAAGAAGACAGCACCAAAGAACCCGACAGCACGAGAACAGAGGACCTGCTGCACTAGAAGAGGCTCTAAGACCCCTGCTTGCTGCACCAGAGTCCTGACAATTGCCTCTGCAGAGGACCTGACCACTGGACCAACCTCAAAAGACCCAGGGGATCTCCAGGCTTCACTAACGCCTATGATCTCCCTCCTGAGTGGAGGCAGCACTCAAGAAACCTGCAAAGAACCAGGAAACCGGTGAAGGTCACTTCACCGACCGGCCAATATCACCGCTACCGGAAGTCACAGCTGGACCCAAGGACACACCAATGACAGCCCGGACAAGACCTACAAGTGTGCCAACTTTGGTGGCACTGCGATATCCCATGGCCAAGTTGTGCCAATACCCCAGGCACTGGTCAGTGCACATCCGACACCAGCAAAAACAGCTCTCCAACAGCTGCAACTGGACCAGGAGGAAGCCCCAGTTGAGGGACTTCAGGAACACCCTCGACCTTCAACCAGAGCTCTTTCCCTAAATCTGTTGTGATGCCTTTATTGTCCCGCAGGGCCCCCGGAAGAAGACTTACCTCCAGCTCCAAAGGGTTCCATTGCGCACAGCCTCCAAGACCTACAACTCGCAATGCATCCGGGCACCTAGAGACGTGCATCGTGGAGCCAGCTGTTTGCCCTGGTTCCCCTCCCCTTGCGACCTCAACAGTCCAAGGGGACCCTGCAGCACCACCTTTAAATCTGCAAGGCAGCTCCTTTTCCAGGTAGCCCCTCCAAATGGCCCTGTGCCTGTGCCAAGAGACTTTCCAGCTCTGCTTCTGCCGGAACCAGAAGTCGCCGAAGCTCTCCAGCTGGCACAGTGTGCCCACCGACTGCTTTGACCATCCTGCAAAGAAGAGAAGAGAGAGTGATAACCCAACTGCGCGATTTTTAATGCATTTTTTAAAAAGTGACTGCCTATTGATTCCTATGCTGCGTAATTACGCACAGAAAGACTGACTTTATTAAAACTTTGAAAAGTCATATCTCAAAAAGTACTTAAAGTACCTTAACAATTTGGGTCTTAAAAATGATATATTAGTCTGAAGTATTGTTATATATTCTGGTCTTGAGTTATTCATAGAGTGTGTGTGGTGCATGAGTGATACTGTGAGTACAACAAATGCTTAACACATCTCCTGGATGAACCCAACTGCTCGACCAGCTACCTCAAAAATTGGAGAATTAGGTGATCTGATTTTTGCCTCAGGAAACCAGCGAGTTGTTGCCTGGACCCCCTGCACAGTATGCCTAGCTTTGCAAACTATACATAGAGGGCCAGCCTCCTCCTCACTTGAGAACTTTTTTTTAGAAAAGTCCTTGTCGACGGGGTTGTCAGCAGGCCAGGCTGGATGCTGAATCCATAGAGGGGTTCAGCGACTGTACCAGCTGCAGAGCAGGACCTCTGTTGGGGGCTCGAATCAAGTGGGAAGCACAGAGTTCTTGATGTCTACGACTGTAAAGGTCTGAGCGGGCATAGTTTGGGCCCAAGAACGTGTCTTTGACAGTGTTGCAGTAAAACCCTCTATGTTCAGACTCAGAAATGTTTCTGCAAGCCGAGATCTGTTCATCAGGGCAAACTAGAAAGTTGATTTTCTACGATTCTACGTCATTGGCTGTTGCTTAGATCAGTAGCAAGACACAGGGCAGTTCCAGCTGAAGCTGGTCAGCAGGAAAAGAAGGAAAGTTGCAGAAGATAGCCTCTGGAAGCTTGTTGCGTCCCTTGTTGTGTACCTGTAGCTCACACACAAGGTCAGTCACCTAATCCTTGGAGTCACTTCTAGAGTCCTGGGTGCAAGGGGGAGGGGGGCAATTCTTTACCTACCCTCCAAAAATAGTTCTGGTCAGTTCTGCCCTCTTCTTTGGTTTTGGCTCCAACTTGGCTAGTGAAACTAAGGCATAGGAAGGCTTGGTGTTAGGTCTCTTTGTGTGTGTTCGGGCAGGTCACTTTGAAGTATAATCAGGGCTGCGTCCTGCTTCTCCACAGCCATCCTGTAAGGAAGTCACACACCCATCTACACCCAGGCCCTTTGTCCACTGTCTGGCTCCCGTACACATTTCCCAGTGGAGGAGCCATCAATAGTCCAAGACAGCACGTTACTCACAGAAAGGCCCAGAAAATTTAGACAGACAAATGCCAACTGTCTAAAAATTTAATTTCCAAAATAGCCATTGAAAATCTGACTGTATAATTAATGAAAACTTTAAAATGCAATTAAAATGAGTGTAAGAAATATTTTCCTGCCTTTTCCCTAACTGAATTTAAATGTATTAAGGTAAACCAGGGTTATTTTAGGGGAAGCCAGCCTTGCCACTGTGAAAAACGACTTTGGAGATTTTTCACTGCCAGGACTTGTTAAACATTAAAAAACATGTGCTACTTTTTAAATACAATGCACCCTGGAACATGAGCATTTAGAGCATATTTTAGGGGTGACTTATAAGTGTTGAAATAGAAGGCGTAGAGTTGGCAAAAAGGGGTTATATAGTCAAGTCGAAATGGTGGTTTCACACTGCTCTACAGGCTGCAATGGTTGGCCAGAGTCCTGTTATATAGTGTTTCATTAGTGGGTGGCTCAATGAGTACAGTAGCCCACAAGTGGCATTTAATTTACTAGCCCTGTGTAAAGACAGTACCATATATTAGGGACTCATAAGTAAATTAAATGTGGCAATCATGTGTATGCCAATTTTATCATGTTCGAAGGGAAACGCTTGCCCACTTTACCCCTGGCTAGCGGGGTAAAGTGGACAGAGTCCTAAAGCCAACACAAACAGTTTCAGCTATAAAAAGCAAACATCCATTGAAAATACCACACACAAAGATGGGCATTTCTAACAATATTCCACCTCAATCTATCGAATCCACAATATTAGAACAGCTAAATTCAAAGCATGACACCAGAATGGTTCATAAAATTCTTAGTTTGTAAGCCAGTATCAGGTACTAATATCGTACGTCAACAAAGCCCTGGCTAATTGTCCATTTCTTGCCAACACAAGATCTCACAGCAAATCATACAGAAGGTGAATCCAGTCTGTGCACACTCGTACAGTTGAAGGCTTCAAAAACGGTTCCAAGACAAAAAAACACTGTATACAGGATCTACGTGCCAGACAGTTTTGTGAGAGCCTTGGTACAGGTTTAAGATATGTACCAGAGCTGAAGCTGATGCACTGGAGGGAGCTGCTCTGCAGCATCAAAAAACCTCATCAATATGGAGGGAAATGAAGCTGGAAGAGAAGCTAGAGTCATCAGGAATCCAGGTAAATGAGAGACAACACTACTTTATATTTGCCAGTGGCCCTCATAAGTTGGGAAGGCATGTGATGTGTCATATGCCATGTTAGTCTAAGAAGGAGGGGGAGCACTCTTCCATGCATACCAGCATATTCTTTTCCAGATGTATTATGGTAAATGCATTGCATGATAATAGTCACTAGAGTTTACTCGCAGATATTGGAAGATGTCCTGTCAGTTCTCCTCTCACTTTCACCATCTCATTTGGAGACGGCAGAGACCCCTCTGGGAAAAACGTTGTGCTGACCTGAAACTAACTAGAACTCTTATCTGTCCTATTTAAGGATATTCTTTAGTCATGCCTGCTACTATTTTTACTGTCTGAGTTCTCCTTCTAAACAATGCCGGTCTTGGATAGAAAAGATCCACAATTGCTCCCAGAGCACTGGAATTAAACTCGGTTTCCCAAAAACAGATCCTGTTTTAGGGGTATGTCTCAAGAAACCACATGCATGCCTACAGGTCTTTCCGACTTGCATGACATGGAGTACTTGCCTTTGCTGTTTGTTCCCCCTAAGCTGCTTCCACCATGGGGACTGAGCCACATCAGGGGGAAAATGTCAATACAATGGTAGACAAATCTAAATGGCATATGGCCTTAAAGATACCCTTAAACTTAATACTTCTTTTGGAGCGCTGAATGATAGGGAAGATCAGTCCCATGGATGGTTTATGTCCATGGGTACACAGAATGTAATAAATAATCCTCCTCACACTTGACCTTTTAAAGTGATGTGAACCATTTAGAGAGCTAGGTATTGATAGAGAGATGAGCTTGAAGGCTTATGTTCCCATAGCAAGTACATTGTGTTGTGAAGCAGACTAAGTGGGTGACTTGCAGACAGTGGGAAAGGATCTTTATCCCAGGAGTGCTAGTATTTATAGGAAAATAATATTAAAAAACAAAGAGCTTTCTGTGGTATAAATTAAAATAAAGACTCTATGGTTGGATGAAATAAGAACCTATAGGAAGCAGTGTGTTTAGGTCAATAATAAAAAGTGTACATTTATGAGGTTGAGTAGATTTGAAGCCCATGATTTTATTGCATCTCTTATTGAGCACACTCCTGCATTTGCATTAAGATATTTATTGGCAAGTCAGAATCCCCTTTTATTTTTTATTTTAAAAGTAAGTATTTTAAAGGGTGCAAGAATGCTGTGCACAAAACATATGCCTCCTGTGATCTTTCAAGGGCAATTTCAGTATATTGTGCTGCCATAATCCTACTTGAGAAAGATGTCCCAGCATGGGTCCCTAGAAGTTGTTCTTTATTTTGTATAACCACTTGTGTATCTTGGAGTAAAACAACTTGGATTGCTCTAAAATGTCAGTGTCTCAAAGGTATAAATTATAATTTCCTATAGCAGCAAATATACACATGCATATCATTAAGACACAACACACATTATCCTACAACAGAAATCCTTTCATACATCCTAAATTGCCTAGTTATGTTAGTAGCTGGCTCATATGCAGCCTAGCCTTACATGCAGTATCTGCTCACCAATAGGCATCCCTACCAACTTAGAAGTAGTAGATGAGCCATAGTAGGAGGATCTACACATGATCTGGAATAACATGACTTGGGGTAACCTTACCAGTTTTGCCCACAAGACCTTTCAAAGTCCCTTGGCTCAAAAAATACTCCTCAGTCAGTCCACAGGTTTTTCTAATACATTTTTATTGAGTTTGCATCAATTATACAAACAAACAAATACAAGGAAAGACATAAAAACCAATGGGTCATCAATGTTCTCCCCCCCAAAATCAAACCGGAGAGTCAAAGTATTTATTAATTCAGTCCTGCATATCACTTTCTGTTTTGGAGTTCTGTGCCCATAAATTTCCTCATCCACTGTTGCAATCACAGGCCCAAATGGATCTATCAAAGTGCCTTGATACAGACACTATATCTTAAAAATGTTGTAATATTTTGTGGGCACCTTCTGGCAAATATATAGGTTTTCCCTCAATCACGCATTGTTCAAGACCCATCATCCATTTCTCCACTGAAGGAGAGTTGCTTTGTCCACCAGTGAGCAATTCCCCTTTCGCCACCAGGAGGACCAACCACAATAAAGCCACCTTGTATCTGTTAGTATCTAGATCTATGTTAACATGTACAATGGTAAGATTGGGTTCTGCTGACAAGCTCCAGCCCAACACTGAGCCCAACAAGGTGAAGACTTCCTCTTAGTAGGAGATAATTGCACTGCATCCCTCATCGTGTGCAATAGGTCCCAACCTAAGAGGTGCAACTAAGATGCATCGGGGAGCCCCCCACACCATTCTTTTATAGCTTGTCTATAGTAAGGAATATTCTATGCAGGTAGTTAAGTTGGATCAGTCAGTACTTCAACATGGTGCCTGATTCCTCAGGGGACACCCTAGCTTCCCCCAGCCCTCATCAGAAAGAGGGCCCAAATCCTGTTCACATTCCTTACGCAAAGTGTGAAAAGCATTGCCTGGGTTGCTTACTAGAGACTGATTTACTTGAGTAATTTTATAACTCTCCTGACAGTAGTGTTATCTCTAGGAGCCTAACATCAGGTAGATCATCCAATTCCCAGATATAGGGAGTAATCACAAGTTGCAACTGCAAAAAGCAGGTAAATTGGCTACGGTGTAAGTTATCATGTTCTTGGAAGGGCTTTAATAGAGTTTCTGACATAAACCTGGACTGGTCCAGCCGGACTAAGGAAAGACGGTTTGTTGAGGGTCTTTGTAACTATTTTGACTTCGACATTAAAGAGTGAAATTGAGTGGTAGGATTTGCAGAGGTTCAGGTGCGGTCCTGTTTGTGAATACTCACTATCTCAGCCATACACAAGTCTGGTGGTAATTTCCCTATCTGTAATGATTCCTTTATCACATCCCAAAATTAATCTACAACTTTGGGGGCCTAGATCTTAAGTCCATTAAGACTTGGTGTTGTACCAGACTGCAACTGGCAGAAAATTCTTTAATGTCTCCCCGGGTTGCCTTTTATTTAGGGAATACAATTAAGCATAATAATGACTTTTCTGTGTCCTCCTTGATTATTGAGACATCATCATTGGCACAATGTGTAACCTATTCATAGAATTGTTAAAAACTTTTTTATAAACTTTATTTTTCAGTGTTTTAATAAATAACCAAACAAAACACACGCAGCTACGTACAGTACTTCAGTATACATACTTGTGTATCAGTAGGTCTACACATCATAAGTCCCAGGGAAGAGATATCCAACTCGCACAATACAAACTGCATCATTAGGGGATGACACTCCCCGCAAAACAGTATTTATCTGTCATGGCTAGCCCCATGTTGTGACCATAGTGGCCCTTGCATTCCTAAGCCGTACCTAGTCAGAGTCATCTTCCGTACTATCTGCAGTGGATTCCCCATCGGAGGCCTCCAGATTAAGGAGCCGCACGCTGAGCATGTGCCAAGTATCAGGTAGACCATGGGCACTCCCCCGCAATTCCAGCAATTTCCAGACGTCCTGTAGGTCATCAAAAAAGTGTGCCTTCTCTTGGAAGATTAATTTGAGCCTAGCTGGATATAATATCATATAGCGCTGGTGCATGGCACGCAGCTTTTGTTTCACCACTGCAAATGATTTTTGCTGTTCTTGAACCTGTTCGGTGTAGTCGGGGTATATGGCAATCACATTGTTCTCATACGGGAGAACCGGCTGCTCCCTGGCTGCCCAAAGGATGCAGTCTCTGTCCGTGTAGTTTAACAGTTTAGCAGTTATGGCCCGGTGAGGTGCCCCAGAGGGCAGAGGGGGCACCAGTGCTCTGTGCGCTCTCTCCACCACGAAGATATCTGAGAGACCCCATGATTTCAGTTCGTTTTTGATTCAGTTTTCCTGGATGCTCAGTGGATGGCCCCTCCTCTTTTTCCAGGAACCCCAGGACCTGAATGTTGCTGCGGCAGGAGCAGCCCTCAGCGTCCTCCACTCAGCGCTCTAATTTCAGAGTCTCTTTCTGCATCTGTGTCAGCTGTTAATTTATGGACTTCATTTCAGTCTAAAGCTCTGAGATATTGGATTTCCGCTGCCTTGACCTTATCCGCCACCTTCCTGAGGTCCGCTCAGAATAAATTGACGTCTATTGCCACTGTCTCTGTGCAGCATTGAAGCACACATCTGTCTCCATGAATATCTGCTGGCAGTTCAGCCCTTGTGGGTTCCTCTGGTTCTGCTGGTTGATCGCCATTGCCTGTGTTACCCAACTGATGTGTGATCCTTTGAGTGGGATGCCTCGGTGTAGTGTACTGCGTGATGGTGTTGGATGCATGCGACCGAGTAGGTTTATCCTTTCCCAAAGTGGAGTTGTCGCCAAACTAGCTGGAGAAGTGCACTTGCACCGCTGTGAGGGAGCCCACAGCTTTCCTGCTGGAATGGAATCTTCCCAACCTGCTGGCGCAGCGCACTTTCCTGGGAGCCAGTCAGCACTCACTCCATCTAGCTCTCAGTTACTGTAGCTGGGATTGCAATTTTGGCACTTTAGGTCTGTCCAGAGGTATAGCTAAAGTGCGTGCAGCTTCACGTTGTGATGCCACTGGACTAATTGTCGCAATGCAGGTCCCATGCCTTATATGCCATGCCGACCATCATTCTCGTCCCCCTGTGCTGCCAATTGCCTAAGCTGCTGGGGGTGGGGGTGGGGGGGGCCTCATCACTCTGGCCCGGACGGCCTGACCGCCAATACGCGGTCTCTCCAAGAGCTGATCCTCACGGGCTCCAGAGGCATCAACTCCGCCGCAGCCATCTCCCCTCTTCCTTGTTTCCTGTCGCCATCTGTCAGTGTGCCAGGGGAGATCCTCCCGTGGGCCACAGGCAAGGCATGGCCCCCGCTGCTGCGTGGAACACAGGCCTCAGCTGACCCACGGATTGCCCATCCCCATGCAGCACCTCAAGGCCCGAATGGTAGCACCACCGGATTGCCGAAGGCCTCGCAGGATCATCCCTTGACTCAGGGGTGTAGAATCATGCTGGATGCAGCTGGATTAGGGTTTGTGTGTCGGGCCGGCCGGGAGATCGGGGATCAAGTCCTTGCGGGCTTGCTCCCAGGCCATACCCACCTAGAGTTGTTAATTTTAACACACACAATGGAGAGTTTTACTGGCCTTGTCGCTCCATTGATAAAACCAGCTGTACCAGCTGTACATTGCTAGCTAAGCTCACAGTGCCTTATCAATCAATAGCTAGCTCCACAGTAGAATGATAAGATAGGCCCCAGCCATAAATCTGCACTTCTGCCACCCTATGTGTCTCTGAATTACGTAAGAAAAAAGTATAGAATGGAAAATGTTTTAGGGGCTACCACGTAAAATATAAAACTGCATTCTTAAAGGTGGGTGGTACATGTACATTCAATAATCCCAGGGCAGCCATGAAATCTTTCATTACTGAAGTGTGTTCCATAGAGTTCATCCCTCTTCCTCGTACGTCACAGGACCTGTCAACTACACTGTTCCAATACCCAACAAACCACTGGAACCTCTGTTTAATAGTCTAATAATTGGTTAATGGTATACCTGTCAGCCTTAGGGTGGTCTTCCCCCAAACTTTTTGCCTGCTTGCCTCCATCTTGTCTGAATTTTTGCTCTGTTGGCCTTAAGACTCTGTGCACGTTACCACTGTCAACTAGTGCTGAAGTGCATGTGCTCACCCCCCTAAACATGGTTTGATTGGCATACACCTGATTGTCATACGTAATTTACATGTACTAGTTTCCTGTAACTCGCAGGATCATTATTTTTTTAGAATCATGCAATAATATTTCCTGCTTCAGAGCAAAGTGGAGGATCTCATCTCTGTCCTTATAATTAAGTAAGCATGCACTCATGTGGCAAGAAGGAGTCCAGGGGGTTGTCTTTGTATGAGTGCTCTATGCGCATGTTCAATGATGAAGCTTGCAGAAAGCGTCTCTCATAGCAACAGCGACCTGAAAAATTGGTCCAAAGAACTTCTCTGAGACAAACCTCTCACAACCTTCAGGAAACAACATGAAACATATGTTATTAATATGAGTTCATACTTCTGTGCCTACTTGTGTGCCAGATCTGTAGATGTTGCTGATAATTTGCAGACTGTGGGGCTCATTCTGAGCCCGGCGGGCGGCGGGAGCCGCCCGCCTGGAGGGAGCCGCCAAATGACCGCACCGCGGTCAAAAGACCGCGGCGGCCATTCAGACATTTCCTCTGGGCCGGCGGGCGCTCTCCAAAAGAGCGCCCGCCGGCCCAGAGGAAATGCCCCTGCAACGAGGACGCCGGCTCAGAATTGAGCCGGCGTAGTTGCAGGGGTGCGACGGGTGCAGTTTGCATTGCAGACACTGAAATACACAGTGGGGCCCTCTTACGGGGGCCCCTGCAGTGCCCATGCCATTGGCATGGGCACTGCAGGGGCCCCCAGGGGCCCCGCGGCACCCCCTACCGCCATCCTGTTCCTGGCGGGAGACCCGCCAGGAACAGGATGGCGGTAGGGGGTGTCAGAATCCCCATGGCTGCGGAGCGCGCTCCGCAGCCATGGAGGATTCCCCCGAGCAGCGGGAAGTCGGCGGGAGACCGCCGACTTTCCGCTTCTGACCGCGGCTGAACCACTGCGGTCAGAATGCTCGTGGGAGCACCGCCAGCCTGTTGGCGGTGCTCCCGTGGTCGGTGGCCCTGGCGGCCACCGGCCGCCAGGGTCAGAATGACCCCCTGTGTGTTGTAGTTTCTTCCCTGTGTCCTCTAGTTCCGAGATGCGACCCTCAACCTCTTAAATACTGTTCGCTGCTGGTCTTGGTTCCAGTATCAATAACATAACATCTGCACCTAAAGCTCCAATTTTAGCATCACTAGTCTCCCTGAACTAATTAATGACTTGAAGAATCATGGCAGTGTCATGTGACGGCTCCGGCCACACCTGAGTCTCAGCTTGATGTAGGTTGTTTTGTTCTTTATTGAAGTCTCCTGGGTAAGTATATTTAACAAAAGTGCCTTGTTTGCCAGCTGTTGGTTTTTTGCCCATAGTAATGTAGGAAGTATGAGAAGAGGCTTACGCCAAGAATACTGCTAATATTGGAGGTCAGTTGCTATTGAGCAATATCTTTCCCTTAGAAAAATAATGCTAAACCACAAGCTGGCAACCATTCAACTGAGGTACCATGAGCATCAGTGGATGTGGCAAGGAGCAGTTAAACAGAATCTGGGATCTGCCAGGAAGTATCTTTGTATAAGGAAATCTCAGCAACACCTAGATTCCTGCTGTTATTTGAATCAGCTTACCCAGTTCCTGGGGGTGGACATTTCCTGTATCCAATCTAGCCACCCAGATTGGCTATTAGGGCATCATGCCCATACCAGTAGCAAGGGGACTGTATAGGAATCACAGAACCCCCTATCCTCTACCTCTGAAAGAAGGTCCTTAATGGCAAGGGCTATTTCACTGCATCCAACAGGGGTGTCCTCGAATGGTTGACCAGTCGATCAGGGAGGTGTAGGCCTTCTTCAAGAGGGGCCACCATCTCCTTGTTTCCCATTGCAGTTGGGTGGTGGCTCAAACTATTGAATGTCCTGCTGCCTGTTACAGTTGCGGGGGGGATTAAAAATTAGATCATTTATTAGTAAAAAAGAAAACACTTACCTTGATCGCCGCCACCGCACCACTCCATCAGCTCCTCTTCTGCAGGCACAGGCTCCCAGCTGCCCTGCGGCCAATCCTGGCGCTGCCCAGGGCAGCGTTAGGATTGGCTGGGAGCACCCTGGCTGGGTGCTCCCAGGCAGACTGGGAGCCTGTGCATGCTCTCTCCAGCCGGGCAACTGTGTTGCTGGGCTGGAGAGAGCATATCGCGCATGTATGTTTGGCCGTTCCGAGACGGCCGGCCAAATATACATGCGCACTGACTCTGTGCTCGTCACATCCTGTAGCCCTTCCCCTTTACAAGAAAACGATAATAAACACAATTTATTATTGTTTTCCTGTAAATGTTTTGCAGCTGCTGGTGGCAGGGGGGTGACGCTCCTCCACTGTAATGGAGGAGCCGCCTCTGGCCTGTTATAAGAAGGGGGGCAGGATCTCTTTCCCCCTCCACTCAAATGTAGGTGGGAATGGAGCTCACAGGATGGGTGGGACAATTACCAGGTTACAAGCTACTTGACTGGGCTGTTCCTAAGCTTTCTTCACACCTTACAACGCCACTTCCCACAAAAGTCACTATTGAAGGCCTGCACAGTGGCCACATGGAGAGCGGGCCTCTCATTTCTGCGAGCTCACCTTTTTAGGAAGCACCATCACTCGACTGGGGCACCTCCAGGACATTGAAGGAAAACAGAGACTGGATCTGTCTTAATCTGTTTGCCTGCCGCTTCTTCTTGTGGCTCTCGAAGCGCTAGACTCAGCTGCTGCTCCGCTCCTTAGTGCAGGTGACGAGGATCACTTTTGGCCCATTGACCCCTCCCAACATTGTGGTCCTACTCTCTGCCCGTTCCTGCAAAAGTGGATGCTGGGGCTTGCCGCTACGTTGTCTTGTCTCTATCTTTGAAGCTTCGTCATAAGCACCATGCCGCTGTTGGGCTATGTCCCCTGCATCTCAGGGCAGCTAGTGCTAGGGTGGCAAGAGTGCCTAGTCAGAATTTTAAAGGATATTTTTAGACTTGTGTGACAGAGCTCATCTGGCTCACATCTGCTGTTGAAGATCCCCAACCCATGAGTCCCAATAAGTCCACAAGTTTAGCACGTGTTCCAGAACAGTCGATAAGATATGCTCATGAAATGTATTGTGAACGTCTATGCATAATGTTGTGCTTGTGCAGAAATGAATTTGAGATGTCTGTTTTTTCTTGTACCTCATTGCATCACAAACTACAAACAGAAAAGGTCTTCCCAGCCAGGCTGTAGAAGTTAACCCCATCTCAACAAAGCCACCATGGAGCATCTTAGCATACAATTCCATCATGCCATCCTGTTCCATTGAATGTAACAACAGATAACAGTATACTTTTCTTTATCTTTGACATTGTGAAGAGTAACATATATTTTGACTCCCATATTTTGTTGTTTCATTTAGGTCAGCCATTTGACCCTCACTTTCATATCAACAGCAGTGTTTCAAACGTTATCTGTGCCATCAGTTTTGGTGATCGATTTGACTATCAGGACCCAGAGTTCCAGAGTTTACTTCGTTTAATAGATGAGGTTGTAAAGCTGGAAGTCAGCGTTTCAACCCAGGTAAGCTTGTGTCATATTTTGTTTGTGTATGTTTTCTTTCTAACAAATGTTTATTGTGCATCATGATGATGAATGCAGTTTACATGTTTTTATGAAATTGGGCTAGAATACTTTAGAAACAGTTACCTACTTGAATGGTAGCTTTAAATGCATGGTTTACATAGGAAGCTCTGGAGTGGGCATATGAAGTGCAAGAGCAACATATATTATGATCTAGGGATTCCAAGTAGGCCAAAGATTCCTCAAAATTGTAAATTATTATTACTATAGAAGAGGCAGCAGCAGTAAAAGGTAGTAATTGACCCTGAATTTTGATGAGGAGTTTAGACGTTTGTGGCTGAGTTCTCATTACAGGTTGGGCACTTCACCAAAAACAAATCATGGGATTTTTGAAAAATCATGCAATCTATCTCAGTTTCTGCAGCAATGACAGTAAAGTCCACCATCCCAACTTCATATTCCGATGACATCCTGGTTTCTATTTTCCAGTCTCATATAAAATAATTCATTCTCATAATACTAAACCTTGAGCAAAATCTTCCCCTGCAAAGAGCTACTCTGCATCCACACTACGTCAATACCTAAGTAAATGAAAAACAGAGGTTGTGTGAGCCTGTGGAATTTTGAAACTCTGACTAGAAGGTTTCGGATGGTAGATAGGAATAGTGATTATGGAACATTCCCAGTTGCTTGTTATAGAGTACCAGGACCGATTTGCCTTCCAAAAAACGATAGCCTCTTTCTGAAAAAAAAAGCCAGTGGTTCACCTTTCTGCCAGCGGAATCGAATGTGTTAAAGATTTTCAGAAAATCAGAGACCAATGACATTTATGAGAGTAATACCAGCCTTGCCCTTCTACATGGCCACTATCATAAACCCCTTTTGCATGATTGCAAGGAAGTCTGCTCTACTGAGAGAAATTTAAAAGCAGGATCTCCACAGATAGAACAGTGACATTTTAGATGACCTTGCATATACAGATACATAAAAGGCAACAGTTGTATTGCCCCAAAAGGTAAACTCTTTACCTTATAGGTTAAAGTAATTCAATAGGACATGTAAGTTATTAGTATAAAACATGATCCCTGGCACTACCACAGCACTCCATGTTTCATTTCTAAGTTTTGATTATGGGTCTGTTTCCACCTCGCATAACTAAGAGCAAACTCTTTGTTAAGCAGATGTCTGTTTGCTGATGGTGGTTTCAATTAATTACAGACCAGATATTTGTTTTTCAGACCCCTAAATAGAATCCTAAATCATCACGTACAAGCTGTGGTTCATGTCAAGCTTAAAAACATGCATATTTGTGTCTCCCTGCAAAAGCTTAGGTTAGTCCAGGAAATTTCCAGTTTGTATCAAATGTTTCTATACCCTACCCAAATTCTTGGAAGGCGTTGTAATGGAAAGTAAGCAGTGCTATGTGGAATATATGTAGTATCCGGATTGTCCCCATTATCTGGATGTCTGAGATGATATATGTAATGCAGAGAGTGAATCATGAAATAGTATGTTGATGCATACTTAGAGTGGAAGCTGAAATCGGGACAGTTGGAGGGAGGATGAAGCCCTACTTGTTGTTGCTATATCCTAAGGACCTAACATGGAGAATAAAATCCTACCTACTATCTAAGTGGCCACAGAATCTGGTAGGAACACCCTCCCATTCAACCGAAATACTGTAGCAAATAGTATTATGGACCAGCTTGAAAATGCTTCAAGACTCTGGTTGCAGTTGGGAGCAATTTCTTTCACTTGAGTTGGATTATCACGAGAGGGAAGATGGCCCTATAACCATGGAGGACTAGTTTGGGGGCCCCACCCTCAAATCCTGGAATGACTGGTATCTATAGCCACATGTGGTGTAAAAGCCCTGAAATAGTCATGTACTGGGGAGAATTAGCAAACACTTCTGTTCTGTAATGTGGGGTTGGCTCTTGTCAGATGGAATATAGTGTAATTGTGGGGTGGTAAAATGTACCTGTAAGCATATTGTGTTTACATTTGTTTTACTGCTCTTGTACCCTAGCAAATGCGCGCATGTTCTGTGCTCGGGCCAACATTGTTTGTTCTAAGTTACAATTGTTCATGTATAATCTTTTCATGCAAATGCACCTCCAAACATGTGTTTCAAAGCCCACAGCGTTTCTGTGGTGTGCTTGTGCTTCGGTTAAGGTAATTTTCCTCTGACCATCTGAGGTGCAGCTCACACTTGCTTTGGGCACCTATTCTTGGGCTTAATATATACATTCGTCTTTGAACCTTCTTCGCTTCTGTGAGAGCACAAATAGTACTAATAAACATTTAAATGATGATATGCCTAGAATTAACCTGCACCATGCAAATAAAATGAAATTTAATGTTTTGGCAAATGTGCCCACATGGGTGGCAGCCATGATGTGTGCAACATATTAATGAAAAATAACTGTTTAAAGAAAATAATGTGCCCACATATATTTAAATGTATTAGGGATTTATATTAAGAAGAATTAATAATATGTTTTTCTTCAATTTTTAATAAACATAAGCAATTGTGAAACAAAAGGCCTACTCGAAAGGGCCTCATGTTAAGTTTTATTTATTAAAAAAAAAATTGTGAATGTTTTTTTGTGTCTCAGCAAAATTCACACTTGTTCATTGTTCCTTGTTCGCACAGTGCTGACCTCATGTAATATTGCAACGTTAAACAAAATAATTATTCAAGTTTTCCTGTGAGAACCATGAGCTGTAATGCTATGTCCTAACCGTTGTTACAAATGTATCTTCTGTGCATGAGAAACTGCTGTTCCCAGTAGACTTAGGATGTTTTGCAACAAAAATGTCACTGGACAGAACTGGTGATGGGACCAAGAGAAGAGGATCCAATCATAAACGTGTGAAAGACTGTCAAACTTTTATCACATATGGAAAGTGAGAACCTATTGGTTCTGACTTGAACACCCTACGGGACTGACCATTAGAAAACGTACTAGTTACGTTTTGTGATTTCAATATATCAAGACTGTCACCTCAGACAGAGAGCTTTCTTCACTCCTTTCTTCAGAAGCTAAACCTTTTATGTCCGGATGCCATTGTTGCTGTCTCCCTTAGCTCATGCCCTTGCTTAATTGGTTTGGTTAACTTAAGGCCAACTTTGTCTGAACCAATTCCCCTCATTCTCCCTTGCCTAATGAAGACCAGAAGATGCCCCACTGACGAAGACTTCACTGCTTGCTGATCCATTTAGGAGAGGTATAACCAATGTGCATTTGTCTTTATTGCAGATTTTTGTTCTTTTTTTTTAGGGACCAACTGCTGTTTTTATTAGAGCCTTAGCCAGACGTTTTCCAAATTGATTTTTGTCTCTTTTTCTCTTTTGCATGAAGTCCAAACATGCACTTCAAATTAGAGGTTTAGTTAGTATGTCTCTGTTCAAATTCAAATGTTATTAACACAGGATTGATTTTACTCATCTGTTGATTTTAAATGTATACTATATCTATCATTCAGTTTTTGTTGCTATTAACGTGTACGGTAACTCTTGAATGTTTAATGATAAATGCTTAGTCTAAGTTGAGATTTTTTCGTCATTTTGGTCAGCCTGTGTTGTTCTTGTACGCTTAGCATCTAGTTATGTGATATTAGCATTGTTAATTTAGGGAAATAAACTTTTAAACTTTACCAAAAGGTGTGGTTATTTATGACCACATAGGTCATGGTGTGTTAAATTTACTTACTCCTAATTGATTGTAATGATGTGTTGATATTATTGTGCTGTTCATGATTAGGTTATGAATGATTATAGTGGCCATGGTAAACCATTCTTAGCGGAGTCCAAAGGTTCATTGGACCTCTAACGAGTCCCCTTATAAATAAATTATCAAAGCCAAATAAGGCCAGACGCGCTCACAGTTTTTGGTAGCAGATCAGATGGTTATGCCTCCTAAAGAGATCACCATGGTTTCATTGTAAAGCTAGCAGTTTTTGGTAACAGAGTGGATAGTTATGCCTCCTTAAGAGGTTGACATAGTTTCATTGTAGGTATACCATTTGATGATTTTCTCGAGAAATTTGGGTTTTGCCTTTTTAATGAAATTTGAAAATATTGGAATTTGGATTTGCCAATATTTGTTGGAAGGTGTTCTCAGTGCTTTCATGGTTTTCTGTGGTTGAAATAGGGTTTGCGCTTGCACTGCTTCAGCAAAATCGCAGGTGAATTGTGGTGTTTGTGAGAGATAGGGAGTTTGCGTACTCCAACATAGTTGTTTAGGGAGTGTGCGTACTCCAAAGGGTGTATATAGGGAAGGCATCGAACTTCTATTGTGCGTGATGCTTTGTGCTCAAAAATTGCTCACATGGTTGTTGATCGGGACCCTGCATGGTCTAAGACTCTGGAATATTGGACAGGTGTAAGAGGCATTTGGTTGTTGTTGTAACTTTTATGTTTAGTGGTCAATCAAGTGTGGTTGACAAATGGTATGCCTAGAGTGTGTATTAAAAGGAGTGCTAGTTTGACAGATATTGGTGATTCCTGAGTGCACAAGGACGACCTAAGGTCAGTCAAGGGTAGAATTTTCTGGTCTAATTTTACTTGCTAGTCAGAGAAAACTATTATCAAATGAGTAGCTGTCAGAGCTAAAAGCCGCAGTTGAAAATTCAGTAAGGTTTCTGAAGTGATTGTGTTCCCTATCTGTTGTAAACAGACAAGTTTGTGTTTTGATTTTTCTTAGTGCTCGCAATAATTTGCATTAGTTATTTGAAAGTGTGAATAAAGGAGGAGAAGCCGTAAGACTTTGTTAGCCACTCTGTGTGAGTGTGACGTCACTTGGTCTGCGATGGGATAGGTCGGTTGGTGAGAAAAGCTGCGAACGGATTGGTGGACAACCATGAAGCGTTATTGGTTGAGAAAGGAAAGCGAAAAGGATTTTGGGATTGAAATTAACTTCCTGGTTTGGATTAAATCATAGTTTAAGCCCAAAAATTAAATTTTTCAAAGTGTTAAAGAGTGTACTTAGGGGAGATGCGTTCATTCCAGTTAGGGTAGGAGAAGTTGCCCCGCCAGTAGGCACACCCGCGAATATCGTAGTTGAGGAAAAAGACACGTCGCCATGTATTTGGGCAAAACAGTGGTGTAAAATTAGAGTGAAGGAAGGGAGCTTAGCCTTTCCTTCCTATGAAACTTATGATATGAGAATTTTAGAGAACTTGAGGAGAGTTCTATATGATTCAAAGCCTCCTCCGAGGCCAGCACATTTTGAAGTATTAGCTATTTGGGAGTTAGTGGCCAGACAACAACAGCAACAGAAATTTGAGAGGAGAATGAGAAAAGCTGAGAAAACGCTAACTGAGGCAAGATGGGACAATGAGCAGAAATTTTGGAGAACTGAGACTTTGCAGGGAATTAGGATGTTTCCTTCATGTACACAAGAGAAGGACAGTGGTGTTAGACAAAAGAAAAAGAATAATGATCCTTCTGAGGAAAATGAGCTGAAATCAGATGAGACTAGGAAGTCTTTGACTTACGATGAAGACTCAGATGATGACGAATTCATATTGCAATTACTGAGAAGTTGTCCCCCACCATGTGCATCACACAAGGTAGGTCTAAGTACTAGTGCCGATCCTAGTGCTCCAGTGTCAATTGAAGTGTCACGAAGTCAAGTACATGCCAGCTATACTGTCGTCAACACTTCCACAATTCAAACACCTGTGCCACAGGTTGATTTACCTAGGATTTATCCAGATGTCCCTACTGTAAATTCCGCACCGAGTATAATACTGCTGACAGGGCAAGCTTCCCAAATGAGACAGGTTTATCAGAAACCAGCATTGATTCAAATGGATTCTACACCTAGCTTAGTATCTCCAATGCAAGTCCAGACAATGCCGAGATACACCCCTGTAATAATGTCACGGACAAATACATCTGCTTTGACAGGTCGGAATACAGGAGTAATGTACTCTATAGATCAAATTGTCCAACCGAGTCCAGACGTTTTGTCAGTACCTGTTGATATTGGTCCTGTTATACCATTAGTCATACCAGAGAAGGCTGAAACTTCTATACTGAACATATTTAACTAAAATGCAGAGATGGACTACTACTACTACTGCTACTACTACTGTAGGTGTCATGTTTCCAATGAATCGAGCATTTGACAGGACAGGTTCATTGAATTACTTGAGTTTTTCCAAAACTCCACAGTGTAATTCTGGGAGACCAGAAGCAGCTCCTAACCCATTTGTTATGATCCCTGAGACTCCATGTCTAACGTTACAACAAGTGCCCAATGCAAGTAACAACAATATCTCACTGCGAGGTTTGTCAGCCTAGCAATTAACCGACTGGCTGGAGACACTGAGTGGCACAAAAGGAGATGCCGATGGAGGAAGCCCATTAAATTTGACCAGCCTTAGATCAGAAGTAGATGAATTAATTGAGGGAACAATTGAATTAAACAGAATTGACTCATATAATGAAGACTATTTGTGCTTCTTGTGCAAGATATTTACCAACAAAGCAGGACTGGTACACCAGAAATTAGCAGACCTGGCTGAGAAATATGACATCTGGACGCTCCAGGACCTGACAAGCTGCAACTACGAAGCACGACTTTGCCTGCAACCTTGTATCCACAGCTCCTTCGAGAAACTTCAACATTTCCCCTGTTGTGCATCCTCTGAGGACAGCCCATCTTCAGTCTGCACAACAAAGAAGAAGGAATCTCCCTTGGAGTGAATGAGTCACTCCCCTGCATCTGCAGGCACCAATTGCAATGACGACTGGCTGCATGGATCCCCTCTCCTGCTGAGCTGCGTGGATCCTGTAACACGGTAAATGGATTGAAGTGGTCCAGACAGTCCTCTCTTCCAGATATCCAACTTGGGTGGAGGTAAGCCCATGCCTTCCCAAGCAGGACAGTACCCCGTGCACCTCATCATTTGCAGCTGCCAAGGCCTGTTGGCCTCGTCTCTAAAGGATCTTCAGGCATCTTCCTGAATGGTTCCTCCGCAGCGTAGGACTCCTTTTCGTAGTGCTGAGTGGGCTCCTTCTTCGACTTCTGTGTCGCCATCCTGTGGGACTCCTGTGGGTGGTGCCTGTGCTTCTGTGGGCTCTCTGTCTCGCTGTGGGCCCCCTCGGATCCCCCTCATGGGTAGAGTCCACCTGGTCCTTCCTGGTCCCCGGCAGCACCACTTTCCGTCAACCGTGAGTTTTTTGTTTGCCAAGGCTTGTTGGTGGAACCCGAAGATGAAAACCCAACAGCAACCTTCCTTCCAGCGTGGGACATCACCTGCATCCTCCAGGAACTCGACTCCGTCTTCTAGGGTGCAGTGCTGACTCTCCTTCATCACCGTCGACTCATCTCTTGTACTTCCAGTTTGGTGGGTAGGGGCTCCTGCCCTTCCTGGACTTGGCTGTGCTTGTTGGGCTTGGTCCCCTTCTTCCACAGGTCCTCTTGTCCAGGAATCCACTGTCGTTGTCTTGCAGTCTCTTCTGGATTTTGCATTATTCTCCTTTTCTTCTCAGTGGGTGTTCTGGGGAATTTACAGTGATTTACTCCTACTTTCCTGGTCGCTGGGGGTGTTGTGGTACTTACCTTTGGGCTTTCCTAGTACTCCGAGCTCCCCTCTACACACTCTACTTACCTAGGTGGGGGAACGACTTTCGCCTTCCATTTTTTTAGTATATGGTTTGTACTCCCACTAGGGCCATTATTCCCTATTGTGATTTTCACTATATTGCACAGTTTTCTAACTGTTTTTATGCCTATTTCTGCATACTAGTGTATATAATTTGTGTATTACTTACCTCCTAAGGGAGTATAGCCTCTATGGTATTTTTGTTATTTCTGTCACCAAACTAAAATACCTTTACTTTTGTAACACTGAGTGTTTTCTTTCATGTGTGTAAGTACTGTGTGTGACTACAGTGGTATTGCATGAGCTTTGCATGTCTCCTAGATAAGCCTTGGCTGCTCATCCACAGCTACCTCTAGAGAGCCTGGCTTCTAGACACTGCCTACACTACACTATTAAGGGATATCTTGGTCTGGTATAAGGTGTAAGTACCATAGGTACCCACCAAACACCAGGTCAGCCTCCTACAGTCAGGTAATGTCCAATACTGTTGCAATAATAACAAAGACTAATAAGAGTCTTTATGGGCAGTAAAGCGAGCACAATCTCATTGCTCTTAATTCCTAACTGATCATCACTTATCTGCATCACAAAAGTTAAACAATTCTGACATTTGCCCTCCAAAGCTTCAACAATCTGAATCCACTGAAGGTGTTCTCTTGTCAGAAATATCAACTAAAGACACTCAGACTCAAAATAAAATATATAAGCACAGTGAAAACAGAAAACTAAATCGTGAAATGTCAGTTGAAAGAAAGAAGCGAAACTTCTGACAACAAACAAGGACATTCACATTTGTCAGGTAAGCTACAAGACTCTCCTACTTCCATCAGCTCTGAAAAGTAAAATACCAATATAGGAAATTTCAGAAGACCCTCTCAGAATTTTGTAAAGTGGTATACACTTCCGTGAGGATCGTTAACTCACAAATCTGCCTGTGTTTAATCTTTTATAAAATACAAATCCATGGAACACTTCCTTAGTAACAAGTCACCCATCAGCTTCTATTTTTCAGGTCACTAAACCCAAGATATCACCCTGTGACACAAAACCAATTGTGACCACCATCAAACAACTCTTGCTGCTTCATTTAAAGGAATTGTTGAAGGTCAGTGGCCTGGATTCCCTATGGACACTTGCCTGTCTGAATCTTTCAATATTGTCCTTCTCTCATCACTTCGGTCTGAATAATCAAAAACAGCTCCATAAACTCAAGAGTATTCCGCAAAAACCTGAAGACTGACTAACTGAAGTGGATATGGAAAAAAATAAATCTAAATTTAGCCAGCCAACAACCAATCTCCAATGAATCATTCCTTGGCAAACCCAACTAAAGAGCAACCTTCACCCAGCACCCTAGAAGAACATCTCTGAAATACACACTGGATTCTTCCTGCCATTGTATCTGATTCTGCCAGAAGATCTCCGCTTTCAAGCAACCATCTCAGATTGGAGCTCCTCCTACTTATCCAGCAGATCAGGCACTAGTGCATTCCATCATACTCTCCAACTTCTTTCCACATTGGCTTTGGCATCCCACAGGAGTTCATGGTCCCTAAGCTGCTCTTAAATGGATAACTCAATGCACCACTGGACAAGTCCATCACTCTAATCTGTTACAACTAAACAGACCACTCCCAGATCATCCTCAAGCTTGAACACTTAATAAACTGGGCCTTCAATTGTAGGACCTAGGTGATTCGCCACACTAAGACTATCTGACCCCAGGAACTGGGACCACATCTGGTAACATAAACCGAACATGGGAGGGAGTGATTAAGGAGTCTTATGGACTACTAGCATTTCAAGTGACACAAGTTACCAGAAGTGCCTTCTTCATTATGTAAATCCTGTGCAGCATTTCCCTCATCTGGGTTTCCTTCAGAAAGCCCACTCCACCATGACTCTGAAACTGATGTGCCTCGACTATGCCAGGTAACTACTCCCTTTCTATTACAAACCTTTGATAGAATTCGGAATGTGTCACCCGGACTGCTATTACACCTGCTGACCAAATCACTCCATCCCTACACATGCTCCACTGGTTAAAGGTGGCAAGGTGCTACTCCTTCAGGGCACTGTGCATCTATTGCACTGGACCATATTTCTTCCAAGTGAATCATTGGCAGTCACATACTAAATAGTATGTTCCACCTATGAATGACACCCCATCTTTATGACCACCATTCAGAAAAAAATACTTGCATTGGTTGTAGTCTCTGTTTACACAACTAAACTCTGGAACTGACTGCCTCAAACATAAGTACTATCTATGTACACTTGGAATTCAATAGGACGGTATTGACTTGGCTATTCCCAAATAGATGATTCCCTTATTCTCAACTAACCAGTGTCAGACTATGACCGCCTCCATGAAAAAAAGAATCAGTCACCCACAAATGCAGCTGTATCTCTCTCTCATTGTGTCACTCAATGCTTATGCACAGATACAAGTGTTCCCAACATGATAGCATATCAAGACTTTGAAGACAAATTTCTTTTCCACTCCTCATACAACACCAAATTATTTTCTAATAGGTCACATTATAAAACCGCATTCTGTCAACTACACCAAACATTTACCGTTGTGTGTTACTCCGCAGTCAAGAAGCAACTTAGGACCTAATCAGAGGTATGAGGCACCATAAAAATGATACTGCAATCAACTCAATGCAATACTCACAAAATTAGCACTCACTGATATACAGACACTCACAGACAATTGGGCTCACACACACACACAGGCTGCGAAGAATGCTGATACTCATGGATATACTGACTGGTATTTGCATTCAGAATCACTGAACCTCGCAGAAATGCGCAGCAATCTCCCTCACATCTGAGCACATAAGATACTTACACAGAATCATACCACAGACACCCACATACCCATACAAAGACATACTGTCATGCACACAGGCACAGATTCAAGATGTATACACAGACACTTAGGCACACACAAACAAAAGGTTTTATTTTTACTTTTGTAAGTGAAGTCTCAATACTTCATTTCAACTAACATTCTAAATTAGCTCAACATCAATTAAAAGGACAGTACATGTCACTTCAGAAGAGCTCTCGAAATCTATATTACAACTACAGTTGAGGAAAACTCTGGATCCAAACAGTCTTCTTGTTGAATTCTTTATGTGGTACAAAGGTCTCTACTGGTCCCACATTTGTGGCCAATGTTTATCACCGTGAGTGCAAAGGGAGAGTTGCCTCAGGAGTTTGAGGATGCTGTCATTAGTGATGAATGTAAGCCAAGTAAACCATTGGACCAGGGTCAGGGCATAAAGGCCAATGCCTTTAATCACTGTGAAAGGAAAGCTACTGGCTAAATCATTAACCAGCAGTCTCACTACAGTGACAGTGATTCGCTTTTTAGTCCAAATGGCCCAAAAAGGTTTCATGCCACATAGAGCCACCTGCCACAATATTTGGATAGTATTTAACTGCAGGCCGTGGCCTATAAACGTGAGTCTTGGCACTTCTAGTGGTTGGCTTTCAAATGGCAGGTGACATTTTAAGTGGGATTTCCTGTTTATAGTATAAAATTGGTAACATTTGGGTCAAAGGTCAATCTCATGGGTGAAATTATTATATCGTACACCTAGAGTTAAGGTAAAAATTAACAGGGTGCTACCAACATTGTATATAACTCATGCCCTTAGGCAACTATAACTCGTGCCCCCACCATGCACAGTTATCTCATCAATAATTTTACTGCAAATGTTACAGTAACATTATCAATGGTGTTCTAAAAGATGTCATGAGTGCTGTGATATCTGGGGTAGTTAGCAGTGCATGGCAAGGACGTGAGTTATAGTTACCTTAGTGCACGAGTTATAGTTACTTGAAATAACTCTAACTATAATAGATGAATTTCTGTGGTTCTTTTATACGTTTACAATGTGAGTCTAACTATATTATCCCTGTAACCTTTGTTTTTTAAAATTTATGTCTATGGTTTTTTTAAATTTTATTTCCTAACTATAACGTCGCTGTAACCTTTGCCTTTTTTCAGTGAATTTCTATGTTTTTTTTTTTTTAAAGTAAAGTAACCTTAATTACTATATGTTAATCTAACCACCTCCTAATCCCACCCTAAAAACTTTTTACCACCCAAAAACCAATACCCACCCTAAACCCTAAAAACACTTTAAAATCCAAAAACCCATACCCGCCCTAATCCCTAAAAATTCCCTTGCCACCGAAAAACCCAAACCCACCCTAAACAGTCAAAATTCCCTTGGCACCCAAAAACCAATTTCCTCCGTAATCCCTAAAAAGTCCCTTGCCAAACAAAACACATACCCACCCTAAACCCTTTGCACCCAAAAACCCATATCCACCCTAAAACGTAAATTTGGCCTTACCACCCAAAAACCCTTATCCCTCCTAAATCCTAAAATACCCTTTGCACCTAAAAACCAATACCCTCCCTAAACTCTTATATTACACTTGCCACTCAAAAACCCATACCCACCCTAAACCCTAAACCCTAAAATTATCCTTGCCACTCCAAAACCTATTCCAACCCTAATCCCCCCCAAAATAAATTTCCACCCAAAAACCCATACCCACCCTACATCCTAAAATGTGGACCATAATGTCTCTGTCTATACTAACTGGCTATACTCAGCCATCTCAATGTGGGCCCCTGAGAAATCTGTTTTGTCCAAGCGTAGCAGTCCTTCTGCCCCATGGTATAATGATGGTCTTAGGAAACAGAAACAACTATGTAAATAGCTCGAACGCAAATGGAGGAAAGATTACAGTCCTCACAATAAAATAAAAATATGAACTATCTCTGGCAAATTATAAGGCCCTACTGATCAATGAAAAAGCAGCTTTTTTTTATTATGCAGCTAGAACTAGCGAAAAACTCCACGCACAAATTAACTGTTTCAGACAGTGTAAAAACTTACGGCTAGTCTGGGTAGGGGACAAGTCGCTGGTAGTCAAGTGCTTTGCAATTCTATTGCAAGCTTTTTTCTAAACAAAGTGGAACAGATATACAGTGTTTGTACACACAAAGTACTTGATAGTAAACACACTATCTTCCTGGAATTTAAACCCTTAACGGTGGAAGAAATTCTGAGTCAAATTCAAGCAGCCAAATCTGGGTCTCCTTTAGACCAATGTCCAACGTCGGTGATCAAACTTGCTCCTGATATTCTTGGAGGAAACCTAAATTTTATATTTAATCAGATACTAAAATCAGGTCAATTACCTAAAGCATGGAAAGTGGTGTCATCCTCCCTTTGATAAAAAACCTAATCTGAGTCCCAGCTATCCAAACAATTTTTGCCCTATTTCATGGCTTCCATTGCCTGCTAAACTTATAGAAAAAGCTATGAACATCCAACTATCCAATTTTATTCAGGATAATCAGCTTCTTGAGTCAACCCATCCTGGCATTAGAAGCGGACACAGTGCTGAAATGGCTTTGATTAAAGCCTCAGAAGAAATCAGAGCCACTGTAGATACTGGAGGAAATGTTGCCTTGGTGCTGTTGGATCTACAGGCAGCCTTTGACACAGTCAATCATAGTCTTTTGAGTGACCGTTTGGCCAGGATTGGAGTTAATGGAACAGCTTTAGATGCATTCCTTTCTTTCTGAGCACACTCAATCTGTTGCCCTTGATTTCTTTGTTATCAGAACCTTTTTCCCTGCCTTGTGGAGTCCCGCAGGGGTCTTTGTTAAGCCCCACATTGTGTAATTTTTACGTATCTTCATTGGCTCCATTGATAAGATCTTATGGCTTTTCACTTACTTCCTGTGCGGATGAGACGTAAATCGTCATGCAATTATCCAATCAGGTTGAAAAATACAGGATCTAAATTTCACAATTGTATGCTTGAGCTGGATGGGAAGGAATTGTTTAAAACTTAATTCGGATTAGATTGAGGTCATCCTGTTTGGAAATCACGCTTCCTTTTTGTCACCTACTTGGTGGCCAGAGGATTTGGGCACCCTTCTAGTGCCGGTGCACAAAGCCAGAAATCTAGGCATTCAAATGGACAATATTCTAACTTTCAGGGCTCACGTAAACGCAGTTACTTCAGCTATCTTTGGTACTTTGAGAATGATAAAAACAATTCTCAAATATATCCCCTTGAACTTGCAAAAACAGTAGTCACATTTATAGTGCTTTCAAAAAATTGTCACCTGCAATGGGTTATATCTCAATATGCTGCAACATTATCTGAATAAATTACAAACATTACAGGATGCTTTAACTCAGCAACTTTATCCCAAACTTTAACTCAGCAACAACGGCAATTAGGAAGCTACACTGGTTATCTGTCAGACAGTGTATCAAGTTCAAGCACTTTGTACTGCTTATAAAGTGTTACATGATCAAAGCCCCCCTTTATCTAATGCAGACCTTTAACTGGTACAAGCCAAAAAGAAATCTCTCGTCTGCAGGCACCAAGACTTTGGTGGTATCCAGATTCAACAGAGTTAACTGGGGCTGAAGAAGCTTTTTTATTAGCGCTGCTAAAATTTAGGATCAATTACCTTTCCATATTAGATCCGCCACCAGTCTATTATCATTCAGGAAAGAGCTTAAGAAATGGACTTTCAGGAATAAGACATCAGCCTGCTCGGTTTACTTAGAACTTGCGCCAGGACACCTTTGGGTAACCGTGCGCTCTCTAAATATGTATAACATAACACATAAACGTTCTCCTTTTTGTGACCCTCAACACCTGCCATTCAGTACAATGTTTTTCAGTGGGGTGCTAGCTTGTATATTGGTCCCAAGATGGTTGCCAGCACTTTCTAGTTGAAGTCCTGACAGCCAATCAGATCTCACCATGATATTTGTGCTTAGGCTCCGCCCAGATATACAAATTTGGATTTCCTTTAATTTATGCTAAACTACTGAACAGATTGACAAAAAGCTTAATCTGCGTACCCAAAGCTACCTTTCTGCCAGCAGTTCGGCTGTAGTCGTGTTCAAAACTCCTATGGGAAATAACAGGGGAAACACATGTTTTTTGACCCCCCCACCTTTTCTTCCTGGCCCCCTGCTTGACGGATCACCTCATCACTTTCTGTGCGCAACAAGAATCACCGCCATACTTTTTGGGGGAAATTTGGTGAAGATTTGTCCAACGGTGCCAAAGATATAGGCAAGTCAAAAAACGCTCTTTCTATGGAAACATGGTCATAATTATAACTACCTACTGACAAACGCCAGTAGATGTTTTATATGTATATATATATGTCTATGTATATATATATACATATATATATACATAGACATATATATATATATATATATATATCAACACACACACATATATATATATATATAATATATATATATATTATTATTTTTTTACTGAAAAAAACAAAGGTTACAGGGACGTTATAGTTAGGAAATAGAATAAAAAAAAAACCATAGAAATTCACTTAATAAAACAAAGGTTACAAAGACATTATAGTTAGGCTCACATTTTAAATGTACCAAACCATAGAAAATCACCAGTTAGAGTTATCTCAAGTAATTAGAACTCGTGCCCTAAGGTAACTATAACTGGCACCAATTTTTAGGCTTTGTTACATGTTAATACTTAGAATGAGATATTTCTGGACAAATTGAAAAGAAAAATGTATTTGTCATTTAAAAAGAGTACAATCACCTTTCAGTATGGAAAATGAGTCTGGCTGGACTCGAACCCTCAATGCTCAGTGTGAGGGTGTGTGACCTTCACATTTGGCTATTATTTATTTCTTAATTTCTGTTTTTTAGTCCTTTATAGGCTATCTGGGAATCGCAGAAGAGCCCTCAAGGGCTCCCCAAGGTCCCTACATGTTTTTTTCATATATTTTTTAAATTTTAAAACAAGTCCTTTAAGGTGATCTCGGACTGCGGGAGAAGCGTCAAGGCCTCCCACACAGTCCCATTGCTTCAGCAACCAAGGAGCTGCTTTAAGTTGCAGCTCCGCGGTTGCTGAAGCAAACCTTTCATCTCTGTTCCCTGCACACATACCTGCATGCAGGGAACAGAGATGAAAGCCCCGCTTTTTGACAGCGGGACCTGTTTGACAGGTCCTGCTGTAAAAAAAACAGAGTGTTTGCTGTTGCAGCCAAGCCACAGCAAACAGCTGTGTCCCGGTGGTGGGCACCCCGAGAGACAGCAGGAAATGGCCCACAGGGGTGGCGGTCCCCAGGGCCATTAGTGGCCCCCTTCCAACTTTGAAGAAGCCACGGGGAGGTTGTGATCCCCAGGGTTGCAGAGGGGGGGCGTGCGACCCCCACTGCAATAGCCCTGGGGAGGTAGTGGTCCCCGGGGCTGTGGGGGAGGCCAAGGGCCTTCCCCACACCAGTCATCAAAGTAGCCCTGGGCGTAGGGGCTGTGCCGCCCCCTGAACATAATTTCTACATTGTCCCGGGAAGGTGGTGGTCCCCAGGGCAGGAGGGGATGCGGTCCCTCCACAAACAATTAGAGCTTTGCCTTGGGGAGGTGGCGGTCCCCAGGGCTGCAGGGGGGCTAGGCGGCCGCACAGCAATCCCAAAAAAAATGCCCACCGGACTTGGCCCACCACAAGGCTTTAAAAAAAAGCACTTCGTTCTTTTAAACATTTTTGCCAGATCCACAGGTTCTCTGTGCATCCGGATGAAAATTTCCCCCCAAATTTATTTTTAGCCTGGGGGACTTGCCTCCAGAGCTAAGGGGTCAGGGTATCTCTACCCTGACCCCTTTTCTTTTCTATTTTTTTTAAACATTTTTTCTGTGACTCTGCTGCTGAGTCCCAAGGTGGCTACCAACACTTTCTGGTTGAAATGTTGACAGCCAATCAGATCTTAGCACGAGATCGGGAGGGGTTGTGAATCCTTTGCATCCCTATATATGCACATTGTTTCCCATTAATTTCTGAAAAACTGCTGAACGGATTTACACCAAAAGAAAAATAAGGTCACTTTCTGGATCAGGACCTACCTTTCTGCCAAATTTGGTGTAATTCTGTCCAGTAGTTTCTGTGCTATTGCTGTTCAAAATCCCTATTGAAAAATGAATGGGGAATAGGTGTTTTTGGGACCCCCCTTTTTCTTGACCCCCTCCAGGATAGATCACCCCGAAACTTTCCAGATAGCAGCTGATGTGACTGGCCAATTGTTTTGGAAGGTTTTGTGAAGATTTGTCAAGTGGCGCCAAAGATATAGGCAAGTATACATGTAATTATTTATCTATGTGTGAATATATATTAGGAATGCATGTAATATACATAGCAATAGCGTACAAAAGCACAATTACTTATACAAACAAATTAAATGTTATAAAATATATATTGTAACTGATATTCATGTTTATAATATATAATTATATATATTGGGAATAACATGCACATGTATTAAATAGAAAATATAATTCTAGAATGTATATATACATATATTTATACTCACGAACACACACTGGCCCTGGAGGTCCTGCTCCCAGTCGATGATGTTGGCGCACTTGTTCGTGAGTTGGTGCGAGAGACCCATGTCTGGCGGCGGATACAGTACTGCATTTTTCCCAGACTTAGATGACACTCTGCTAGACTGTAGCCCAGCCGGGCCTGCCGCCTGCTGCCAGCACGAGGAATAGGCGGTGCTGCATGTAAAAAACTAGCGCCGCCACCTCAGTCTTGTGGCGAGACGTAACCCCTTTGCACCGCAACATGCCATTCGCACTGTTTTTTTTTCTTAGCACAAACGCCATCACTGGTGTAATTTTTCTGACACAGCAATGCTAGATCGTGGACTTTTCTGATCTCATTGACATTCACTAGCTGCAAATTGTATTTATTATGGAATCCTAGACTGACCTGGCGTTGAGTCCTAATCTGATCACAGCTGGCGGACTTTTCCATCTTTAGGCATGATCGTATGCATAAGTGGGATCATGGCCTTGCAGTTAATATACTGAGGGGATTTCCTTGTCAGTTCCCCAGCGTTACCTTCCTCACATTGTGAAGCATTTTAATTTAGAAGCCTATAATAATACAGACACAGCACGGTTGTTGAAACTATGATGAGCTTTGGGTTTTTAACAACTGGGTAATAGTCCCACTCATTTGGCAGGACACACAGTTGATGACATTTTTTCTAATAATTTGTCATTTAGCTTTGATTCCATCTTAATCTCTTTCTTTGGAAGTCAATAAAGCAGTATTTTTCAAGATCAAAACCTCCAGCAAACCTCAGTCTTCTACTATTTTGCTCAAGAGCGTATATCCCAAGCTTGGTATAAAATAGATAGGATAGTTGAAAGTTTGCCTGGCCTGTTACTAAGACCCAAGTGTCTCTGGATACGGATCAACCCGCATCTGGATATGCGGGCTCGATTTGAAAGACCTTAGATTATTTGGCCCTTTTAAAAATGGCTAGAACAAAGCAAATTAACCCTTTTGCACCCTGGTTTTCCGACAGTATAAGATTGCACAAGCAACAGTGCCATAGACGAAGGGAAATGGCGCACAAATATGACCCCTTGGAGAAGGCAAAATATAAAGATCTTATCATTGAATATAAAGCTTTGATTTTTGAGGAAAAACCTGCGTATTTCTTGGCCAAGGTTGAGTCAGTCAAAAATTCATATAAACAGCTTTTCTCAAATGGTAAAGGTCTCTCCAATCAGGCAATTATTAGTATTATTGGTGCTACTTGACTTTTGCAAAAGCTTGGGTATTTGTTCTCAATCCAAAGTTCATTTGTTCTATCAAGAGCTTTCTTCTTTCGTTTAGAAAGACACTTTGTTATTCACTAACTCAAATTCTCTCAGCAAAGGGAAGATTGCTTTAGGAATTTTTCCCCTCTTGCACCTAAATGTAATTTGTTCCATCAAATCAGGAGCTTTTTTGCACCCCATCCTCATAAGATTTGGCAATTTGCTCCCGGTATGATTGTTTTACATGTGACTGAGTTGTTTAACAACATTATTAGAACAGGACATTTTCCCATACTATGGAAAAGGACCACAGTGTTACCACTGAGTAAAAGCCATCACTAAGCCCCAGGATTCAAGCAACTACTGCCCATCTCTCTTCTGCCTTTGCCAGAGAAAGCTCTTGAGAAGGCAATAAAATCAAAACTCTCTCATTTCTGGATCAACATTATCTCCCAGACCCAACTTAGTTTGGTTTTAGAGGTGAACATTGTACAGAGTCAACATTAGTTGCTGCAGCTGATGAGATTAGAACATTAGTGGATGGGGGTGGAAATGCAGCACTCATTCTGTTTGACCGTTCAGTAGCATTCAATACCGTCAATCATACGGTCTTGAGCAATCCTGGATTAAAGATAGTGCACTTAGTTTTTTTAAAAACAAAAACAACTTTATCTTTATTTTTTAATGTACCATACACATACAGATACCGCCTCCCAGAAATGGACATAGGATAATTTGCTGGTTCATAATACACATAAGAGACGAAACATAATAATGAATGCACCTTATTGCACCACATTTCACCATGTAACAATACAATATGGAAGTCCAAGGTCCACCCAGTGTCCAGCTATGTAAATCAAGGTAGACAGCGGCCACAGCTGGGAGCAACAGTGTATCTGCGGGGATTGAGTAGATTCCTGGGTGTCCAATGTCAGAAGGTAGTCCCTCAGTGGCTCCCAGATGTCTTTTGGTCTGGATGTGGGAGGTTGCCGAGCAGCGTAAATCTCACTCTTCATGTCACAATACATTAGAGCCTTAATCCTTGATGCTACCATAGGCGGTTGTATGCTACCCCTGGGTATGGCTATTTCTCTCTCGGCTAGTAGCAACGCAATTGCTACATAGCTACGCAGTGATTTGGGTATGTCTTGTACACGGCCTAGCAGGGCTAGCAATGGGGTGGATTTGAGCTCAGTATATGTCATCAGGGCCAGTCTGTTGAACACCAGTCTCTAGTAGGATGCAATAACTTTGAACGTCCATGTCATATGGGCAAAGTCCGCTGTCACTACTCATCATTTAGGGCATGCAGAGGATCAGGTAGAGTCTATGCGGACCTGCATTGTGGGTGTGACATATGCTTTCCCCAGGAATTTATAATGTATAAACATATGGTGATGAGTAAAGGAAACAAGGCATGTCTGTGCAAAGCAGGCAGCCCAGACCTTGTCAATCAAGGGATATCCCAAGTCTGCCTCCCATGTAGCTTGAAGTCTGGAATCTCGAGTCAGTAATAGGTCCAAGCAACTTTGATGCAGTTTGGAGATAAGCCTATCTCCATTGCCACCTGTGATTACCAACATCAAGAGGGTTAACTCATAAGGGGCCATCGGATAGGACTGGAGCTGAGCCCTAAGCGTACTCTGTAGGCAATGGAGAACAAAAGGGTCCATATGGGAGGCATCACAAAATGGATCATCTCCCTTTACCAGAAAACCCATGCCCACCAGGGTAGTGGTCTCTGATGGTGCATTAAGCTAGTTTGGTAAGAGTTCACTTAACCGATTTTTCCCTTGTTTATGGGAAGCCAGGGGTTGGCTGACAGTGGGATCGCTGGGGAGTATAATGTTTGTCTGCCCAGCATCTAAGCCAGGTTTCCCCAGGCCAAGCTGGTTGTGGCCAGAGGCTGTATCTCGTGGGTCTAAGGGAAGGCCCGTCAGCAATAGTGCTCTCAGTGTTGTCGGAGCTGAAAAATATTACTCTGGTTTGGAATAGGGTATGCAAACATCAGCATCATACCAATGCAGAGCATAGTGATACTGTACAACTAGGTAACACAGATTAAGTGAGGCACTCCAAGACCCCCACATTCATATGGAAGTACTAGGGTGTCCCATCTAATGGGAGGCTGCCTCCCTTCCCACATAAGTCGCAACAGCACACTCCTCAAGGTAGCAAAATATGTATTGGTGAGTAGAATGGGGACGTTTTGAAAAAAATACAGAAACCAGGAGAGCACTATAATTTTTATATTAACAATATGTCCCGCCTTGGATATTGGGAGGCGGATCCAGTGTTCTACCTGCATAGTCAGTCTGTCACCAGGCCATAGTTCAGGAGTACGGCCTGTTCCTTATCACAAAGAATATTGATACTTCCATATCGATTGAGACCTTCGCACCAAGTCAGGGGGAACTCAAAATGCACCTGGGCAATGTCATCTGTGAGTGGAAATAACTCACATCTAGTCCAATTGATGTGGAGGCTGGACAGCATTCTGTGAAATTAGAAGCAGACCTGGTTTGAATTCCAAGCCCCAGTGTAGTTGTTTCACCTGCAAATGTCTTACAAGTTTCTATGATAAACAGCAAAAGGGGACAACCCTGCTGTGTCCCCTTCGTGACCATTTACCCTAATCCGAGCTGTGGAGAGTGTGTAGAGAAGTGTGATGAAGGAGGAGAAATTGCGCGGGAAGCCCATTTTACAGATGGTGGCATGTAAGAATAGCCATTCCAGTGAATCAAAAGCTTTCTCCGCACCCAGTTGGGAGACTGCTGTGGAGACTGTGGGAGAAATTCTTTGAAGACTGTTCTTAGATTGAGGGATGTTGTGCCGTGTGGGACGAAGCCCGACTGGGCCAGGGAAATAATCTGTTCCATCAGAAGTGCAAATCTGGTTGCCAGGAGTTTGACCAGAATTTTATTGTCAAAATTTAGGACTGATTGCAGCCAATAAGATCCACATTGCTGGGGGCCTTTACCTGGTTTCTGAAGGATGGTAATTACCACTTCCTGAAATGTGGACTAAAGCACGCCTGTCTCTAGGGTTTCCGAATACATAGCAAGGAGGTGCCGCGCTAGTATATGCTTATAGGCCTTGTATGAAGCGCCCATATAACCATCAAGGCCAGGCACCTTGGCGCCATCTATGGAGTCAATTGCCATAATAACCTCCTCAGTGGAAAAATGTTTGGTGGGCAGTTGGAAGCCAGACCATAGCTATTTCACCGAGGTAGGTCGCCCTCTCAGTGGGATTGTTGCTCAGTCGTAAGGTATATATGTGGGTGTAATAGTTAAGTAACTAATTTTGTATGTCCTCGATATCTGTGACCCGAGTGCCATGTGAGCATTGCACTCGGATATATAGGACGTACCTCTAGGAGGTAGTAGGAGCCTTGGCAGTGTCCGTCCCAGTCTCTCCACATTGCTGTAACAGTGAGATCTTGTATATTTCCCCAGGTAGGGGCCCCCAGCTCCTCTAGGTTGTGCAACTCATTTAGGAGAGTAGCACGCTGGTGGAAGCTAGCCTCAGTGGTGTGATGGGCATTTGCACAATCCAATTCCGCCAGGGCTGTCTCTATACGAGACAAGTTCTTTCGTATATCTCTCAATACCCCAGAGCGCTTAGCCAGACCTATACCCCTGGTGTAGGCCTTAAGGGCTTCACATAGAGTAGCCTGAGATTGTACAGAGCCTTTTTTAGTTCAACGTACCCAATATTGGCGGATCAGACCTTGGAGTGGAAAATGTTGTTGTGGAGCGCCATTTTGGGAAATTACCATTGGCGGTAGAGGTCGCCCACCACGCACAGGGTCATTACCACTGGAGAGTGGTCAGAGAGTGTCCATGGGAGGTGTGTGATAGGTCGAAGCAATGGTGTGAGTATGACCAATATTAGCTGTTAGTTTAGTTGTGTCCAGTTGATGCGGTGGGCTGAGTGAAATGTGTAAGCTGGAGTAGTATTATGTCACAGACACAAAGGATCCTTGAGCATGTAAGTGTTGTAGATGTCTTGCAATGTGCCTAGGAGCATATTAAAAACACCTCCTAGGGCAATGTGATCTGCATCCATGAGGTGAATTTGGGTCTGAAGCGTTTGAAAGAATTCAAGGTTGTCATTGTTGGGGGCATGTAAACTAGCTAGCAAGAGACGCAGTCCCGCCAGTTGGCCTGCCACAAGCACATATCTGCCTCCCTCATCAGCCTGGTTGGCATAGGGTTGAAAAGGTATAATTTTTATGAATCAATGTGCATATCCCCGTGAATAAGTACTATAGCTGTAGAAAAGTCGGTGTGTGTGTACCAAAAGTGGGTGAACATGTGAGAGAGTCTTTGTGACAGATGAATCTCCAGTAAGAAGGCAATAGCACAGGGCACTGAAGAGCGTGTTTATATGGTCGTAGCAGTACTCTATGGACCGATCAGACCAATTTTCAGGCCAGATCCACTGGAGCTTCAATGCTGTGCGGCTATGTCGGTCGTCGGCAGGACCACGCCCCTGCACTTGCTTTATTGAGCTGTTTTCTCTCAGATAGAGAACAATTCGTCACTTTGAATAATTTTACCTCTAAGATTTTTTCTCCCCCTTGTGGAGTTCCGCAGGGATGTTCCCTCAGTCCAACCTTGTTTAATGGTTATGTCACTGCTAGCCAGGCTCATCCAATCTTTCTGGTTTTCGGTAGTCTCATATGCAGGTGATACTCAGATCATTGTATTTGTTATCACCAAAGGTGGAGCGGTAGCTAGCAAGTTTCATAAGTGCATACTGGAAATTGGAAGGTGGATGAAAATAATCTGTTTGAAATTAAATGCAATGAAAACAGAGATTCTACTGTATGGCAACAACACTTCCTTTTTGGACCTCTTCGTGCTGGCTGCAGTAGATAGTACCTACCACTACTATAAAGCCAAGGAATTTGTTCTTTGATGATGAACTCACCTTTTCCAATCAAATTAATCAGGTAACATAATCATGTTTCTACATTTTAGGTATACTTTAAAAAAGATTTCCCTTTAATACGCCCCAATTGCAAAATATGGTGATAGTTGCCTTTATTTTATCAAGCATTGATTATTGTAGCGGCTTATATGTGAGTCTTCAACAACAATCTCGGAACAAATTGCAAATTCTTCAAAATGCAGCATCTTGCTTGATCCTTAATATCCCCAAATGTCAGTCTGATTCCCAAGCTTTACCCACATTACATCGGTTTCTTGTGAGTAAGCATATCATCTTCAAAGCCCTAGCTTTAGCACCTAAAGCTTTGTATATAACAAGTCTGGAGTATATCAGATCTAAAATCCAGAGGTATACTCTCATCCTAAATCTTCAGTTCTCCTCGGCGAGCAATGTGATGGTCCCTAAAGTGAATCTTTCTTCTTGGGGTGGTAGAGGTTTTACATGGGCCACATCACAATTTTGGAATAATCTTTCCATACAAATTAGAATTACTGAGAGATAAATGCAATTCAGGAAAGCCCTTAAATCCTGGTTATTTACAGTTTAGTTCTGGGCTGGATTTCTCATTCATTGCAGTTATTATCACCAAGATTCTTATGAGTATTAGTGTACTCTATAAAGTTTATGTTCATTTAATTTCATATCTATAAATGAACCTTCAATGGCGGCCTGGCTATCGCTGACATGCTATCATTATACCGGGCCCTGTATTGTATCATTAGCTGTTTGGCCTGAGCCCAGGCTTCACATACTGCAGTGAGCTGTCAGTGCTGGATGACAGTTTTCCCATTCATTATTTATATCAGACCAGGAAATCAGTTAGCTTCTCACCAGGGACTATGAAAGTGCTGAAGGCTTGGAGAGAAATACCCTTTATGTGATAGATTGGGATGGGAAACTGATGGTGGCCTCTCTCTCACAGAAAGTCACCAAACTCACACAAGAAACCTCTATAATTGGATTTGAGGGATGGGCACACTAACTTCTTTACGGGGCATCGTTGAGACTGGTCACATGAAGAAGGTTGTTGACTTAGAAGCAGAATTAGGTCTCTTCCTTTTCCATTTCTTTTACTGCCTACAGTTGTGTCATGCACTGCATCGATCCTAACCTCTACCTTACTACTATTCTAAACTCTCTACAACACCAACCTACCTTTTCCTTTAACGTAACCGACTACCCCTGATATCCTAGTACCCCCCCAGTAAATTACTTATCTCCTGCTTTGACCCCTTTTCTGCATTATTGTATCCTCTCCTTCAGATAGCGCCCTCATGATACAGCTGTACAATTCTTAATGAAACAATTCTGATCTCTTTCGCTGGCCTCCAATTTGAGATATGCTGATAGTCAGTAGTGAAGACATTCTTGCACATGGTGGGAAGCCTTCTGGGATGCATGTCTGTGATTGTATGCATGGATATGTGTATTTGAGATCTGATGGTACTTCTGCGGACGTATTCATGTGGTGGTCTGGTCATATGGTGGACTGGAACACTTCTCTTGGTGGAAGGGGCCTGTTATATTTTCGGGGGCACCTACAGTCTGTGCTGTTATGTTTATGCAGCACCAGGAAAGCTGTATTATTGATTCTGCTTTCATTATATTTGGGGAGAGGGATGGGTAACCAAGTCCCAATGGTCAGGGTGCTTCTGACCATTGTAGAAACACCCTGAGTTTATAATACATACAAAGACTCACATGAACAACCTGCAAAGGATTTTTCCTTCCCAGGAAAGTAAATGAACTTGCATATATTCAAAATATATATGTTAATACTGATTTAACTCATTGTCTTTTGTCTCTGTTGCTACTCCTAACTTGTAGCACTATATAAAAGCACTATATAAACAAGCATTGGCAAAGCCGATAGTTATGGCATTAACCACCAGCCTTTTGATAATTCTTGTTTAGTCATGGTTTTTGCTAAACTTTATTGTTCCTGAAGCTATTGACATTCATCGATCTAAAAAAAATACATTGGCTAAAGGCAAAACTGTTAATTTGGGCTAAAAAAAGCACACATTACAATAACACTCCCCAGCAATGAAGGGAACTATTTTGCCTGTGGATGTGTTCCTTCTGAAAGTCAAGTCAGCCAAGGGCTGAAGTGGATTAACACAGTTCACCTTGATGTGTGCTGGAGACAACCACAGACAAATGAATGAAGTGTTGCTGAAAGAAAGAAAGAAGGAAAGAAAGAAAGAAAGAAAGAAGGAAAGAAAGAGAAAGAAAGACAGAAAGAAAGAAAGAAAGAAAGAAAGAAAGAAAGAAAGAAAGAAAGAAAGAAAGAAAGAAAGATGAAAGGGAAGAAGGAGAAAAGATGGAAGGAAAGAAGGAACTGGAAGGGAAAAAGAAGGAAGAATTTGAGAAAGAAGGAAAGAAAGAAAGAAAAAAGGAAGGAAAGACAGATTGAAGGAAATAAAGAAAAGGAAAGAAAGATAGAAACAAGTCAAAAAAAGAAAAGGGAAAGAAGAAACGATAAATAGAGGGAATTAAATAAAGGAGAAGGAAGAAGGAAAGAAAGAAAGAAAAAAGATTGAAGGAAAGAAAGACAAGAGAAGAAAGAATGTAAAAGAAAGAAAGGCATAAAGAAAAAGAAAGAAAAAAGAAAGAAAAAGAAAGAAAGAAAGAAAGAAAGAAAGAAAGAAAGAAAGAAAGAAAGAAAGAAAGAAAGAAAGAAAGAAAGAAAGAAAGAAAGAAAGAAAAATAAAGAAGTGTTACAACTGCTGCTGAAACATAAATAAGACTGATTTTCTTTTGAGGGCAAAGTTTATTTAAGGACCATTGGTGAAACTGAGTCGAAAATAAACATGTTCTGTAGAACAGTCAGCTTGTGAATTCACATCCTAAAATATTGAAGCATTAGGTTTGTGTACTGTGTGCAAATTAGTTTCAAATGGGCACAATCTGGTGTGCTGTGAAATAGATAAACCAATAACACTTCAAAAGGAATTTACAGCACCATTGGCGGGAAACAGGAACTGATAAACATGGAATGTCCCCTCTGCCCAAATCTGGTAGAAAGCTCCTGCTATCACACCAGGCTCGTAAACACACAGGCCACACTAAAGCAATTAGTTTGTAAAAAATGAAAAAACTGGCTCTGAAGGGAACTAGCTGGTGTGTGGATGAGCTCATTGTGATATCTCAAAATGCCGTCACTCAAAGTGAAGTTAACCATTGGCTTCAGGAGGCTGACCCACTGCCCTGTGCTGTATGCTGTAGTGGGTGGAAGCAAAATGTGAAGGACACACCAGCAGACCAATGGATTATGAGATCTGGCTGAAAGCCCCTTTAAGTAAATATCTTATACATATAATTTTAGTAAAATCAAAAGGCCTTGGCTAACGCCAGTCCGTAAGAGAACTTAAATGCAAGTCAAAGAAATGAAATATTGCACCCTGACATTGCATGCATAAAGAATATTCTGTGGATCATTCTTCTTCACGTGCTACACATGCATATGTGGTTGAATATAAGTGTGAGTATTGTTTCTCCTACATGGATCACTTGCATTCTACAGGACACTGTTTTGAACTTTAATCTCAGCTGAAGCATCTCGGCCTTTTAGTCTTTTGAGACTCCAAGGATGTGTTTCTTGAGTTGATTGATAGCATATTAACATTGTGCTAACATTAATTATGCTATGACTAGTGTTACATAGGTATCCAAAGTATTTAATTAGTTTGGTAAAGCAGCAAGAAATACATTGGCATCAGAAGGGTTCTACATAGCATTAATGGCAGTACAGGGGTAGTGAATATTGGCTTGATTACACAGTTAGTGGAAGTAGAAGATTTTTTGTCTTGATGAATTGCTCTGATGTTTGAATCTGACGTTTGAAGCCAACACATAACAGGGACAATTATCCTGTCATTGTCTTAAGAGTCATAACAGGCTGATTAAGGCTTACTGTTCACATGTTTACATTAGAGTGGGTGATCATCCATCTTGTATTTTTTTTTGCAGCAAATGTGTTTCGAGAAGAGGAGAGCGGCATAGGATGACCAACAGCATTAACCGCACTGGATAAGAGTATAATAGAAGAGAGTCCGTTGTTATGTGCTGTGGTGGTGAAGTTAGATTTTTGTGTGAATGCTGCTTCTGTGGAAGGGCAGATATGAAAGTCTCAGTGAAGTAGCTTTAGTAGGTTGTTTGTGAAGTTTTTCCAATATCTTAGAAAAAAGGAAAATTAAGATACGTGGTGATAGTTGGCCAGAGAAGAGGGATGCGATGAAGATTTTTGTAGGAGGGGTAAAACCAGTGGTGGCTCCTCCACTATGGCAGAGGAGCGTGGCCCCCCTGCCAGAAGCAACCACTGCAAATCCTTTAACAATGAAAGGATAATAAACTGAGTTTATTATCCTTTTGTAGTTAAAGGGACAGGGCATTGGGGATGACGAGCACTGAGGGGACAGCACTGTGCACTCCCCTCAGTGTAAACTCTCTTGGTCTGGCCAAACACACATGCGCACTGTGCTCTCCCCAGCCCGACACTATGTTGCCAGGCTGAAGAGAGCAGGCGCAGGCTACCAGAAGGCTCTGAGCAGCATCAGGAGTGGCTGCAGGGAAGGCTGGGAGCCTGTGCCTGCCTGCTCCTGAAGAGAAGGAACCCCCGCGAGCCGCAACTGGGTAAAACAGCGACCAATTTGAAATATGTGGGGTATCTGTCTGTAGTGAGTGAGTAGCTGAAAAGATAGGTCAAAGAAAGTAGAGCATTGGCTGTGAGTGCTAGTAGTTTAATTGTCTGGCTGACGAAAGGTTAGAATGGTGCACAAGATTGATTTCCAGCTTTGTTTGCAGGAGTGAGTTCAGTTGGGGATGTTGTGTTCAAATTTGAGTAATTAACTGTGTGATGCTGGGTTGCTTTGATATTTTTTAGGAGTTGTAGTATGTTCCCAATTTTACATTTAACTCGATCAAAATTTTGAATTAAGTGAACTTTGAATACGTTGATCCGGTAATCACATTTATGGTGCAGATTTCCATTTGCTCCTGATAGCTGGATTACATGTGGGTGTATATTGCACCTGTCCCAAGAGTTTTACTTCCTGGTCTGCAGTAGGTAAAACCTACAGCAAATTGTGAAGACGAACATCCCGTATTGCTGGGTTGCCCGTTCCAGAATGGGAGAATTCATGTGCATAATTCCCAATTCCATGTTGTCACTTGGAATTGGGTACAAATTATGCAAATTGTAACTAGCAGTGCAGTTTTTGCCCAGTGTAACCAGAGGCTAAGTAGAATCATGTACAGTAATGCGGATTCGGCAATTTAAAATATGTATTCCCTTGCATGCCTGTGTAGTAGAGATTTGTTTTCATGAGTAAATTAGTATTTTTATGGTCGGTTTATTTGGTGCATGTGAAGCTGAATCCTGTTAATGAGATGTTGTGCAGAAACTGTTTGGTTTGTTTTTGTACATACGCAGAAACTAATTGTTTTTGTACAAACGCACATTCTTTGGTGCAATGATATATATATATATATATACATATATATATATATATATGTACATATATATATGTATATATAGGAACTGTTGTACATTGTTGGTTCAGATAAACGTGTTTGAATGAATCTGCACTTATTCACTTGAATATGTGGTCATTAGAGTGGTTGTACATTCAAGTAGATTCAATTCCATGTCTTCCTGGTTGTTTATGAGGTAGACATTACATCCGCATCTACAAAGAATGCCTATTTCATTTTGACCACGTAGTAATTTAGAGATCATTTTCAAGTTCTCACAGACTATGCGTTTGCACCTTTTGTGCACCGACAAGAGTTGCAATTTGCACATGTTCAAAATGTTTTTCTCAATTGGTGGATGCAGATTTCTTCGTTTATTTATGTTGCTATGGGCCAAAAAGATTGTAGGAGCATGTCAACTTTGGTGAAATCTGATGCAAAGTTTTGATAAATGTGCGATTAAGTTGATTTATCCTGAAACACTATGTTAGAGTAGTATTTAAAAGTTAGCTTTAAAAATCTATCATAGGCTATAAAATCCTCGATATGTGTCAATGAATTTCAATTTATATAACTATATGTGTGTCCTGGTGGGCAATTCAAAATTCGGTAAACTTCAGTCAAAGATTTGAAAAGAAGGGCAACATTTAATTTTGACTTCCCCATCAAAAGTTTGACCACGATGCAACTATAGTGGCTCTATTGTGTTATTCCCCCACTTCAATATCTGTGTGGGTGTAGGTGTGGAGGTGAGAATGTGTTGTAATATAAATAACGTCCAATTATTTATTGTGGTTCTGTATAGGGGAGTACAACGCTGTGAAGCTTGGAGCTTTACATGTTTTCTTCGTTTGGCAGCAGGAATAATCCTTTTTTAACACAGGGCAGTGAGCCTGCTGCAAGCCAGTCATGATTTA
The DNA here is from genome assembly GCF_031143425.1 of Pleurodeles waltl. NCBI lineage: Eukaryota > Metazoa > Chordata > Amphibia > Caudata > Salamandridae > Pleurodeles > Pleurodeles waltl. The sequence goes on from NC_090443.1 coordinate 836,651,235, forward strand.
ACAGTTTCGATGTGACACATATACAGTGTTTAATTTGAGCTGGTGTTTGCAGGTGGGGCCCACCGACATTTATTTTTCCTCAACAGACTTTGATAGAAAAAATAGAGAAAAAAACGCAAAAGGGGTAAAGAAGGAAGAAGAGAATGGCGGAATACTGACAAAAGGAGAACGGAGGGGTGAAAAATAATCTGAAGAGTGAGGCAAAGTGGCAAGGAGTGTTTGGTGGGGGTTAAGTGAGGTGGAAATAAGACAAGGCAGCCTTGGTATTCATTGCTCTGACCTTCGATAGCCCTGGTGGTAGGCTTCTGAGCAAATCACTGGGACCCTGCAATTATTCTTAAAAAAATCAAGCACTGTACCTATATACTCTTCCTGATGCTGGGAGCAAATATAATGTATGTGCCTTCTGTTGTAGGTGGCCAGAGGCAGTTGATCTTTGCTGGGCCTGCAACTCTGCTGCTCGTCCAGCTTTGAAGTTTCAAGCATGACCAGGCAAATGCTATGTCTCCTCCTTTGCTCTCCCCCCCAGCTCCATAAACGGAGGTCAGGGAATCATTGTAGGTCTGATTTTGAGTGAGAGGAAGGGAGTCTATCTCTACCCTACAGTCGTAACTGCATTAGACTCCATCATGGAAGCTGCTTGAGTAACGCGTTATCTCACATTCCTGTGCCTGCACAACAAGATCCCTGCTTGCTTATCTGAAAAGATTATGCATGGACTTAGGTCTGCAGACTTGGGACTTCTAGTGGTTTAAGAGTCTTGAAGACTGAAAGCAGTGTTTAATTTGAGCCAGTGGGGACCACAGGCACCCTTTTGTCGAGGACCGTGAGCTTATTTAAATCATCAGAATTTGATCCAGACTGCAAAGGTGAAAAACAATAAAGGGGGGAGAGAAGGAGAGAAAGAAAGACGAGAGACTGTGGCAAAGAGAGAAAGCAGGTATGAAAGGGAACATGGAAGAGTAGGATATAGAGGCGGGAGAGTACTTTGTTGATGAAAAGAGCATGAGGTGAAATATAGATTCAACAGCCTTGGTATTCGGCAAACCTGACATTCAGGAGAGTGCCAATGGGTTTGTCAGAAATGTTTTAGCTTGGCATTTGCTGTTTTAAAAATTAAGTATTGACTGGAGGTTTTCTGACTTGGCTTGTCAGCTGTGGAATTGATAGAGCGTTTCCAGCCTAACAATTTACCTGTAGTTGGACGCTCTTGGGTCGATGAATCTTTTGGCCAAGTGGGACTCTCCTTACTCGGGAGTAATCAACCAAAATCAACAATCAAAATCAATAACGAACATAAGCAATTCCCCGATCAACATAACACTTCACAATTAATCCAGAATACATTTCGGCGAAACCATGACCTTTCGGTCATGAATAATCACACCAGTTTATGCAAAGTTAATGAATTTATTTCCCTATATTAACAAAGCTAGCACAATGTAGATGTGTCTCAACACCAAATGCTATATGTAAATGAACATTAATAGCTGTCCATAACGACGAAACAGATGCAATCTATGCAGCATTTGAATAACGATGCCTTCTATGATGGCAACGCAAACCACTAAAACTACAATCTGTAATGGGCTAATTGCATACATTTAGTCAGCATAACAAGGTCTCAAATTGCATCGTGCATCAAATGAATCCTCATCTAACCCCAAATCAGCATCGGCATGTGGGACTTCATGCAAAAACAATTTAGCAACATTAATTTGGAAAACTCCTAACTAAGGCTCTTATCAAAATTTCAGCAGTTGGTTACCTAAAAAGAAAACACAATGCAATTGTACAATTTTCCTTTCATATTTACCAAATTCAATCAGCATTCAAGGAAGTCTTCGTCTCACAGGTACCGATTTCGATCAGCATGGGTACCGGTTCCGATCAGCATGGGACGGGGGCAAAGGGCAGGGTGGACGGGGCAATTGCCTCACGGCGGCAAGATAAAACTAATACTTCATGCAAAGGGACAAATCAAAGTTAAAGTCTCTAGGGCGAGAATTACTTAAAGTCTCTTTCTCTCGATTAGAGAAAGCATCAAAGTCTCTCAAAATGGCGTCGAACATCAATTGGCATCGTAGAAGATAGGCAATAATGTCCGATAGGTAATGGCCGTAATAGCAAAAAATGGCTATAAAATGGCTGCTTTCTTCTTGTGCACCTGGTTTAAATAGACAACAGTTCAAATCCAGTAGGGTCTTCCATTGGAGGGTTCATAGGTTAGCTTCAAATTGTCCAATCAAAAACAACAGTTCTCAAGCTTTCACCTAAGCATACATTATCCTTGGAGTCGGGAACGTAAGTTGCAACATATTTTACCAATTAACTCACTTTCAGAGCGTCCATTGTCTGCACCTGCAGATTGACCTAGGAGTGAAAAAGAAGATGCCAGGCTGGCACGAAACCTTAAAGATAAGCATGTGAACGATCTCACTGGAAAAGTACAGCTTCAAGCAAGAATACACGTTTCATTAGCACATTGGAAAAATACGAGCATCTAAACCGTGAGACAAGGCAGCTAGGCCAAAGCCTCCACTAAAGTTATGCTAAGCTAAAGCATTTCTAACAAGCAAATCATGGCACACGTTTACGATTATGTCAAACTAGTACAATTCTAATACATCACATTATATGAAGCACGCTTATAAATGTTGGCAAACTACGCTGAGGGCACATTTGTCCCCGTACAATCTTATTTAGTTCGATTAAAGTCACACTTGATTATTGCAGCACTACGTTTATGCGCTAATAAATGTAAAACCTTCATTTCAGCTTCATCAATCCCTCCTCTGATGACTACTTGTCATCACACAAAACTATTCCCACAAATTTTATTCCATTAAAATTCTGTCAGTTCTCTCTGCCTTTTAGTTCCCCTTGTTCTTGCTTTGTATTCTTCTGCCATTCTTTTCATCATTTTCTCTTCCTTCCTTCTTTTAATTCTTGCCATGATCATTATTATTCCCCTTTTTATTCCCCAAATTCCAAATATACAAATTAGAACTATTAGAATTCCCTGTATTATTTTTAGCAAGATTCCATTCCAAATGCCACCAAGCCAATTTCCCACTGAAGCAAGTCCCTTTCCAACCTTCTCCCACACTCCTGGTTCTTTCAATTCCTTCAAATCTGCACTCTCTTTTGTTAGATTAGCAAGCATTGTTTTAATCTTCACACTATTATCTGGAATATACGTGCAACAGTGTCGTGCACCAAGCATTTTGCAAACGCCACCATCCTTTGCTCAAAGAATGTCTAAGGCAAGCCTGTTTTGAAGAGTCATAGCTCTTTCCGCTGCAAGTTCAGCATCTATCAGGATTATAGCACCTGAAAACTTTGTCAACATGTTATCCACAATAGTAGACAACTTTCTTATTTTGATGGAATTCAACACAACTCCCAATGAAGGAATCATGGCTCCAAATATATCTCCTACCACAGCAGCTGCGGTCTCTCTTTTCTGGATACGATGGGATCCAGATGTCTTTGGAATCATCGATAGGTCATCCAGTTGATAAACCTTTGGGAACACTATACCCAAATAACATCTCCCCCACCATCCCTTTGGAAGACGATAATAGGCATTATGCCCACAAATGTAATATACACCTGGTATGACAGGATCAAGTCCGTTCAGCATGAATGTCCATTTGGCTTTAAAGATAAACGTATGTTTACACTCACTCGCTCCTACAAAAATGTTGTCATAATAAGATTCACCTCGATATATACAAAATTTCCCTACATGCCAAGCATCTAAAGCTATTCTCCCTTGTGTCTTTATTGCAGCAAAAGCATAATTATCTACTGAAGTCCTCTTATGTAGCTCTTTTTCTAATTTCGCATTCATTTGTGCCCTTCTATCATCTGTGCGATCTAAAAAGCTTATTTCTACTGCAGAGAGGGAGCAGGTAAGATTCTCCCTATGAGCGTGAGCTGTTTCAAAAGGTTGCATTGGCTCGAAAAATTCCCTCATTATTTTAGCATCCCAATCTTTGGCAATCTGGCTAAGCTGCGTGATTATAGGAACATATGCAAAGGTAACATCATAATTTCAGTAAAAATATTGTATGTTTGTTTGACCATAAAATCTAGAAGTTACTATACTACATGTAATCCCATATGTAAGAGGCATGTGATGATAAGTCACCCCTTCCGTTACCGATGTCGGTATCTGTGTACACACATAACAATCTTTCGCATCCATAGTCTCAACATATTCTGTTAGCAAGCGATAGAAAACATTATACGAAAGTTCTTTCTTATCATGCAAGTGTCTCTCATCTAATTCTAGTCTTTTCAGTGCGGTTAGTTCAGTGACAGTAACAGGAGCAAAAGTAGAAGCATCAATTTTCTCATTCTCACCTTTACCATGCATTCCAAGCACTATTGCCATTATTATTAGTACACATGCAATTACCAAGCCTATACACACATATTTACAATATTTCTTTCTACTGTTTTGCGTCATGATCTGTACAGAATCAGAGAGCTAGAAGCACCTGTAAAAGAAACGATTTAGCAATTCCGTTACAAAGCTGAACGAGCGCAATGTTCACACAGTTTTCTTCAGGAGCCAAGTCACTTATCGGTTAGCAGCATTTGTCTCAATTCGGCAATGACTCAGTCTCAATTCGGCAATAACTCAGTCTCTTTTTTTTTTTTTTTTTTTTTTTTTAAAGTTCAATAACTCACTCTCTCTTTTTTTTTTTTTTTTTTTCAGTTGGCACGTTGTCTCAAATCGTGTTTAAGAGTCAATCAGGTTTTCAAAGTCGTATCAAGTTAGCAAATGTCTCATCCGGTTTAGCAATGTCTCAGCTGGTTGTATCACGTTAGATTATAGCAAGCAATGTCATTTATCAGCTTTTCAATCAACAGTGTCCATAAAACTTTTCTTTTCTATTGGTATCTCTTCTTCTTCGTTCTCGAGGCTGAGAGATACAAATTCGTCAGTCCAATCGTCATGGACTACATATGCCCATTCAGGACCGGAATATCTTCTGTTCGGTATCCTTTTCCTTTTCAATTTTGCATCTCTCTTTGACTCTGCCTCACTGGTACTTTCCTCTTTGGTCAAGTCTTTTCCTTCACTTGAGGTTGGTACCACGACAGACACTTCTTTTCTTTTCTCTTTCACTCTTGGCCCTTCGTCATTCAATTTTTCTCTAGTTCCTAATTTTACTGGCGATCTACTTTGTCTTTTCTTTGCACCGTGTCCATTTGACGGACCTGCGATCTCTTCTGAAGAAGTTTGAATAGTTTGGTTCTGTTCTGCCTTGTCCCCTTGTTCTGGGGAGACAATCACGTTTTCCTTTTCTTTTTCTGTACCGTCTGCTTCTGGGAAAGCCCTCCTCTGATCAGGCTCTCCTGCTTTTTCACCTCTTTCGAGCCCTTTGTCACTGTTACTTTCTTCAGGCTCTGTGTCACTTTCAGCTGCTTCAGGCTCTTTGTCACCCTCAGCTGCTTCGTCGCTGTCTGAGGTTTCTCCTTGGTCTTCCCCAAGTGAATCTGTTTCTTCGTCTTCAGAGAATATTTCTCTCTCGACTATTTCTGCCTGTTCGCTTCTAGTTCTGTTTTGCTCTGTCTCAGCGCTCGGCACTTTGTTATCAGGTACTGGCAGTTTCAGCGCTTCAACTTCCTCATCTGTCAGACACAACACTTTCTTTGTGTGACTGGCGTGAATCCAGTTGGGAACCCCCGCACACTTCACAGCGGTAGTGGTTGTCAGGATCACTTGGAAAGGGCCTTTCCACCGGGGTTCCAGACACGACTTCCTCACGTGCTTCTTTACCACGACCCAGTCACCTGCTTTCAGTGTGTGTCCTGGACCTTGGATCGGTGGCAAGGTGGTTGCTTCCACCTGGTGAGAGAAAGAGCGAACCACGTCAACCAGACCCTTGCAGTAGTCTAACACCATATCATCTGTAATATTCAAAAGCGCGGTTGCGGGAACTGCAGGAAGTCTCATGGCCCTGCCCATGAGAATTTCGTGCGGGGACAGTCCAGTCTTTCTGTCAGGGGTGTTTCTCATTGACATTAACACCAAAGGCAATGCGTCAGGCCATTTCAAATTTGTCGATGCACATATTTTCGCCATTCTTGATTTCAGTGTACCATTCATCTGTTCCACCAGTCCTGATGCTTCAGGGCGATAGCTACAATGCAGTTTTTGCTCAATGTTCAGTGCTTCGCAAAGTAACTTTATCACCTCGTTATTGAAGTGACTTCCCCTATCTGATTCTAAAGAGATCGGGAATCCAAAACGTGGTATCAACTCCCTCAACAATAGTTTTGCAACTGTAAGGCTGTCATTTCTACGTGTGGGGTATGCTTCAATCCAGTGACTAAAAATGCACACAATCACCAACACATACTTCAGACCTCCATGCACAGGCATCTCAATAAAGTCCATCTGCATTCTGCTGAACGGGCCACTCGCCCTGCCAATGTGGCTCGCGTTCACAACTGTTCCCTTTCCTGGGTTCATCTGCTGGCAAATGACACAACGATGGCAAACTGCTTCTGCAGCTTGACGAAATCTGGGGTTAAACCAATCAGTTTTGAACAATCTTATCATGGAATCTCTCCCTAGGTGAGCCTGCCCATGATAGAACCGCGCTAGCTGCGATAAGAGACAATTTGGTAAAACATATTTTCCCTCATTTGAAACCCATAACTCATCTGGTCTCTGTGTACATTGTGACTTAATCCAGGAAGCCTTTTCATCCTCCCTGACACTATTCTGTAATGCTTTTAGTTCATCCATTGTATCTACAACCTTTAAGGCAAATGCTTCAGCTGGTTCAAGCTCTGGCTCACTTATTGAATTCCATTCATCCCTGAGCAATATACAGTTCAAGGCACAAAATCTTGCGACTTGATCCGCATATGCGTTTCCCAAGGAAACATAGTCCTGTCCTTTTGTATGAGCACTACACTTTACCACTGCAATTTCGGCTGGCATTTGAATGGCGTGTAACAATTCCCTTATTCTCTCCCCGTTTTTCACTGGGGACCCTGACGAAGTCAGAAAACCTCTCTGTGACCATAGTTGCCCAAAGTCGTGCACAATTTCAAACCCATACTGACTATCAGTATAAATGGTAACCTTCATCAATGTGGACAGTTGACATGCTCTGGTAAGGGCTACAAGCTCTGCTACTTGTGCAGAATAGACTCCTTGAAGCCAGGACGCTTCCAAAACACCTGTTACAGTACATACAGCATATCCTGCTTTCAAAATTCCCATTGCATCTCTTAAACATGACCCATCAACAAAAATAATTTGGTCATTTTCATCAAGCTTAGTATCTTTGATGTCAGGTCGGGGTTTTGTGCAAAATTCAGTCACCTGAAGGCAGTCATGCTCGACGTCTTCAGCGTTCTCAATTTCAGCATTTTCACCGGGAAGCAAGGTTGCTGGATTCAACGTAGTGCACCTTTTCAGCTGCACATTCGGTGAGCCCAGAATTATTGTTTCATATCTTGTGAGTCTTGCTCCAGTCATGTGTTGAGTTCGGGAGCGGGTCAAAAGTATCTCAACTGAGTGAGGGACCATGACTGTTAATGGATGTCCCATCACTATTCCTTCACTCTGAGTGAGGCTGATACCAACTGCTGCTACGGCGCGCAAACACCCTGGAAGTGCTGCTGCGACGGGATCCAAAGTAGCTGAAAAATACGCTACTGGTCTGTTTATGCCACCATGGGCTTGGGTCAAGACAGACAAAGAACATGCATCACGTTCATGACAAAACAATGTGAAAGGCTTTGTGTAATCAGGCATACCTAAAGCTGGAGCCCTACACATGCATTCTTTCAATTCAATAAAAGCATCCATTTCATCTCCTTTCAACTCAATTTCATCCAATGCATCCTTCTGGGTCAGTTTCAGTAAAGGCTTTGCTAGAGTCGAGAAGTTGGGAATCCACTGACGACAGTAGCTCACCATCCCCAAACACTTTCTCACCTCCCTCCTTGTCTTTGGTGGACTCATCTGAAGTACACTTGTTATTCTTTCCTTCATTATTCTCCGTGACCCTTTCTCTATTTGGTGACCCAAATATTTCACTTTCTTCTGACAGAACTGCAACTTTGAAGGAGACACCTTGTGTCCATTCCTTCCCAAATGGTTCAGTAGGGCAATGGTATCGGCTGTGCAGCCACTTTCTGTCTTAGCTGCAATCAGTAAGTCATCAATGTACTGTACTAGGACTGACTCGAATGGCAATTCTAACGCTTCCAAGTCTTTCTTTAGTATCTGATTGAAAATTGACGGTGACTCAGAAAACCCTTGAGGAATTCGACACCAACTGTAAACTCTGTCTAAGAATTTGAAACAAAAGAGAAATTGGCTGTCCTCATGAAGAGGCACTGAAAAGAATGCTTGTGACAAGTCGATGACTGAGAACCACTCGGCATCGCAAGGGACTTGGAACATTATCACGGCTGGATTCGGTACTACGGGGCAGCATTTGACTATGATGTCATTTATTTTCCTCAAGTCCTGCACAATTCGGACCTTTCCACTCGGCTTTATTAGTCCCATGATTGGTGAATTACATGGACTGCTCTACACTTCTTTCAGTACTCCCTGTTTTACGAACTCATCAATTAGTTGGGCGACTTTCATGAGGGTATCTTGTGCCATGTGGTATTGTGGGGTCTGGGGAAAGGTTACATTGGGTTTTACTGTCACTTTCACTGGTTCCACTCCTTTCACCAATCCCACCTCCTTTCCTGTCATATCCCACACTTCTTTTCCGACTGTTTCCCGTAATTCAGCTGGAATATCTTCTTCAGTTAACATCGGAAGAAGGTTAATCAGAGAATATTTTTCATCGACAACTTCCATCTCGTCCCCTTCTACACTGTCCTCCTCTTCCCCATCACTGCTCGTCTGAATTCTGATTCCATCGTACGAACACATAATCGAACATCCCAATTTGCACAATAGGTCTCTCCCTAACAGTGCTATCGGGCTTGAGTCACATACCACAAAATTATGTAACCCTTGGTAGTTACCAATGCTGATTGGTACTGGATCTGTAATTGGGTTCGTCAGGTACCTGTTTGCTACTCCCACCACTTGAACTGTTCTCCCTGAGAGGGGCAAATTTGGGACCTCAATGCTCCTAACAGTTGAACGTGTGGCTCCTGTGTCCACCAAGAATGAAACACGATGACCCATAACTTTTCCCTCTACATATGGACCCTTTTGATCAACTTCCAAGGATGCTGCAAGCACACAATTTCCCTCCTCATCTGAACTTTCACTCTCCCATACATTGTTTATTCCACTCTCACTGTGTAATGGAAACTGTTGTACTGTGCCATTTGTATTCATCACCTGACTCGAGACCTGTGGAGGAACCATCACTTGCTGCTGATTCATTGGTGCCAAAGGTATTTGCATTTGCTGATTAGGTACCATGGGAAACTGCTGTTGCATCGGCTGCATTTGCGTCATCTGCATACGAGGCATCTGCATCTGCTGTGGCTGCATAGGCTGTAATCCTTGCAGCTGATTTATGGTCTGAAAATTTGGGTTTGGACCTCTCATTTTCGGTCCCCTCATTGTCTGAAATGCATTGACATCATTGTTTTGCTGACCAACACCTGCACCTTCCTGCACCACCATTGGGCACTCGCGTTTCCAATGTCCGACGATTCCGCACACGTGACACGGCATCACCCTTTTCATTGCCTGCATACCATTCGGAGTTACAACAGTATTCAAATCCGGACCTTTATTCACAAAACCTCCTCTGCCTCTGCCTCTCACCTGTGGCTGAAACACCATATTTCCCTGCAGCTGCGGCTGCGGTATCTGCTGTTGGAACCCTTGCAACCCTTGCAAACCTGTCTGAGCTGCTTTAAGCTGCATCATCATCACTTTCTCTTTCAACCTTTTCTGTTTCACCTCAATCTCGTCACTACAGTATTTCGCATAGTTCAACACCTCATCAATAGGTTTCGACTGCCAACAAATCAAATGCGTCTTTATCATCTGACTTATCTCTGGTCTCAACCCTTCCACAAATCTAAACACAAAATGAAGCATGTCCTTTGCCTCTATTGTTTCCGTGCCACTGTAGTTCTTAAACGCCTTCAACAACCTCTCATAGTAACCATGAATCGACTGTTTAGCCTCTTGGGCAGTTCGATCAATCTTCTGCCAATCCACATTTTTCGCGGCAACCTTCGTCTTCAAATGCTCAATCACCTTGTGGTACAAGCTCATCACCATAGGTGATGGTGCACCCGTATCCCTGTCTCTCTCTGGTTCACTTGTCGGCCAACCTACAGCCCTTTTGCATTCTTCCCACAAATCTGCCGGAACCACAATCTCGAAAAGGGTGTTCAGGTCTTCCCAAAGACATTTTGCAAGCTTCACAAACCTATCAGTCTGTTGGTACCATTCAATCGGTTTCTCTCTCAGTTTGGGAAAATCGTCCGTAAAAGATTGAATGTCGCTTCTGTGCCACGGTACGTGTATCAATTTTCCTCCTGCTGTCTCCCTCATTGGTAACATGGTTACTGCATCACTACTCTGTGGTCTTTTCTCCTTATGCTCTGGGACACTGTCTTTCTTCTTTTCCTTTTTCTTTGCCCACCTGCTTTCCCATTTGTCTAAGCACCTCCACAATTCTCTAAGGTGCGTCTTCATGCCTGCTGACCTCATGTGCTCAAAGTCTGTGGTCCCGAAATCCAATCTATAGCTCCTGCTCAAGTGTTTTGTCTTGTCTATCTCAATCCCGTTTTTGTCAGCTATTTCTTGCAACCTTCTATGTACCTTGTTCACTTCTCTCGTAATCCTGGGACATAGATATCTCAGCTCTTCTTCCGAGTAGGACTCTAGCCTATTCACACCCATAGTCCCTTCCACCAACTCTTCTGCTTCCATGCTCAACCTTACCCTATTCAGGTAGTCTTCCCCCTTCCCACTTGTTGATCTTTGTGTGGAATTCAGACTGTTGAACCACTGTGTTAGCTGTTGCGCATTCAACCCCATCAGCGTCGCATTCACATCGACTGCCATTGATGGTTGCGGCAACTTCTCAGTGTGCGATGTTAGAGGTATCATCAGTGGGGGACTCGACCTCACCACTGTCGACTGAGCACATATGGGGCTAAACTCCATCAAGGACCCAGATCCAGTTGGCTGAGCCGCTATCGGAGTTATCTCTGGAGTGTTTTCTATGCACCTCCTTTCCGTCCCATTCTGCAACATTGATCCTTGACTGCTCATACCTGCGTTAGGCTGAACGTACAAAGGTACCGGAGGACCTACAGTAATGGGTAGGGTTATCGCATCTGGGTTCTGTCCATTCCCCAGGTTCTGAGGCATGTTCATTCCCACACCATGGGTCATCATTGCCGGCATGCCCATCTGACTCCCCGTCATCTGAGCATGTGCTGTTCCCCCCTGCATCTGCTTTTGAGGCATCAAAAACTGAGTTGATTCAGCTTGTGCCAATGTTGGGTTGTGGCCATTCTGTACTCCCATTACGGTTGGATCTAAAATCATTCCCGTACTGTTGTCACTGCTGTAGTACCTTGGGACCTGCGGCTGATAATATTCTGCTGGTTTCAATATAGGCACATCTGGATATATTCTCCTAACCTGCGGTATCTGCGGGGTGAATAGTAAACTCGGGTCCTTAGATCCTGATGGCGTTTCTGAATTCGGAGTTTCATCATTCTGTACCGGTGCCGGAGGGGCAGAACTAGTACTTGGACCTTGTCCACTCTCTGCATAAGGCGGTGGACGGTCGTTCAGCAATTGCATGATGAACACCTCATCATCTGACTCATCTTCTCTATCTTTAGAACACCTCCTATTTGTCTTACAGGTAGCTTTCTTGCCTGTCGCCTCTTCTTCCTTAGTAACTGCGGGAAATTTTTTATCCCCTGCAATATATCTGACCTCCACACTTTTTGCGAATTATCCCACCTAGCGTCCGCTAGTGTCTTTTCTACCTTTCTTATCCTGGTCTCGAACTTCTTTTGCTGTTGCTGTCTAGCCATTAGTTCCCAAATCGCTAGAGCCTCAAACTGTGCTGGCCTTGGGGGTACCTTCATGTCGTACATCGCAAATCTCAAATTCTCTAGGATTCTTATATTGAATGTCCCATGGATCGGAAACGCTACGCTCCCATGTTTCTCTGTCAGCTTGTGCCATTGCTTTAGCCAAAGGCACGGAGCTACCCCTTTTTCCTCCATTACAATGTAAGCTGGTGTACCTTCGGGTGGCGTCTCCTCTCCTACGCTCGCTTTAATGTAAGACTCTCCCTTCATCGCACTCTTTAATGCTTTAAAAAATTTCATTTTCTCGTCTTTTATTTCACAAAATATGTAATCAATAGGGTGACTTTAATTCCCGGAATACTCTTCGCTTGCCTTTCCCCTTCCAATCGAGCCTCACGGACTGCGTCCAATCCGTGCGCGACCCTTCTCTGCAACCAACCTATCCCAGCGCGGCTCCTAGTGACGTCACACTCACACACACTGCGGCTGACAAAGCCTCGCGGCTCGTCCTCCTTCACTCAGCTCCTCTCGTAACAACTTCTAGCATATATCGCGAGCAACCAAAATAATAATAAAACAGATCTGTCGGTTTACTACAGGAAGGGTAACACAATCGCTTCAGGACCTTAGGGATTTTTCACTAGCCTCGGCAGTTATTCCATCTTTCTCGGTCCCCACTTTCGCAAGCAAATCTGACCCGCAGACTCTGCTCTCAACTTGTCAATGATCTATTCTAGTGCACTTAGAATTTGTCAAAGCCCGAAGTCGAAGTTTCTTTCACTCCCTTAACACACATACCGACTCGTTGACCACGCCCGATCAACCTACTAAACCGACCAGACCACAACATAAAACAAGTGTCTCATACACTTTTCAACATACTCCGGAGTCTCTTGACCTCGCAGGGCCCGTCTCAACAACAACAACCACGTGGACCTTTTTCTGCACTAAGCGCCACATACACGTGAAGTTCGACGACTTCCCTACTCTCACACTCGGAGTCGCACCTCCGCTATTTCTATGAAGTTCGACGACTTCCCTACTTCTACACTCGGAGTCGCACCTCCGCTATTCTCTAAAATCCTCGCAACCTTTTCACACAATCTGCGGCAATAAGCTGTGCAAGCGCAAAATCCTAATCTTCACTCATACCGTCACTAGTACCACCAACGCCGATTCCACACCTCCATTCTCTCCATTCGCAAGCTCCGAGATCCCGGGAAAGTCGCGGGGGACTTAGCCCATCATCATTCTCTCAATCTGTTTTATCCAGGAAAAATCTAATTCAACTTCTCGAGTGGGGTCTCAAAGGGCGTAACCGTTAATTCAACACCATGTACTTTAAAAGTACGGGGTCCCAAAGGGCGAAACCATTAATTCAACACCATGTACTTTAAAAGTACGGGGTCCCAAAGGGCGAAACCATTAATTCAACACCATGTACTTTAAAAGTACGGGGTCCCAAAGGGCGAAACCGTCCTCTGCTACCATCTACTGATAGAGCGTTTCCAGCCTAACAATTTACCTGTAGTTGGACGCTCTTGGGTCGATGAATCTTTTGGCCAAGTGGGACTCTCCTTACTCAGGAGTAATCAACCAAAATCAACAATCAATAATCAATAACGAACATAAGCAATTCCCCGATCAACATAACACTTCACAATTAATCCAGAATACATTTCGGCGAAACCATGACCTTTTGGTCATGAATAATCACACCAGTTTATGCAAAGTTAATGAATTTATTTCCCTATATTAACAAAGCTAGCACAATGTAGATGTGTCTCAACACCAAGTGATATATGTAAATGAACATTAATAGCTGTCCATAACGACGAAACAGATGCAATCTATGCAGCATTTGAATAACGATGCCTTCTATGATGGCAACGCAAACCACTAAAACTACAATCTGTAATGGGCTAATTGCATACATTTAGTCAGCATAACAAGGTCTCAAATTGCATCGTGCATCAAATGAATCCTCATCTAACCCCAAATCAGCATCGGCATGTGGGACTTCATGCAAAAACAATTTAGCAACATTAATTTGGAAAACTCCTAACTAAGGCTCTTATCAAAATTTCAGCAGTTGGTTACCTAAAAAGAAAACACAATGCAATTGTACAATTTTCCTTTCATATTTACCAAATTCAATCAGCATTCAAGGAAGTCTTCGTCTCACAGGTACCGATTTCGATCAGCATGGGTACCGGTTCCGATCAGCATGGGACGGGGGCAAAGGGCAGGGTGGACGGGCAATTGCCTCACGGCGGCAAGATAAAACTAATACTTCATGCAAAGGGACAAATCAAAGTTAAAGTCTCTAGGGCGAGAATTACTTAAAGTCTCTTTCTCTCGATTAGAGAAAGCATCAAAGTCTCTCAAAATGGCGTCGAACATCAATTGGCATCGTAGAAGATAGGCAATAATGTCCGATAGGTAATGGCCGTAATAGCAAAAAATGGCTATAAAATGGCTGCTTTCTTCTTGTGCACCTGGTTTAAATAGACAACAGTTCAAATCCAGTAGGGTCTTCCATTGGAGGGTTCATAGGTTAGCTTCAAATTGTCCAATCAAAAACAACAGTTCTCAAGCTTTCACCTAAGCATACATTATCCTTGGAGTCGGGAACGTAAGTTGCAACATATTTTACCAATTAACTCACTTTCAGAGCGTCCATTGTCTGCACCTGCAGATTGACCTTGGAGTGAAAAAGAAGATGCCAGGCTGGCACTAAACCTTAAAGATAAGCATGTGAACGATCTCACTGGAAAAGTACAGCTTCAAGCAAGAATACACGTTTCATTAGCACATTGGAAAAATACGAGCATCTAAACCGTGAGACAAGGCAGCTAGGCCAAAGCCTCCACTAAAGTTATGCTAAGCTAAAGCATTTCTAACAAGCAAATCATGGCACACGTTTACGATTATGTCAAACTAGTACAATTCTAATACATCACATTATATGAAGCACGCTTATAAATGTTGGCAAACTACGCTGAGGGCACATTTGTCCCCGTACAATCTTATTTAGTTCGATTAAAGTCACACTTGATTATTGCAGCACTACGTTTATGCGCTAATAAATGTAAAACCTTCATTTCAGCTTCATCAGAATAAGCTCTGGAAATGTGCCTGTTCTTCACTCATCTAGTTTAGAGAACATTGATTGGTCCATATATTCTGCTGGTACTGCAGTGTGTTATTTATATGTTCTTTCGAGCTAAGAGAAAAGTTATTTAGCTCCATGCACCATATAAATTCAATTAAACAAATATTCATTCTTGGCAGCATATAGAGTGAAAGGTATTTGTACGTGCACATAGAATATCTTCGCAGGTACTTGGGTTCAGCAAAGGTAGTGAAAATGACAAATTAACGCCTACCTCTGGACAAGGGGAACGATCACAGATTATTTTTGAGCTAATAGAAAAATATTGGCAAATCATTGACCTGTCTTATAAACTGAAAATTGTTACCTGATAACTGATGCCCCTGTAATGCTTGTTAGGAGGTGGTGGAAGGGTGAAGCCACTACCAGTCAAACGGGAGTGATCTCTGCCCTCACCCTCCACCATGACCTTTTCTACCGCCTACCATGTAACGGAACCCATTGCTTCAATTGTGTGTGTGTTTGCAGGATGGGTCTCGTAGCTAATTTACCACCTTGTCCACTTTTAGGCTGGTAGAGCTGCCATCCTACGCATCATGGTAGGTTGGGAAAAATTCCACTCTGGTTCACACATGCACAGAATGGCCGGACATGGGGGAGGAGGATGAAGAACCATAAAGATTATTGATGGGAAAAGACAAGATGAGTCTTAACCTTCCAGCCCAGAGATGGTGGACCACTCCTCTTGATCCTCTCGAGTCATTAGGTCTGCCTAATATTACATATAGTGCCAGATGTACAAACTTTTGTTTTGCGACTCTCAATTTGCGATCTGTTTGGGAATCACAAATTGCGAGTCGCAAAGCAAAATGTACAACAGTGTTAAGCACACTGTTTACGATTCCCAATGGGGTCGCAAATGACCTACCTCATCAATATTCATGAGGTGGTCGCAATTTGTGACCCCATTGGGAATGGCCAGCTCTCACAGAGGTGGTGGCCTGCTGGAAACAGCAGACCACCATTTCTGTGACTGTTTTTCAATAAAGCATTTTTAAAAAAAAAGTCTATCCCTTTTTCCTTAAAGGAATACGGCATGCATTTCAAAAAGAAAAAATAAACGTTTTCTATTCATTTTTTCATAGCAGGCAGTGGTCTGTGGGACCACTGCCTACTCTGAAAAAATATTTTCACTACCATTCACAAAGGAGAAGGGGTCCCGTGGGGACCTCTTCCCATTTGCAAATGGGTTAACACCAATTTGAAATTGGCATTCACTGCAAATGTTTTGCGATTGCATTCACGGTCTCAAAACAATCAATCATACTACTGCGACTCGCTATTTGGAAGGAACGTCCTCTGCACATCAAATAGCAACTCACAAACCTATTTTGCGATTCAGTAGATTACCGAATCGCAAAATAACATTGGTACATGCCAAAATGCTACTTTAATGTCACAAATGGCCCAATTCTGCGAATCGGGTCGCTTGCAATATGAAAATAGCTATGTACATTAGGCCCATAGTCCTGCCTGCCAGAAGGACTTCCATCAGTGAGGTCCCTGCCGCTCTGCTGGCCTGGCCAATCTTTTGTTTAATCAGTTGGATTCTCCGCCGCCTGGTCTGGTAGGTATGATTAATACTACCATTGTTCCTTCAGACACGGGGCTGAATACCTTATTGCAGTGTTAACTTTGTGGAGAGAACCTAAGTGGCTTACAAAGTAATGTCAGCTGAGATGAAGAGAATAATGAAGAGTACTGCACTTAGATGAGCACCATGACTTATTATTAGCATGACTAGTGGGTGCATTATTATTAATCTATACAGATATTAGTGAGTACAACTGAAGAAGTTATACATACAACCTATAAATATACTTTACAATATTTGCATATATCTGAATACACAATATTCAGTTTCATTGTCCATATTCTTGTACAGCTCTACAATGCTTTCCCACAAATTATGAAGTTCCTTCCTGGATCTTATCGAAAAGTTTTCAAAAACTGGAAAATCATTAAAATGTTTGTCAAAAAGATGATTGAGAAGCACAGAGAGCACTGGAATCCATCTGAGCCTAGAGACTTCATTGACTGTTACATCGCAGAGATGGAAAAGGTAAGGTGCGGGGATGTGTTTGATGCTCAGCCCCTGAGTGTGTAAGTGAAGACTGCAATGCACTGCCCGTCCTATACTTGTTCTATATGTGAAGGATGTTTGCAATGCAGTGCCCCTACTGTTCTTATCCTATCTGTGAAGGAAATCTACAATGCATGCCCATACTATACCTCTTCTATATGCGAAGGAAGTCTTCAATGTGACTGCTCATGCTGTACTTGTTCTGTGTATGAGGGACGTCTGCAATGCACTGCCCATACTATACTTGTTCGATATGTGAAGGAAGTCTGACTGCTCTTACTATATTATACTTGTTCTACATGTGAAGAAAATCTGCAGTGTACTGCCCATGCTGTTCCACTATTGTATGTGAGAGAAGCATGAATCATTACTTCATGCCTGTGCTCTGACTGTTGGAATGTAATACTGTTCCTGTGTCCCCCCTACCTTTTGTGAATGAGGTAAACATGCACAACGTCTTCCAGTGTTTCACTTTCCATGGCGTTCGTGAAAGTTTTAGAGTTGCTGCTTGAAATGTACTCGTTGGAAGAAAGCATACACTGATGGTCTGCATGCAATGCAAGCTTCTGTTCTTCCCTATGATGTATATGTTACATCTGCTGCACTTGATCTGTCTGTGAGGTAGCTTGCATTGCCCTTGTCAAATGTGTAACGTTTGTCAGCGTAAGGAAATTTTGCACTTTTGCCTGTACACAGTGGCGTAGCGTGGGGGGTGCAGGGGGGGCCGGCCGCACCGGGCGCAACATCTTGGAAGAGACTCGAGTGCTAAAATCCACGGGTTAGGGGGCGCAAATTACTTGCCTTGCCCCGGGTGCTGACAACCCACGCTACGCCACTGCCTGTACAGTACTAGTTTTCTGTGTGTAGCCGTGGCTTGCATTGCTGACGTCGGTGGAGGTTTGAGTGCATGCATGTGTGCATTTGTGAAGCTGTCATGGGTAGAAACTGCTTCAGTAGCTTTCTTCATTGTAAGTACCTTTAGGTTTGTATTATTTCAAGTATATTAATTCCTGTTTAAAATTGTGCAAAACTAAAAAAATGTACAGTGCTACTAAACTGTGGTAGCCAGTGCCACAAGTTATTGATATTTGTTATACAATTTTGCTGCAATGTTGCCAAAGCTTTTACAACAGAAGAAGGATGTCTGCCAGGACTATATGCATTGGTATTAACCAGGCGGCAAAGGCAGCTGGGCTAAAATGGCTTCAGCAAGTTTTTGTAAATCTGGGAGTGTGCCAAAATCCTTGACGTTGCGTGGGACACCCACGTAACAACCATGAAATGCCTCCCTGGCTCAGAGAAATGTAACACAATGATTTGTGCGGTGTTACATTACTCCAGACTTATGAAGCTATGCAAGGCCATGCAATATGGCTTTGCATGGCTTTATAATCTCATTTAAGGTTTGTGTCTTTTCTGCACCATGTTATGTGGTGAATATCGACACAAACCAGGTCATAAATATGGCCCTTAATTTTGTTTAAAAAGACAGATCAGATTCAGCGTCTCATAGTGCTACGAACTGCTTTCTCAGAAGGTTAGAAGTAACTGGTGATTCACAATATCCTAGGGTGCAGACCTCATGGTGGGGCCTCTCGCTGTGCATGGCAATGTGTGTGAGCCTTCACTATTGTTTTAAAGGAGAATTAATGATTGCCAGTGAGCTCTGGGATGAGAGAAACCATCTGCATTTAAAAGGTGATCTCTGCCCCTTCCGCAACTTGACTAATACCCTTTGAATTCTTCAGAAAACAAGGCATAAAGTGACAAAATGTATTGTTAGGAATTTCATTTATATTAAGTGCTTATTACCCATGAGGGGTAATAGCAAGAACTATATAAACGCAATAAAGGGATAGTTTGTTTTTGTTTTATATGGGTTTGTAGACAATTGGCAGAAAATGGCACATTAATGTGTATGCAGTGGCATTTATATATTGCACTTATTACCCATGAGGAGCAGTAGCAAGCTCTATATAAATGCAATAAATGAGAGATTTTGTTTCTTTTTAAATGGGTTTGCAGTGGTTCAGTGTTCACCAGACAGACCAGGCTTTTCCATCAATAGCATCACATCTTCCATTCTGTTGAGACGGAGAGGGCTTGCGGATTTTCTTCTAAAAAATCCCAGTAGTGGTTAAAAAAAATAGGAACCTGCAAATTGGTTTTGGAAATTAGGGTTATGGGCATTACTTTGTTTCTGTGGTTGCTGGTAGATGGTAGCAGCACTTATAAACAGGGCCACTGGAATTATGTGACAGGAGATGACCAAATCTTGTGGCAGGGTTGACTAAATTATCCTTCAAGAATAGGGATACTATGGGTTGTATTGTAGCACATTCTGTGATAGAATTACTTAATTATTTCATCAATTTCATGCATCTGGGTTAAGCTTTCAATCAATCAATCATTCAGTAGATTTGTAGAGCACTTCTAATCAATCAATCAGTCAGTAGATTTGTAGAGTGTCACCTGGGAGGGTATCTAGGTGTAGGAAGGGTCCAGTTGATAGGTGATCAGAGATTGTTGGAAATCTGGAAGAGATGGGGAGGTCCAGAGATGAAAGGGTAGCTCATTCCTTGTCTTCGCTGCTAGGTAGGAGAAGGAACAACCTCCATGTTGGAAATGGCACTTCTGCAGGGTTATCCCCAGACCTTTTGCCTTCCTCCTTCTCTTTTTCTGACCTCATTTTTGCTGATTTTTAGACTCTGCGCACTTTACCACTGCTAACCAGTGCTAAAGTGCATATGCTCTCTCCCTTTAAACATGGCAACATTGGATCATACCCAATTGGACTATTTAATTTACCTATAAGTCCCTAGTAATGTGCACTGTATGTGCCTAGGGCCTGTAGATTAAATGCTACTAGTGGGCCTGCAGCACTGGTTGTGCCAACCACTTAAGTAGCCCCTTAACCTTGTCTCAGGCCTGCCATTGCAAGGCCTGTGTGTGCAGTTTCACTGCCACTTCGACTTGGCATTTAAAAGTACTTGCCAAACCTAAAACACCCCTTTTTCTACATATATGTCACCCCTAATGTGTGCCCTAGGTAACCCCTAGAGCAGGGTGCTGTGTGGGTAGAAGGCAGGACATGTACCTGTGTAGTTTATATGTCCAGGTAGTGTAAAACTCCTAAATTCGTTTTTACACTACTGTGAGGCCTGCTCCCTTCATAGGCTAACATTGAGGCTGCCCTCATACAGTATTGAAGTGGTAGCTGCTGATCTGAAAGGAGTAGGAAGGTCGTATTAAGTATGGCCAGAATGGTAATACCAAATCCTGCTGACTGGTGAAGTTGGATTTAATATTACTATTCTAGAAATGCCACTTTTAGAAGGTAAGCATTTCTTTGCACTTAAATCTTTCTGTGCCTTACAATCCACGTCTGGCTGGGCTTAGTTGACAGCACCTTGTGCATTCACTCAGACACACCCCAAACACAGGGTACTCAGCCTCACTTGCATACATCTGCATTTTTGATGGGTCTTCCTGGGCTGGGAGGGTGGAGGGCCTGCCCTCACACAAAGGACTGCCACACCCCCTACTGGGACCCTGGCAGACAGGATGGAACTAAAAGGGGACCTGGTGCACTTGTTAGCCACTCTTTGAAGTCTCCCTCCACTTCAAAGGCACATTTGGGTATAAAACCTAGACACTTGCTGGAGAAGAAACCTGAACCAGAACCTGCATCGTGCCAAGAAGAACTGCCTGGCTGCCTAAAGGACTCACCTGACTGCTTTCTACAAAGGACTGCTGCCTTGCTGTTGCCCTGCTGCCTTGCTGAACTCTTGTCTGGCTGTAAAAGTGCTATCCAAGGGCTTGGATAGAGCTTGCCTCCTGTTCCCTGAAGTCTCAGGACCAAAAAGACTACTCTTTTTCATTTGGACTCTTCGTTCACCTAAAATTTCGATGCACAGCTTGCTCCGCGGCAAGAAAATCGGCGCACACCGATGCTGATCGACACAACACCTTCGGGTCGACCGGAACTTTGACGCACGGCCTCGCAAGGACAACGCCGCCCGACTTCCAGAGGGGAAATCGACGCTACGCCTGCCGTGAGAAGGAGAATTCCACGCACAGCCTCCCGGAACGACGCGCAGCCGGAAAACAAGCTGAAGAATCCACGCACAGACCCCGGGACATCCGGTAATCCTGCGAACCACAGAAAGAGACTGTCCGCGTGCCGGAAAATGACGCACGACTTCCCCGCGTGAAAATAATGACGCAAGTCCATGTGTGCAGGGGAGAAATCGACGCACACACCATTTTTCCACGTATCTCTTCTTCTGCGGCCCTTTGCGGAGATTTTCCACTTTAAACCAGGTACTTTGTGCTTGAAAGAGACTTTGTTTGCTTTTTAAAGACTTAAGACACTTTATATCACTTTTCAGTGATATCTCTACAATTTCACATTGCATCTTTATTCGTTTTGACCTGCAATTATCCAGATAAATATTATATCTTTTTCTAAACGTTGTGTGGTGTATTTTTGTGGTGCTATATTGTGTTATTGTATGATTTATTGCACAAATACTTTACACATTGCCTTCTAAGTTAAGCCTGACTGCTCGTGCCAAGCTACCAGAGGGTGGGCACAGGATAATTTTGGATTGTGTGTGACTTACCCTGACTAGAGTGAGGGTTCTTGCTTGGACAGAGGGTAACCTGACTGCCAACAAAAAAAACCATTTCTGACACTCCGCATCTGCTATGTCACATGTGGGAGGTGCTCCTCGTTAAAGAAAAGGAAGTGGAGTGGAAGTGGAAGTGTCTGGTGGGCTTATAGAAGTTCAAGTGGTGGTTCAAATAGGAGCATCTCCAGTTGTGTAGGGCCTTGTATGCGTGGGTCAGGATCTTAAACTGGCATCTTTTCTGTACAGAGAGCCAGTGATGTTCCCTGAGGTAGGGGATGATGTGGTTTTGTCTAGGGAGACGCAGGATGAGTCTGGCTGCGGCGTTCTGTAGTTGTCAGAGGAGGTGAGTGTAGAGAGCGTTGCTGTAGTCCAGTCACTGGAGATGAGGGCCTGGGTGATAGAGCATCCTGAGCTTTGAGGTAGCCATTTGAAGGTTTGACTTCACTCGTACTAATTTAACACCCAAATACATGAAAAAACAATCAAAACATGTTGCTGCATTTTTGATCCATTTGAGCTGGAAACACATTTTTCTGCTAAAATCTACAATGCGTGGCAATTGCAAATCCATAATAATGCAAAAAAGGCTGGGGCCACAGAATTATATAATATTATTGCACTACTTATTAGTGGGGACAGGGTCTTTTAAAAAATGGTCCCACAAGCAGCAGTCCAAATTCTCTGAGAAAAATATCCCTGACATCCTTTTCTAAATCTAAAGGAAGGAGAACTAAGGCCCAAGCACTGATGCTGCTTGTGAGTCTGTCATGCTGTACTGGCTTCAGGGTGATGGCTTGGCAATAACATCATGTCACACAGTTACTCCAACAGTCAATACTTAGACAGTGGTCCAGAGCAGCCGTGACTGTGCCCCTACCTGCTCTGTGGCTAAGTTTGTCTAGAGCAGGATGAGAACACTACAGAAGGAACACACATGCCTTTGTTGAGTACTACTGGGTCCACTTCACAGAAGGCTCTTGTGTGCCTGTCACCCTGTGTTTGTTTAGTGGAAGGACACATAACAGTCAGAAGAGGTAGATCAGCTTGGCACTTTGCATGGACGGGACCCGGCACTGTGCCTGTTTTCTGCTGCAGCAGCATGATATGCCCTAGGCAGCTCAAAAATTGTAGGGTATACCTCTTGGTCATCTTTCTCATCTCTACAAGTGACAGCTGATGCTTGGACAACCTTGAGAGGAAGGGTGAAAGAGGACTGAGACACATATATTTCAAAGGTTCACTTGAAATGTACATTGGCTGTGCATCCTTGATGGTGTTCCTCAAGCTGATCCGTTTTTGCAATTAGCTGGTGCCTGCTTCGCCTTCTACAACTCTATTCTAGTTTCAAACCAGCAAGTGGGGTGACACACCTGCTGATGTCACACAGTCCAGTTACCTTGCCTTATTTAATGTGTGCATGACACATAAAGCTCAAGCTTTGTGCCACGAGACAAAACTGGAAATTCAACACATTTATTAGTTGCATTTTGTTTTTTTGCCTAACCCTTCTTTATCCTTCCCGTGCGCAGCATTGTATTTCCACTAATATTGCATCTCTACAGGCCATCACCTCAGGCTTGGCACCGTTCATCCTACCCTCTATCCTGCATTCTTTCGCTGTGGTCACTGTCCTCTCTCCTCATGCTGCTGCCTTCTCTCCTGCTGCCTTTCTTCCTCTCTTTTCATTTTTCCTCCATCTGCTGCATCCCAATCCTTATATTTCACTATTGTCTTTTTTTTTATTTACAGTTGTCTTCATCTCTCTGCTTCTACTTCCCTGCTCTTTCTAAATGTCCTCACTACAAATGTAGGCCAAAAAGAATATGAAAGTGAACTAAAAGCAAAGACTGTCAAGATGGCGTTCATAGCAAAGCCTGAATGGTGAGGGAGATAGAGGAGGGAGAGAATGTGCAGTAGAGAGTGGATTAGAAGATGACGTAAATATAGATGAGAGGTTTAATTGCAGTGCAAACCATCACATGTCTAGTGTGTCGCTGCACCACATACCAGTAAAGGTGTTAGGACTTCTTCGGATTATGAAGCACATTTCAGTGCCTGTTTTAGTAAGGAGAAAAACCTAAAAGTAAAATTGATTACTCGTCTTGTGATAGAGATGAACATTTAGTAGACAAAAATGAGTTTCTGCACTGATAAAATTAGTTGCTGCAAATTCAGAAAGAGTGAAACTCTGTTACAAACAGGACACATCTTCATGTAGAGCTCAGCTGCAACACAAATACAGCTGAGTTCCTACATACATAGTTCTGAACCCCTGTCCAGATAGAGCAGAGTCCCAGCACAGATGGAGCAGAGGTTGTATAAACATATTGTTGAGCTCATTTACAGACAGTTGATTTCTTGCACTGAACTACAGCTGATTCCCTGGTATACACAAAGAGCTAGTTCACTGGCAGAGTTGAGCTATTTCTGTACTTATTCCAGTAAGGTAAAATCTTATCTCTGTGGTGATTGAGATACTTGGCACCAGGTCATGTTTAGTGGAAACACTGCAGACCTCTTTCAGAGTTTAGTCTCCAACATGGCCTGTCCCTGACAGGAAGTGAAGAGAAGGTGGGAAGGAGGATGAAAGTGAGGGAGAAGGGATTGATGGAAGAAATTGTAGAATGAGATAGAGAAAAGAGATAGAGAATAAAGTGTGAGGGAATATGGAGATAAAACAAGAGAAAGAGATGAGGGGAGGGGGAGACTGAGACAGCAAAGAAGAGAGGAGTGTGAAATGGGAGATGGCAGAGTAAGTGATGTGTGAATAAGCAGCACAACAGTGACGCTAAGGTAAGTCATGCAGCACATTTCACCAATTCCTTTTGCTCCCTTCTTCACCAGAAGTCTGAATGTCACCTTGTCAGTGGGTGATGACAGTGCTGGCAGTGGATGTCGCAGGGACCAATCTCCAATGTAACATTTTGAACACCAGCACCTTGACACCTGGTGATCTGGGTTTGAATCCAGATTGCCACATGACTGAAAATCGTGCAGTTCCAGGCAAATCACTTAGGGCCACATGTACGAAGGCTTTTGCAAGTCGCAAACAGCAAATCGGCCTGTTTGCGACATGCAGAATGCACTTTCCGATGTGCCAACCCATTTTTGCGATTCGATAAACTATTTACCGAATTGCAAAACGGGATTGCGACTCGCAATGAGGAAGGGGTGTCCCCTTCCTAATTGAGACTCGCAGTCCCATGTATGATTGTTTTGTGACAGCGAATGCGGTCGCAAAACAATCGCAGTTAGCACACTGGTCCTAACCCATTCGCAAATGGGAAGGGGTTCCCATGGGACCCCTTCCCCTTTGTGAATGTCAGTGAAAACATTTTTTCAGAGCAGGTAGTGGTCCTACATTTCATTTTTTGTTTTTGAAATGCATCTTGTTTTCCTTTAAGGAAAACAGGCTGCATTTCAAAACACAAAAAAACTGCTTTATTTAAAAGCAGTCACAGACATGGTGGTCTGCTGTCTCCAGCAGGCCACCATCCCTGCGAGGGCTGCCATTCCCAAGGGGGTCACAAATTGCGACCTACCTCATGAATAATCATGAGGTGGGTATTTGCGACCCCCTTGCAAATTGCTAATAGTGTCAGTGACACTATATAACATTTGGTTTTGCGACTCCCAAATTGCGAGTCGCTCTGACTCGCAATTTGTAAGTCGCAAAACCAAACGTTGGTACATGTGGCTCTTAATCTCATTGTGCCTAAACTTTCAATTTGTGAGATGCTAGTGCAAATGTGTGTAATTCAAAGTTTTAAGCCCCCACTTGAGATCACTTCCCATAATGTTGCTAACCATCTAGGTCCATGCAATATAAATATCAACACATGCTTGTGTTTAAATTAAGTAAGAGGTAATACATTTATTTCACTTTGTGATTCCACCTACCATCTGAGCTCTTGGTAACCCATCCTCATTTTGTGACAGCTAGATATAAGTCCCCCATAATTTTATGAATCCCGGTACATGCATCACATTATGAATGAATGAATGAATGAATAAATGTTGTGCTTATAGAGCACACTATGACTCCCAAAAGAGCATCCTGGCACTAAGCAGCAGTGAACATGGATAAGTAAGACAAGGTGGCCTGAGAAACTTGTGAATTAAAGGATGAGCGAATAACACATTGCGTCAGAAATGCCAAAAAGACATGTCTTGAAATGTCTTCTAAAGATCTTTTCCAATTCAATAAATCGCAAGTGTCTAGGAAGATGATTCCAAGCCTTTGCGCTTAGAAATGTAAAGGATTTTCCTCCTCTTGTTTATAGTCTAATTGTAGAAGTTTAACCAGATTGTCTTGTGCGTATCTGAGTGTTCGTAGAGTTGTGTAGTGAGTAACTCTACAGATTGGATAGTTTGGCACCCAGGCTCAATAAGCTCTAAAGGAGACTAAAAGAATTTTTAAAAGAATCCTTATATGCACTGGTAACCACTGTAGAAATGTATGGGCTGTTGATGGGGAGGAACGTTGAGGGAGTTTCAGACCAGTCTGGCAGCAGCTTGTTGTACTACCTGTAGTTTATGAATAGACTCTGCATTTAAACTATTAACGGAGTCCAATCTGGAAGTTATCAATGCAAAGGCTACTGTTTATCTGGCTGCTAGTGGGAGATACTCAAAAAACATTATCAATGATTTTATTAGACTAAAGCACATTATTGAAACTGCGATTGCTTGTGTGCGGAAAGAGCGGCATCAATCTTAACTCCAAGGTTTTTTGCGACCTTGACCTCAGCTGGTGGGGGAGGGTGGGGATTGAGCCATCATAGCGCTGGATCGAAAGAATTATATTTCCGAGTAACATAATCTCCATTTTGTTTGCATTACACCTAAGGTGATTTGCTGCATACACCGAATGACTTCAGTCAAACAGTTTTTAAAGTTAATCTCAGAGCCGATAGAGTCTTTATCCAATGACCAGATCAATTGAGTGTCATTGGTATATGAAGTGACTGCAATACCAAAAGAGGTAATCAGTCACATCTGGGGGTCCCTGTGAATTTTAAATAGCACAGGGGTAAGTGGAGAGCCGTAAGGAACCCCTGAAATGATAGTGTTTTTGTGGGAGAAAAAGACCCCTAGCATAACCATTTGACTGCGTCCCGAGAGGAAGGATTTATTCTAGGGCAACGTGAGTTGGAAGATTCCGTAGTCCTTGCCATGTTGCAGCAGGATGTCATGCGAGATGGTATCAAATGTTGCTGAAAGATCTAATAAAATCAGTACTGCATTTTTTCCTGCTTCCAACTTCAATTTAAACGTATCTGCTACTTCCAACAGTGCTGACTCTGTGGCCTGCTTAGGAAGTAAGATATTAGCACTCTCCAAAAACTTGGTTAGTTGTTCATTAGCCAAATTTTCAATTATTTTGCTTAAAGCCGAGAGTAATGAGATCAATCGAAGATTAGAGAGGATAGTGGTATCTGCTAATAGTTTTTTCTGTAGTGGTCAACTACTGCTAATTTCCAATGTTTTGAAACCTCCACAGTTGCCAAAGAAGTGTTCAAAAGTTCGATAATTACTGGGTTTATACAATCAGCAACTTTATGGAGAAAGCAAAGCGGGTAGGGGTCATGCTGGGATCCTGACTTGCAGGCAAAAATAGCCTGATGTGACTGTGATAGTGTGATTCTTTGAAAGTTTGTCAGTGATGCTTCTATCAGGGATTTTTTCCTGTCAAAACTTTCTTCAGAAAGGATGTAATTTTAAACTCCTGTTGAATAAAGTGTGGGAGGGGGGAAATCTCCTTAATAGTTGTTTTTGGTTGTAGAAATTATTTGGCAATATTAAAAATAGTTTTTTGGTTGGATTCTCATTCAAGTTGCTTGCTGTTAAGATGTAGTTCTGCTAGGGTCTGTGTGTATCATGGGGCTTAAGACTGAGACTTTGTTCTTGGAAGAAATTACTGAGTCTAATTTAAGAATGGATTGAGTAATCCAATTGGTAAAAGTTGCAACATCCTCAGCAAGATTAGGGGGGTAGAGGAAGATAGATCCATAACCAAATGGGATCTGATCGTAATTTTTCCCATTGCCGGAGAGTATGGGACCTAACAGTGACGATAGGGGAGAAGAACTGGCTTGTTCCTATAGTATTCCGAACGGAATCAACATGTGGTCAGGCCACGCCTTCCTAATCGGGGTTCAGTAGCCAGGCTGGGGTTATTAGAGCAGACTCCATCCAGGTGTTTCCTCATTTCTTCTATTCCAGATGCCTGGATGCACTAGTTGCCATCTTCTCAAGTGTTAGTAATGTTGCCCGAACTGGCTTACCCCACCTGCTCACACATGCCGAGGATCACTGGGAGCTTGATGATGCAAGGGACAGTCAGTGGGAACGTGCATGCAGGGAAAGGTCATCAGAGCAACTGATCTTTTTCACAGCCTGGGGATAGAGAGCAGTGTCGAATCCTTTTTAAGTTTTGTGACCCAGCGTTTAGTTTGCAGTTAATAGATGGACTCAGTAGAGAAAGTTGACTGAGCTCCACACAAACTGGCTAGGAACCGTCACAAGGATGCACTGTTCTTTACCTTCAGGTTTTCCTCCGGCACCTGGAAGCTAGACCACACTTTAGGGGTACTATTCCAAGATATGAGGGAGGTGCCATGTGGGCTAATTAGTTGGAGTAATTTGTTGTACGGAACAGTGGTATGTGTGTACCTTTCACTATTGATTTTTAGCACTCTAAGTCAGTGGATGTATTTTTCAGCTGCTTACATCATATGCTTCTCTCCCTAGCTCGTGTTTTCCACTCCCCTTTTGCTTCTCTTCCCCCTGGCTCTCCTGTTTCTCCCTCTCACCTTGGTGCTTTTTTCTCCCCACCCATGCTTGTGTTCCTCTTTCTCACTTGTGTGCTTAACTGCCCCTCCAATCCCAATTTTGCTCTTTCTCAACCATGTTTTTCTCCCTTTCCCCATTTTTCTCCCCCATGTGCTTCTCTCCACCTTCGTGTTGCTTAACCCCGCCGTCCGTTTTGCTTTACCCCCTATTCATTTCCTCTGCCCGGTTCTCTGTTGAAATAATTTTGAAAAAAATCATCTTTAAAGCTACTTATTTTTTATTAATCAATCTGTTTAGGATTGGTAAAGAAAAAAAAGACACATGTGTGATTTTGTAAGAGCTTGCATGCACTGGCCTCAAAATGATAAGACTGTGTCATCATGCCTTTTTTCTCTTGTGGCACAGGTGAGACCTATTGGCCTTGCCAGTGCATAATTATGAAATTGTTGTTTTAGATAATTAAAAAAATCTATCTTTTTCAAACAGTCTAAATGTAATAAAAAAAATCTGTCTTCTCCAAACAGCTTAAGGATGATCCTAGCTCAAGTTTTGATGAAGAGAATTTGGCACATTGCACCATGGATCTGTTCTTGGCAGGCACCGAAACAACTTCAACCACTTTGCGCTGGGCAATTCTGTACATGGCAGTATACACAGAAATTCAAGGTAATGTTAATCACAATTAAGAATTGGCTCAAACATTTTATCAAGGTATTTCACTATAAGTAGTTTTCTGAAAAACATGTTACTTCACAGGCAATATTATTGGAAAAAATGAACTCAAAAGAAAAGAGATTAAAAAATGATAAATACTGCTTAAGATATATTTATTGAAAGTTACTTAGAGGGCTGTAAATACCATATTCTCTGCTGACTTTGCTAGCTCCTTTCCCATCATTCTGAAGTCAGATTTCCATATGTAGGGGAAAATGAAGTGCAGATAGCAGTACTCTTCATTTGCAGATAGACGGCCCACTTGAATATAAATAAAAGTTACTCCAGACAGTACACCAGCATTATGAGGATCATGATTGTGTGCTCCATGTAACTAACTGATTTTTGTACTTAGAAAATATCTATAGGCATTGATGCCTTATGAATGCTGGGAGGAAGTTTAGAATGACACTTCATATAAAGTTTCCATAAAGATATGTCTCTCAGGTATCGCAGTAGGGTTACAGCATGTTTTTTTGGAAAAAGTCCAAATACCCTAAAATATTTACCGGTAAAAATCTTGTTGAGCAAACTGTGGTCTTTCAGTTGAAAGTATATTGACAGTTTTACTCTATGTTATTTCTTCAGATATTTGTATTCTTCTTGGTCCAACAGTCCATCTTCAACCCATTTCATCAACATTTGTGGAGTTATATGAAAGTTTATTTTTGTAGCAGGTGATTCAAAATGCTGCCACTCATATTGTAAATTCGCCTGGTATATCCCTAGATACAGTCTTAGATCTGGTCACCTGCATGATGCAAGTATTCTCAGTATTATGTGTAGTAGACTAGAGGGCAGATCTTTGTCTTATCTGGCAGCCAAGCTTTGGAGTTTCCTTCTTTTGAACATCAAAACCAATAGATAATCATCTGTTGTTTTGGAAATAAATTTAAACTTGTCTGTTCCAGAAAAAGGGATAATTCTCTTGAAGTCTGTGTCTATTCTCCTAAGTCAGCTATTTAGAGCTAAGCTGCCTTAGGAAATTAGTGCGCTTTAGAAGCTTTTTTTTATTTGTTTGTTCATTTGTTCATCCTTGTATATTGAGCAGCCTGTTATCCTCCTTGATCCTCAGTGGTGTTTCCTTTATTACTGATTCTCCCCTTTAGTCGCATATTTTTCATGATGATGGTAGTTATATTGGTTCATGTGTATATTTTCTCTACATGTGTGTGTGATGTGTGAGTGTGTGAGTCTTCTTTTTAGAATAGAGACCAGAAGACACATAAATGTGCTGTTAAACGTGGCAGGAAACACAAAAATGTGCTGTTGTCATGACATGTAGCAGAACCACCTGTTTGAACTGAATGCCTTAAACGTTTGAAAACATTAGTGCTGATGGTACCTGTTCATAGTGTGAGTATGGAAGTAGTGTCATATATATGATGTATATCCTGGGTTTAGGGACTAGAACCCCTTTGTACAAACACACAAATTTTCAGTTCTGTATTTTCAAATTTTAAATAATCACAAATACTTAGGGCCTGATTCCGACCCTGGCGGTCATGGACCGCCAGGGCCGGGGTTGGAGGAAGCACCGCCAACAGGCTGGCGGTGCTTCCGTGGGCATTCTGACCGCAGCGGTACAGCCGCGGTCAGAAACGGGAAAACGGCGGTGTTCCGCCGGTTTCCCGCTGCCCCAGGGAATCCTCCATGGCGGCGCTGCTTGCAGCGCCGCCATGGGCATTCCGACCCCCTTAGAACAGGATGGCGGTAACGGGTGTCGTGGGGGCCCCACATTGATTTTCAGTGTCTGCCTAGCAGACACTGAAAATCGCGACGGGTGCAACTGCACCCGTCGCACACCAGCAACTCCGCCGGCTCCATTCGTAGCCAGCTTCCTCGTTGCTGGTGCTTTCCCGCTGGGCGGGCGGGCGGTCTTTTGGCGGTCGCCCGCCCAGCAGGAAAGTCAGAATTACTGCGGCGGTCATTTGACCGTGCAGCGGTATTCTGGCGGGGGAACTTTGGCGGGCGGCCTCTGCCGCCCGCCGAAGTTAGAATGACCCCCTTAGTTTCTAATCCAAATATGTAATATGGATGCCGACTCAATCCTGTGCCTCCCCTTGAGCCTGTGTCCAAGTACTATGCAAAACACTCGGAAGCAGGGAAGAAGGGTGGGGAAAGGAGATACACAGAAGCAGCCTTGCAGACATCAGAGGAACCACCACTCATCTGTGCTCATCCACCACCTATCGTGACACACAGATATTAAATACAGTGATATCAGGAGCATCACAGTGCATGTATGCTGCTTGTTGTGCTCACCCCTGTAGGTTGCAGGTGAGGTGTCACCATTAGCGGAAGTAAACTCCTGTGATAAACTTAGAGAAGATGGGGAGGAGACACTCCAAGTACGTGTAAGCAAGATTGGTAGAAGGAGGTTGCTGGAGTGTAGTTGAAAGACAAGGAAGTAGACACCAATGAGAACAACAAAACAATTAAGGTGCATACAGAAGGGGAGCTGTGTGTGTAATAGTACAACATTAGGGAAACCGAACAAAATGGACAGTTGTCAGGCAAAGAGTTCTGGGTGGCACAGGGTTATATTTGATCCCTTCACACCTTAACCTGGAAGTACTACTGCCTGTTAACTGGAATTGAGGAAGGATACATACTCCAGCTTATCCACAGGTGTCATGATGGAATGGAAAGGTCGGTAACCCTGTGATGGCACTTATCATTGTTTTTTAAAATGTGTTATGGGTTTCCATGGTCTCTATATCCTTTTTATATACCATCTGCAACTGGGTTTCTCCGATGATGAAGACGGTGGTGAAACTGCAACAGTACCCCGACTCCCCTGGTTTGGTAGGTAAGCATTGATTAAATTTCTTGACTAGCCATAGAGCATTTACAAATGATGGAGGTTTTACAAACAATGCAGGTTTCCAAGATATAATCAGATATTGTAGTTGCCTTCAGTTTATCCCGGAGTCAATAATTGCTTTAACTTCTTATCCTGTAGCTTCTTATTGGGCTACAGGAGGTGTAGGAAAAGCTGTGCATAATGGAATCTTGAACATGGGTTTTAATAAGGAAACATGTAAAACAGGGTGTACATGCCAATTGGAGGGAAGATGCAGCTGTACAGTTACTGAATTCATCATCTTGAACATTAGACAAGGACCAACAAAACAGGGTTTGAGCTTCCAGTGATATCCAGGCAAGCAAAAGAACTGTTTTGCTAACCATACAGAATTTCCTTATTTATAACTTGGGGACAGGTGAGCAATCAACATCTGCAAACGTTTTGTAAGCTGCCTTTACTTTTTGGAGATGATTAACAGAGTCTGTATAGCTATGTCTAAATTTCTGGATTAAGACATTGTCTGAGGGAACTGATACTTTGGGTAGTTGCAAAGGAAGCATTTGCACATGGAACCTGTAAGTACAAAAGATTGAATCATTTTTAACGAATGGTGTAAAGAGTTACTATACATGATTTCAACCTACAGAATCCACGGGCCCAGCAGCTTTATATTGGGTTATAAAACACCTAGGACATTGCTCAGACATTTCATTCACTCTCTGACTGTCCATCAGTTCCTTGCTGCTGGAGATGTTGGCTTTGATACCCAAAACTGACATTTAATCTGTCCAGAATTTTCATGTGAACTGAGAACCTCAATCTGGAACAACTATGCATCTGCTTCAAGAAGTGTTTTGAAAGTTCATGGGACATAGGCATGTGTCTAATGGTATAAAATGCACTTGTTTGGTGAATAAATTCACTACTACTCTTAAAACTGTGAATGACTCAGAAGCTGGTAAATGAACAATAAAGCCCATTGATGTAATATTCCATGGTCCTTGAGGAGTAGGAAGAGATTGCAACAATCCTGTAGATATGTTATGGCTTTAGAGTAATTACCAGTGGCTGAGATTAAATCAATCATTTCATCCACAACTTTTTGTGTATTTGAGTATATTATGGCTGCTCATGGCTTATGGACAAATGTTACAAGTTGATACAATTTATTGCTTCATGGAGCTGATGCCACCAAAATTGTCGGGTTTAAAAATCTTCTGTGCGCCAGATTCTTAGGTGGACTGCCATTTGAGTATCATGATGTCATTGTAAAAACACATTCTGTAGCTTTATTGTAGGAACATATAACTTGTCTTGATGAAATAACAGTAATTTCTGTATATTTTTCATAGTAAATTGTTCTTGTATCCAATATGTCTTTTTTATGAATGTCATTGTCGTCATTAAGCCACCCCGAAAAGTGTTAGGTGATGGAAACCTCATTGAATTACTGAAATATTAAGAGGAGGTTCAGTCTGTTCTGTAGTGGTACTAGTCCTTAATAAAGCATCTGCCTTGGCACTGTCTTTGGTAATGCGTTATTGGTTTCCTTAGTGGCCATGTCTTTTTCATATATCGAAAGGATCTGGCTGACGCAGTGGTTCTCCTCTGATTAAGTTGGTGACACTTCCTTCAACCCTGGCATGTACTATACCATCATCATCTAAAATTGGTGATTAGTTAAAAATCACAGTATCAGATTATTTATTCTCTAATAGTAAATCATTACATTTACAAAATATCGAATGTTGGTCTGGCACCTCCTTAAAACCTAGATCAAGAATGTAGCAAAATGTGAGGCCAGCAACAAAACGCTTTTTGGGAAATCCTTAGTCATTGTGTCTGAAGCCATGAAGTTTCACATATGGCAAAGCAACAAGTGGATAAATGTCATCAGAGTGACCACCTCGAACATTGATGAAATCCTTAAAAGGTGGTAGGACTTGTACTCCTGGACAAAAGAGAAGGACGCCAGGAGAAAGGAAGCTTCTGGACTGGAGGAGACCTGTCTACTTAGCTACAACCAACACTATTAAAGGAGGTAATAGAAACAACGCTTGTGCCTGAGACAGTCACCATCAAGCATCTTCAGCACCACCAGAAAGTCATTGTCAGTAGACCTTGCTCTCCTGCACAGCTACCCCTTTCTATCCAACAAAACGTGTTCCCTCTACTGTAGATGATGTGCCAAGGCAGACAGAATTTACCAAAAAGTAAGGAAATGCTTTGCAGAAAAAAATACAATCAGTGGAGAAACACCAAACACTACCCCTTAGGCACAAACCTCTGAAACTGGCAGCACACTGCAGCATCAAGGCGGCATGCCACAGAATCCAACTGGCGCAGAGTGAGGAGCCCAAGACCAGGCTGCTTCATGATCATGCCTAATCCTCCAAGGACTCTTAACGTGGGATACAGCTCTACTTAGAAGAAGGGTGTATATTTTTCAGGACTATGGGCTGGTTTCCCTATTAGAGGCCAATTCCTGCCATTGGAGGTATCCAGGTTAGGAATGGAGTGCCAACAATTGTTAGCCCTGTAACCACTAGGAAGTAATGTGGATGACCTGCAAACTGACATCAGCAAAGGTCAACCAGCATGAACTGCCTCGCCGAGGCAGTTGCAGCACTTTATGACACTTTTGATGATGTGAGAATGACACAAAATTGCCAGCATTGGTATGTGTGCTTGCATGTATTAAGGGATGTGGGAGATCTGTAGATAAACTAGTCACAACCTCCAGTTTCTTTTCTCACTGTATGATGAACATCCAGCATGAGGTAGCAGCCAGGACTCTGCTAAAGATCAGATGACAACCACCCTGGAAGTGCTCCAAACCCTTGAAATGTGTTCTGGGGAACTACCACTGCACAGGAGAGCAAGCTGCCACTGAGCTTAAGCAGTATGTCAGTGATTGAGGTCCATAGTGCACACAATGGATGTTTAAGGAGTTCTGATTCTTGCAATTTCCATAGAGCTGTTCAATGGCAGAAGAAGAACAAATGTAAACATGCCTCTTTTACAAATCATACACCTTAGAAATTCACAGTTATGCAACTTGAAGTCCTGAATTTCCTGAAAGTTGTTTGGAAGGTAAATATGAAAGTTAATCTTAACCAATAGTGTGTGTATAGTCGTATGTTTGCCTATAGCATTTTTATAGCGTGAACCTAGCCAAAAGGCAGCGAGGAGTTGTACATGCTGAAAGATGCATAAAGAGGAGAAAAAGCTAGGTTGTGAATGGTTACTGCATCGTGATGTAGTATTCATCAGAGAGGGAGTCTTCATCTCTTTCCTAAATTGGAGCAGTGTTGGGGTGGTCCTGATGGAACAGGGATGTTGTTAGAGGTCCTGGATACATAGATGGAAAAGATTTGCTGTTTTATTTTTTATTTTTTACACTTCTCAGTCTGCAGTCTGATGATGTCCTTGCTGTTGGTGTGCTGCTACCTATCAGAGATGGTGAGGTTGTCTGCAAAATAAGAGGGGGTTCTGGGCACGATAGCCTTGTAAGTGAGGGAGCTGCTTTAGAAGATGGGGCAAGCAAACCAATGGAGTTCCATTAGGATGGGTGTGATGTGATCACGTTCCTTAAGGCCCCAGAAGAGACATGCTGCAGCCTTTAGGTTGCCCCTAGGGAGGACTAGAGTGGATTCTGGAAGGCCATGGAGTTGAGCATCACTACCATCCAGATGCAAGAGTACAAGATCTTGAATAGCACTCCTGAAGTCACTTTCTGCAAGGAATGGTCTGACTTTCTTTAGAATATAGTGGTTTGACTCTCATTAGAATATAGAACTTCTTCCAAGCTGTTTTATTTTTTTTTGGCAATGAGTTCCTTGAGGGTGAGGTTGGTGTCCAGGAAGAATCCAGGTGACTTGGCATTTGGTAAAAGTTGGAATTCGAAACTGTCATGGTTTATGTCATTGAGCCAGGATTGTTCTCTATCTTGTTTTATTGTTCAGAAAATGGTGTAAAAACTTAGACTGTGCTCTCTGTGACACACATACAGCTGTTGCTGTCATGCCCTAATAAATGACTGATGCAAGATGGTACAGCAAAAGTGGGCCCTGCACGTGTGGATCTAGCCTCACTCCATTGGGTGGCTCTACCTAGTAGTGGGCGCAGGTCATCAGTGAAGGCAAGATTCACTTGCTTGCTGAGCCTGTACTTGGAAAATAGCTTCTCCGTCTGTCATCAAAAACTGTGATCCTCACCCTAACTATCGTTCCCTGCTACCTTCTCCTCTGTTGCATTGCCATCAGCCTCACCCTCCTTGTCATCACACTATAGCCATTTTGGAGTGAACAACCACTCTCGGCCTCCTTTTATATTTTGAACCGATTTACACTCTCATGTGTTATGTCTCATTACGTTGCGTCGTGTTTTATGTCAATAGGATTTATAGAGTGCCAGCTGATACCCATGAGAGTTTTCAGATGCTAATCTGAAAGTAACCTGTATAAACGTCTATGGCTTACAGTGATTAGAAAAAATATATTTTAAGCAGCTTCCTAATTCTGAAAAGTTCAGGATTTATGTCAGGGAATGAAGGATCGCCTTCCCTTTTTTTGGCTGTTATGGCCCTGAATGAGCAGCCCCCATCGTAGTCTTGTTTATAGAATCGAATGCTTAGCGTAGCGGTAGTGCATGAGAACAACATTCTGTGCAAAATCTAGACTGAAGTAAACACGGTGAAATGCCTGATGAAGGACTGGCTTGAATGGAACCCTTTGCTACTTGGACAGACAGTGTAATTTGAGTCTATATGGGGAGATGGTCTCCTATCTATCCAAGCTGAAAATGTTGCATGTTGTCCCGTTCTGAATAAGCTGGAACCTGTGAATCAATTTTTAGGCAGATAAATCATAGGCCATTACAATAATAACATCTCAACATAAGTGTTACCTGGTAAATACGTTTAGGAGCATGTAGAGACAGTAGGATAGCCATTTTCTTTAATATTTCCAAAAACAAGAGGCAGGAAGACATACCCTCAGGCTCAATGTGAGGAAATAGTCCAGCCACCCATTCAGACCTTAACAGTCAGGAGCGGTGGAGAAAGGGGGTGGAGTCTTCAGATCTTAGTTTGTAAAAAACATAAGTGAAAGAGCCCTTCTCAGGAGGCCACTTCCACTTGCACTGCCTATTGCTGGTTAGTGCTGCCAGTTACAGTAACAACACAACTAATCAGTCCATTCCCCCAAAGATAAAAGAATGGCTTTGGCTCCAGTTATTATTCATTCTTAATGTATTTTTAATTAATAAGTGACTCTAAATTCATCAAACAGCGCCACCATGTGTCATAGTGTCATAAGTGCCAGTGTCAACAATTAAGGGCCTGTGCCGAGTAATGGAAACCACAGACTCAAATTAAGCACTGGGAGTACCCCAGTTTTTTGTGTGTGACTTCATTGGAGTAGCCTAGGATAAGAACTTCGGTCTTATCCATGTTTAATTTTAGAGCACTTTTTTATTCACGGAAAAGGCAACATTGTAGAGGCAGTTTTTAGAACTTCTCTTTAATATAACTAAGCAGACCATCCAAGCATATAATAAGAAGTGTATCATAAAGGTGAAACCAAATGACCTGATCAAGCAGCCCAGAATCATATATTTTAAACAAACTTGGTCTTAGACAAGAGCTGTGTGCGACCCCTTGTGTTACATATCTGGATGTAGGATGAGATCTTAATTGCTTTGGCTCTGTCCTTTGAATAAGACCCAAGCGATCTCTAGGCCGGCACTAAAGTTTCAAATTCAAATAGCCAAAACTGCAAGATATCATGGAAAGATGGGATCAAAAGTGAAAGGGGGTCAAGAAGAAGAGGAGCTGGGGTGCAATCACTAAGGGAAGTATGGAATTGGACTCCAAGATGGACGTGACCTTTTCCAGCACCCTATGGGATATGATTTCAGAGAAGTTGGTTGGTAGCTTTTTCAAGATGGTGGAAACAATAGCATGCTTCCAGAGCAAAGGTACCATATCAGAGGAAATGGTAATTAGCAACTGCAAAACTTCTGTTTCGCGACCCTCCTCAATTTGTAAATGTTTTGTTCATAGCGAGTGCAATTCAGTTTGTCATCTGGTTGTTAAACACTTCCATGGAAAAACACAGTTACTTTAGTGATTGATATACAGTGCAGGTGTTCCAACCAGTTAGCTTCTAAAGGCTAGTGACGTAATAAAATCATGCAACAATTATACAAATAGTGTTGTGTCACACTGCCCCAAGGTGTTAATGCTAAATGATAGGCATCTTTGGTGTCTTTACATTATGTTTCATTCTGGGTTTGTGTGGTTCTAAATGTGATCCTGAAAAAATACATCTAGTACTACTTTTGTGACAGCTAATAGTGATTTCCTTCACCATAAGTCCTTTGTTCATGTTATTTTTCTTACTAATTAAATTGTTTTGTTTATCCATGTTGTCTAAGGTTTTGGCAGCACTGTCTTCCTAATCGCCACATAGCTTTAATTGAGTAAATGTGATTCTCTCTTTTTATTGTATTCTAAGCTTTTTTGCGCATGCATTTTTGTGTAGGAGGTACTGTTTGTTCAAATGTATTGTAACTGTGTTTTTTAAAATTGAATTATTAAAAGTGAAATATTTGTCATTTTACAGAGAAAGTCCAAGCAGAGATTGATCAGGTGATTGGGCACAATAGGCAACCACTGACGGAAAATAGAAAAAACATGCCATACACCAACGCGGTTATTCATGAAGTGCAGCGTATCAGTAACATAATACCTATTGGTGTTCCCAGAAATACAAACAGAGATACAACTCTAGGAGGATTCCACCTGCCAAAGGTGACAGTTATTTAAATATATCCTTTCTGTGCAAATTTTGGATTATGTAGTTTTGCCTGGCACTTTAATGATGTTCAGTGAAGGTCATAAGTGGAGGGGCACATGATACACCTAGCTGGTCTGGAGCAATGTCTTGATTTACAGCTTCACAAGATACCTCTAAAGTAAGACACATCTGATCAGATTGACACCATCCATCGGAATTCAGAACTGTTAGTTGAACTCTCATTTCAAACCCCTGAATGGTCTCTGCATTTGTTTTTTTACTGACACGTCTTCATCCAGCTTCCTAGTGCAACCCCTGCACACTGCCCTCAGCTATATCGGGATACTACACAGTCATGTTCAAAGAAATATTGTCTTTAGTTTTTCTAAAACATTTGTATCAGCTTTTATTTGGAGTTTTCCATGCAACAAAAGTGTGTGTCACCTAAAAAGAATGGCTACCACCCAGGATCTACCCATGCCTTGATTCTGAAGTGAAATATCATTACGGATTGGGGGTCTCTCTGCATGTGTGAGTGTTTTCAATAAACAGACCACTTTAAAGGGATAATAGGGCTCTGTGCTAAGGTCATACCTAACACATTACAGACAAACTAGGTACATTTGCAGACAAAAATCTATTTGAGGGAGCATCAGGTTACTAGTGATGAAATAAACCATAAGAAGCCTATTTTAATATTTTGTGAGTCTTAAAGGGTAACCATGACATCCCTTTACCTGAACAATTTAATGGGTGAAGTTTCACAATGTTCTGATTATTTGTCCACTTACTGCATTACCTGTCAGGTGTGTGTGTGGGGCGGGGGGGAAGAGGGTGGATTAGAGAGAGAGGGTGCTAGAGGTAGATAGAGAATACACATGGGCCTTTATTGCCATCAAGGGGTTCTGGTGACATTTACAAAATACGAGGCCAAAGGCCAAATAGTTTGTAGATGTCACCAGCACCCAGTGATGGCAATATAAGTCTATATTACATGTTATTCATGATTTTCTATATATTACATCATTTATTAATTGATTATAGTACTCTATAGCACTCTGGCATTGTGCCACCGGACCGTCACGAAAAGTGACACTCCGGTGGCGCTAGGGGCTCATAAGTATGCCCCAATGTTTATTTTCACACACTGGTGAAGATTTATTTATAGATGCTTGCATCAAAGCTGGGCCTCCAAGGCTGAGCATTTAAGGTATGCTGATGAGTGTTCTAACAGTGTAGACTGTCATTGTGAAAGCTTTTACCAACATTGTAAGAAAGATGAAATGCTGCATTTAACTTTTTCCATTTATTTAGGGGAGTATCCTGCAAATTAATTCAGTACTGTGTATTACAGGAAATGATTCACAATTAGACCTCTTTTCAGAAATACCAGCTTTGAAACTGCTGATAAACATTTAATAAAGAAGGCTCAACCATGTAATTAACATATATATGTCTGTATGTGTGCGTGTGTATATATATATATATATATATATATGTATATATATTACGTACTAGTGTGCCAGTGATTCTTCTTGTGCAGGAAAGTTTCAGGATGATCCTGTCAAGGGGGGTGGGTAAAAAAAAAGATGTTTCCCATGTTAATTCCCAACGAGTTTTTAACACGACTACAGGTCAAACTGCTTGACGGATTACACCAACTTTTGCACGAAGGTAGCTTTCGGTACGCAGAAGAAATATAGATATCTGGGGACGCGGATCCTCCATGTATCTATTGCAGGTCGATCCACGGATCCACACATCAGGACAAGAGTCTGATTGGCTGGCCGCAACCTGACAGAGAAGTTGTGGCTGCTTTTTCTTTTATTGGGAAACGTCCACGGGGCTGAAATGTAGAGTGTAATGTTCATGAAAGAGTCAGGGTAGAGACTCCCTTAGGATGATATGAAGAGAGTGATAGAGTAAATGATGATTTTGAAATGTGTATATATTTTCTTTCATGTTTTCCGATACTCTGCATGGTCCAGGGTGTAAATCCACGGGTGGATCCGGGGATTTTGCATAACATCAACAAAATATATATATCCATACATCCACTCAAAGACCCAGACAAAAACTGTCAGACTCACTGTCTCACCCAGACAAACACTCTCACACCCACTCTCACACTCAGACTGACACTCTCACACCCACTGTCATACTCAGATACACACTTTCACACCCATTGTCACTCCCGGACAGACACTCTTGCACTCATTCTTACATCCACGTAGACCATCTTACACCCATACAAACACTCTCACACCCATTTTAACACCCAGACACTCTCACACCTACTCTTACACCCATATAGACCCTCTCACATCCACTCTCACACTCAGACACTCTTACACCTGCTTTCACACCCAGTGACACTCTCTCACACCCAGATAGACACTGCCACTCCCTCTCTCATACCCAGACACACACTGTCACACCAATTCTCATACCCGGAAAGACAGTCCCTGTGGCCAAGCCCTGCCGCGCATGGCATGGGGTAGGGTGGTCATATGGGGGTTGGTCGGGGGCCTGCTGCAGGCCAGACCCCACAGACAACCCTGGCCGCACACAGCTGAAGGCCATCCACGGCAGTGTTTGGATTAATGTATAGTTCTTAAAATTACTTTATGTTAAAAAAAAATGAAATTCACTTAAAGAACCATAGGGTACAGGGACGTTATAGTTAGGCTCACATTTAAAACATACAAAACCATATAAATGCACCTGTTATGCCTTAAGTTAACTATAACTCTCACCCTCACCATGCACTGCTAATTACCCCAGATATTACAGCACTCATGACATCTTTTATAACATTGTAGAT
Organism: Pleurodeles waltl; assembly: GCF_031143425.1. Lineage (NCBI taxonomy): Eukaryota > Metazoa > Chordata > Amphibia > Caudata > Salamandridae > Pleurodeles > Pleurodeles waltl. The sequence continues at coordinate 836,693,105 of NC_090443.1, forward strand.
AATATCACTGTAACATTTGTTGTAAAATTATTAATACAAAAAATGTGCATGGTGGGGACGCGAGTTATGGTTACCTTAGGGCATGATTTGTAAGTAGTTGAAATAACTGTAACGGGTGAATTTCTATGGTTTTGCACATTTAAAATGTGATCCTAACTGTGCCACCCCTGTAACCTTTGTTTTTTTAAAGTGAATATTTCTATATACACATATTTTTTCATTCACCTTGGTCCGCTCTACTATTGCTCAACAGCTTTCGAATATATTCGGGTGGCTTGAAGAATCAGAGGCACAGCCAGGCCAATCAGTGCAAACCTTTTAAATGTATTTAATCTTTCCATTATTCCAGGTGTCAACAGTGCTATTCTGGTGACACTTTTAGGCTGAAGCCTTCAACTGGCCAAAGAGTCAAACACAGGGAAAACTGTATTTAAAGGTACAAAGTCCTCCCCCCACCAATAATAAACATCAAGCCTGCTGACATTTGTTTTACAAAAGACCTTCCTAAGATGTACACCATTTCTTTTTGCATCAGACTCATTATAAGTCATGTTTCTTACATCACGCCAATTAGAGATTCACCTCTTAATGATCACTATATCCAAGTCACAGTAAAGTACCAATTTTACAAAGCCCTTCAGACAAAAGTCTGAACCTTTTGACTTTGACATCATAAAACAACAAACCGATCTGACCACTAAAATTGTAGTCAACATTCAAAGGAAAGATGTGAGATCATCTCTGATTTCTTTGCGGAAAACTAAAAAAGGTCAAACCTTTGCTACCAAATGATTTAGTGGACAGCCAGATCCTATATCCTACCCTAAAGAACATTACTTCCTTGAATGAGTTCTGTGAAGCCAACAAAAGTAAACTCATAAAGACAGCAGCTAACAAGAGACCAGCTGCAAACATTACTGACCGATCACCTTCACCTTAATTAAAGATATTGGTTATAATGTCTGCCTTAATGGAAGCAAGTGATCACCTCCTGGCTATCCCAAGATGAAGTTATGAATGAAAAATAGGACAGTTATGAATGAAAAATAGGACAGAATACACCACTCTTGGAAAATCAAAAGCCAACCTATAATACTTAAAATGTCTGACCAGTGACTAATGTCCCATTCTTAGCAAATGGTTTGGAAAGCTGCGTCTCAACCAAAGGAATTTATTGATGACAACAACCTGTTGAACTACTTTCAGTCTGCTTACAAAGCTGGCTGTAGCACAGAAGCAGCTATTCTACAGATCATGGATGACAAATTTTGTATACTGGGCAAGGCCAATCCTCATAACCCCCCAAACCCAACTTATCAATGGCTTTTGATATAGTCAATAGTGACATCCTACTAAACAGTCTGAAGGAGAGAATGAGGATAAGTGGTGCAGTCCTAATTTGGGTTTCCTCCTACTTGAACAACCAGTCCCAATAAATGAAAATGACGCTGGATATGCACATGGAACCTGCAACCACAATTTTAATTTTAAATCACTTGCATCTAGCTGACAATACTCACCTTCACCTAAAGCGTTTGTCCTTAGAAAAAGTACTCCTCCCATAACAAACTGTAAAGAACATCCAAGCATGACTGTCATTCACCCACATGAAAATAAAACCGCTAAAGAGAGATTTCCTCTTCATCACTGCCCTCAATCCGAGATCGTCCGGATTCACTAAATGTACAAAACAGCAAACCCAAGAGAATGAATTCCATCAAATTTCTCAAGTTCACCCACTACAGCAATCTGAACCTCCTAGCTCACAGTAATACTGCAACAAAAAAGTGCCCAACAGCAACACTGACTTATCAAAAAATCAATCTTTTCATTCCACAATTTGATATTAAAAATGTGGTACAAGCTCTAATCATAGTCAGACTCAACCACAACAATGTGCTAGTCAGTAGAGTTCCAAATATGCACCTACCCTCAATCAAAGCTGTCCTTAAGGGGGGGAGTGAGACGATTCTATCACCTTACTCCGTTACTCCTTTCTATCAACTTTCTCCCAATTGGAGCAAGGTGCATCTTCAAGGTAGCGTCCATCATACACAAAGTCTTGCACTGTGGCACTCCAAAATGTCTGGCTCAAAAACTCACCTTGATTCGGGGTATCCACTTTTTTTTGCAATGTTGACTCATCAATTCTGGAGCTTTTCAGGTTCACAAAACAAAGAACCAACTTCTGTATCTTCTCTGGAATTACACCCACAATGTGAAACTTAATCCCTCAGAGTTATGTGTAAATCCCTTGTTCAGTTCTTTTAAAAAAGGAGTCCTATTGATTGAAAAAATACTTGATATATTAATCTCTCTATTTCGTTTATTTGTAAATAGAATCTGGATTTTCCTCTCTAGTTTCCTTAGGTTTATGATGTTTTTCTAGTGTCCAGGATACTTAAGATTAATTATTTGTTGTAACATTCTTATGGATATTGTACAACGCTCCCACACCCCAGATCTAATATGCATTTTTATAAAACTACTAATAACTAACTAAATGCATAATTATGAACAATTTTCTCTAAAATTTAACCATCAGTATTCACAAAGATATACATTTATAAAAAACACATTACCTCAGGTTTGATCTTTCATTTCAAAGACCACTAAAGCAGGCCGATTCCCGTAAGCCCTGTGCATTGCGCTCAGATGTTTACATTGAAAGAATAATGAAGAAAGTAGTAAAGTTTTAAGAATATCTTTGATCTCCCAATGTTCAATTTGCATTATATTACAGTTCTTCCTATTTAAGTATTCTTTCTAAGAATGACTAGTGCACAACCCGAATACTGACTGAGCTTTTAAGGCTTCCCTTTTTTACATTCATGACTTGCCAAGTATTGCAATGGCTACTGTACAGTATCTTATCTCTTGGGGATTTCCTAAAGCAGTCAAAGAAGCATGGAGGTTTTCAAATTGAGCTCCAAGTCCCATATCTTAATTGTCCTATTTCCTATGATACTATATATGGTAGAAAATTACTCCCACCATTGTGTTCAAAGCATCATAGATAAAACTTATAACCAATGAGCAATAACATTGCTGTTGCTCAACCAAGTTAGTTAAAAGCTCAATGGCAAGCATCCTAACTACATCAAAAGATGCCCTAGGAAGGGGCCTTGTGCACCCCCTACCTTTTTAATGTTCCCACATGCCCCCGGGACCTGCCAAACACGGGAGACTTTGTTTGCTTCTTTTTAATTTTTGCTGAATTTGCAGAACCTCTGCGAATTTCATCAAAAATGTTCTACATTTTTTTCTTCCCTGGCAGGGTCCCTTGGGGACCTCAGCACCTGGGCCTGGGAGTCAGGGTATTCCTACCCTGCCCCCTTTTCTTTCCGAAGGCTGTGCGTGGCATGGGGTTGATTGCTTGTGTGGGTTAGGTCGTAGCCAACCTGTTGCACGCAGCTGAAGGCTGTGTGTGGCGCACCGTTAGGTGCTTACTGGGGGAAGGCCACAGGGCTTGACCACAGCCCAGGGCCTGCAGCAAACCCCCAGCGGTCATGGCCCAAGGCTGTGTGTGGTGAGGGTTGGATGCTCATATTGGGGTAGGTTGCAGGGCCCTGCCACAGTCCAGGTCCTGCACACAACCCCCCTGCCACACACAGTCTTTGACCGTTGGATTAACGTAAAGTAATTAAAATTCCTTATCATTAAAAAAACATAGAAATTCACTGAAAAAAACAAAAGGTTACACAGACGGTATAGTTAGGTTCACATTTTACTTGCAAAAAACCATAGAAATTCAGCAGTTATAGTTTATGCATATCAGAAATAGTTATAACTCGCGCCCTAAGGTACCTACAACTCACTCTCGCCATGCACTGCTGGTTATCCCAGATATGATATCATTGATGACATCTTCTGTAATATCATTGATAATATCACTGTAACATTTAAAGTAAAATTATTGCGGAGAAAACTGTGCATTCATATAAATATACTTATACATATACTTATTTACACACACACACCCATGCACACACCCACACTTACATATATATTTTAATTTTTTCAGCGTTAGCTTTAGAGTAGTTGTAGTTAGGTGGGACTTTCCATAGGAAAGACGTTTTTTATTTTCTTAGGTGCCAATCTGCGAGTCTGCATGAAATGTTCCCCAAAAATTTCATCCACTTCGGTTCCATTAAGGAAAGCTTAGCATTTACCTGTCAAGCAAGGGCTAAGAAGAAAGAAGGGGTGCGTGGGTGAGTATGAAGGGGGTAACCACAGAAACATTGAGTCGTATCTAGACCGTTTGTGTCCAGATATGCTATGATTAGCCAATTTGAGGAAAGAGTTTTCTCTCATGACTTTCTCATAGAGGAGCTAAAAGGAGGGCACATTTTTCTGTAACTTCACACTATTTTCCTCAACCATTTGAAAAAGTCAGATACTCTGAGTAAAACACGTACTCCCAATAGCAGCAGCAGCCTGTCAGTCGATTCCCCAGTGTTGTACTGAAAGCTTTCTCCTTGAGAGGAGGTTGCAGAAAATGAACAAAATGAAGGGTTTCATTGCGCGCCCACCCTTGTAATCCAACCCTTGTAACCCCGGTGAGCCGCGACTGGCACAGATGCACTGTTAGTTAAGCAGACAGAGAATACTCCACCGCATTTGTGGTGGAATACCCTGTTTGGCAAACTCTATATCAGGCCCTGTGTGGTTTATTTGGTGAAATCTTTTTAGGGAGTAAAACACAGGCTTAATTTGCAAAACAAAATGCAAAATACAGTTGCAAACGAAGCAGATTCATTTGTAAAACACCAGTGTGTCACCTGCAATGTTTGGCACTTTATTTGAATAGAAATGCGGGCAATCAAGGCCAGGCAAAAGTATCTACAGGTTTACAATGAGCACTGACAAAGCCAATAGGTCTTAACTTTTCGAACTTCTGGCTTTGCCAATGATTTTTGCAGATTGTGGATGCTGTGTGTGCTGTAGTCCAACTTTCCAATGAAAAGGACCAATATGTTTTGATGCACAGAATAAGGTGTTTTCAAGAATAAACTCTCTAGTGCTTCCAAAAATCACCAGCCTTCCACCCAACAGCTCCATGTCTTCATAACTGAACATTCCTTGGAAATTCTGTATTCTTACGTAGTACTGAATGTAACACTGAGCAACTTTAGCAGGCAGATTTCAGTGTTTTTTGTGCATATGAGCCAGAGCTATAACTAAGTTTATCACTGAGGTTGCGTTAGATAGATAGATAGATAGATAGATAGATAGATAGATAGATAGATAGATAGATAGATAGATAGATAGATAGAGATAATAAATGGATAATCAAACAGACATTTACATAAATATACAGATCAGAGGCAAGGGGGCCTGAGTGTTTTATTAGAATTAAATAAAAGCACTTGCACATTTGAAAGCACTGGAACAACATTTGAGTGTTGTGAGGATGAGGGTGGGTGCCTACCTTTAATAAATCAGCTATAATTCTTGAACAGAAGCCTTGAGTACATTTCTTTCATTTATTCCATAATAAAATTAATTTCTTTAGATGGGTACAAAAGTGCTGCAGTGATTAGTCATTAGTACAGCATTATTTGTTAAGTTAATGTCCACTAGATAATAGTTTTTTCTTCATACATTTATTATGCCTGCCTCATCTGTCTATTCACTGTGGGTAGTGGGAGCGTAAATTACACTGAAACCTAAATCGATACATGACTTGGTATGCAACAATTCAATAGTTGTCCTCAATGGCAAATAGTAAAACCCAAACATCCCCAATAAATTATGGAACAAAATATAATTACTTACATGCATGGCTTGGTAAGCAAAAACACAATAGCTTCTTAGAAAAGATTATTGTTCTAGTCACACTTAAATAAATTAATGTAAACACACTCTTCCACACATCGCTTGCAGAAAGGACAGGAAATCGGAAAAAATAGGACAGCATCAATTAATTTGTAGATGTAGAGATGGATAACTGTCAGCTACAGGGATGTTTTTCACCGAGTGGTTTTGAGTGACATCAAATAGACAATGAGAGTGAAGCTTGTGTTGTCTATGATGTCACTCAGAACCCTAAGATGAAAAATAGCCCTTTAACTCACAGTTACCTTCTATAATGTTTTGTTATCCATGACCCCCAAAATAATCTGCCCATAGTTCGATCTACTGGGCTGAGGCAAAGGAGGTACGAGGGAGCCCTACATAATATGGCCTCCCCTCCCTGTCCCATACCCGATACCTCACTTACTAACCTTAACTAAACCCTATCTCCTTCTCTACCTTCCTTCTACCTCCTGTTTTATCTGCTTTCAGTCAAAGCAGACAAGCAGTGCTGCACTCACAGGCTCTCAGAGAGCCCTGTCAGTATGGCCTGGGTGGCCTTTATGAGTATAAACAGTCGGAAAACAAGCCAGAAAGACATACAACTGAGACATTTGAGAGCATTGAAAGAAATCGTGAAAGACATACAAGCATGACATATCGAAATATTGAAACTGCATTGGTTTACAAGCATAACTGTAGGCTTCAATTAAAACAAATACCTGCATGACTTAAAGGAGTGCATTTCCAGATGCACTCTGTTGCACGCTTATTAAAGAAGATGACAACTTCAAAAATACAGTTAGCTATTGACCCAACTTTGTGTGCAGTGGTGACTTGAAATCGCCGCAGTCAAATAAAGTTGACTTCTTAAAAGTAATTTACGGGGGCGTGGCCAAGTAGGGCATGGAGTGAGACGTGTTCTGTCTCTGCTCCGGACCCTCGCCTGCCTTCTAGCGCCACCCACAGCACCGGAACTTCCCATGCGGGATCGGGAGGAGAGGAGACAGCTGCTTGGCACCCTTAGTCTGGGTTGGGGGGTGACCCTTTTGCCGATCCTGCCGGGAGGATCCCGGCAACAGCGGCCCGAATCCTTGAGCAAACTCCGTGAGGCCGCCATCTTGCCTGTACCTTCACCGGGAACACAGTTTGCAGGAAGCAGTCGGTGGACCCTCAACCTCTTGGTGACACTCGGGGGCTGAGCTGGAGCTCCTGGCCTTTTCCTCCGGCCCGCTGGAAGAATTGACTACTGTCAGAGGACAGCCCCCGTATAGTGAGCTACCGAGGGCTGGATGGCACCCTGACCTCGCAACACAGTGACAGGCCCACATAGGTCTCGGCCTGCCTGCCTACTCCAGACCCGACCCAGGAGCCTGGCAGAGGGCCCCTACCTACAGCAGCTGACTCTATGGGTCACTTAAGGTCCCTGATGCTTATCAATTTCGGACCTCACCAGAAGGTACTCCCTCATTGCGCGGGTGGCCAAGCTGAACTCCCTACCACCTGCGCAACACTGAAACACATCAGACTGCTGGAGCTTGAGGCCCCCTGACAGCGCAGTCACCAGAACCCATACCCCTGCCCAGTTCCTGCCACTGTAGCTCATATTGGACAGTGATTGATGTTGGCTGGGCTCCCCTGCTATACTGCAGCCACCGCTACCTTGTTTGGGCCTCCTGACTCTTGCCTGTTGTAGGAGGCTGGACTGGCTTGTAGTGAGTACCAAGGGGTACTTACACCTTGCACCAGGCCCAGTTATCCCTTATTAGTGTATAGGGTGTCTAGCAGCATAGGCTGATAGATAATGGTAGCTTAGCAGAGCAGCTTAGGCTGAACTAGGAGACGAGTGAAGCTTCTACAGTACCACTAGTGTCACTTGCACAATATCATAAGAAAACACAATACACAGATATACTAAAAATAAAGGTACTTTATTTTTATGACAATATGCCAAAGTATCTCAGAGTGTACCCTCAGTATGAGGATAGCAAATATACACAAGATATATGTACACAATACCAAAATATGCAGTAATAGTATTAGAAAACAGTGCAAACAATGTATAGTTACAATAGGATGCAATGGGGACACATAGGGATAGGGGCAACACAAACCATATACTCCAAAAGTGGAATGCGAGCCACGAATGGACCCCAAACCTATGTGACCTTGTAGAGGGTCGCTGGGACTATTAGAAAATAGTAAGGGTTAGAAAAATAACCCACCCCAAGACCCTGAAAAGTGAGTGCAAAGTGCACTAAAGTTCCCCAAAGGACATAGAAGTCGTGATAGGGGAATTCTGCAGGAAAGACACAAACCAGCAATGCAACAACGATGGATTTCCAGTCGAGAGTACCTGTGGAACAAGTCCAAAAGTCACAAGCAAGTCGGAGATGGGCAGATGCCCAGGAAATACCAGCGGTGGGTGCAAAGAAGCTGCTACTGGACAGTAGAAGCTGAGGATTCTGCTGGAACGACAAGTGCTCGAGACTTCCCCTTTGAGGATGGATCCCCCACGCCGTGGAGAGTCGTGCAGAAGTGTTTTCCCGCCGAAAGACCGCCAACAAGCCTTGCTAGCTACAAATCGTGCGGTTAGGGTTTTTGGATGCTGCTGTGGCCCGGGAGGGACCAAGATGTCGCCAATTGCGTCTGGGGACAGAGGGGGCGTCGAACAAGACAAGGAGCCCTCTCAGAAGCAGGCAGCACCTGCAGAAGGGCCGGAACAGGCACTACGAAGAGGAGTGAAACGGTGCTCACCCGAAGTCGCACAAAGGAGTCCCACGTCGCCAGAGGACAGCTTAGGAAGTCGTGCAATGCAGGTTATAGTGCCGTGGACCCAGGCTTGGCTGTGCACAAAGGATTTCCGCCAGAAGTGCACAGAGGCCGGAGTAGCTGCAAAAGTCGCGGTTCCCAGCAATGCAGTCTGGCGTGGGGAGGCAAGGACTTACCTCCACCAAACTTGGACTGAAGAGTCACTGGACTGTGGAAGTCACTTGGACAGAGCTGATGGAATCAAGGGACCTCGCTCGTCGTGCTGAGAGGAGACCCAGGGTACCGGTAATGCAGTTCTTTGGTGCCTGCGGTTGCAGGGGGACGATTCCGTCGGCCCACGGGAGACTTCTTCGGAGCTTCTAGTGCAGAGAGGAGGCAGACTACCCCCACAGCATGCACCACCAGGAAAACAGTTGATAAGGCGGCAGGATCAGCGTTACAGAGTTGCAGTAGTCGTCTTCGCTACTTTGTTGCAGTTTTGCAGGCTTCCAGCGCGGTCAGCAGTCGATTCCTTGGCAGAAGGTGAAGAGAAAGATGCAGAGGAACTCTGATGAGCTCTTGCATTCGTTATCTAAGGAAATCCCCAAAGCAGAGACCCTAAATAGCCAGAAAAGAGGGTTTGGCTACTTAGGAGAGAAGATAGGCTAGCAACACCTGAAGGAGCCTATCAGAAGGAGTCTCTGACGTCACCTGCTGGCCCTGGCCACTCAGAGCAGTCCAGTGTGCCAGCAGCACCTCTGTTTCCAAGATGGCAGAGGTCTGGAGCACACTGGAGGAGCTTTGGGCACCTCCCAGGGGAGGTGCAGGTCAGGGGAGTGGTCACTCCCCTTTTCTTTGTCCAGTTTCGCGCCAGAGCAGGGCTGAGGGGTCCCTGAACTGGTGTAGACTGGCTTATGCAGAAATGGGCACCATCTGTGCCCATGAAAGCATTTCCAGAGGCTGGGGGAGGCTACTCCGTCCCTGCCTTCACACCATTTTCCAAAGGGAGAGGGTGTAACACCCTCTCTCAGAGGAAGTCCTTTGTTCTGCCATCATGGGACAAGCCTGGCTGGACCCCAGGAGGCAGAAACCTGTCTGAGGGGTTGGCAGCAGCAGCAGCTGCAGTGAAACCCCTGAAAAGGCAGTTTGGCAGTACCAGGGTCTGTGCTACAGACCACTGGGATCATGGGATTGTGCCAGCTATGCCAGGATGGCATAGAGGGGGCAATTCCATGATCATAGACATGTTACATGGCCATATTCGGAGTTACCATTGTGAAGCTACACATAGGTAGTGACCTATGTGTAGTGCACGCGTGTAATGGTGTCCCCGCACTCACAAGGTCCGGGGAATTTGCCCTGAACAATGTGGGGGCACCTTGGCTAGTGCCAGGATGCCCTCACACTAAGTAACTTTGCACCTAACCTTTACCAGGTAAAGGTTAGACATATAGGTGACTTATAAGTTACTTAAGTGCAGTGGTAAGTGGCTGTGAAATAACGTGGACGTTATTTCACTCAGGCTGCAGTGGCAGGCCTGTGTAAGAATTGTCAGAGCTCCCTATGGGTGGCAAAAGAAATGCTGCAGCCCATAGGGATCTCCTGGAACCCCAATACCCTGGGTACCTCAGTACCATATACTAGGGAATTATAAGGGTGTTCCAGTAAGCCAATGTAAATTGGTAAAATTGGTCACTAGCCTGTTAGTGACAATTTGAAAGAAATGAGAGAGCATAACCACTGAGGTTCTGGATAGCAGAGCCTCAGTGAGACAGTTAGTCATAACACAGGTAACACATTCAGGCACACTTATGAGCACTGGGGCCCTGGCTGGCAGGGTCCCAGTGACACATACAACTAAAACAACATATATACAGTGAAAAATGGGGGTAACATGCCAGGCAAGATGGTACTTTCCTACACCTGTCACCTTTGAGAGGTTCAGGCATCAAACTCTAGTGCCAGTACATGGTCTAGGCCTGATTGACCCTTCGTGTTCAAGCTGGAGCCCGATGGTGGCGAATAGATAAGGGGCCTTCCAGGTCTATAACCCTGAACTTACCAGCTTACTACTGAGACGTTCCTACCACTCCCTATGTTGAGACCCAGTGGGGAAGACTTGCTGTGGTGGGGTCACTGCTGAGGACTCAGACCGCCACTTAACCCCGTGCACAATCTGGGCCTGTACCAGGAGAGTCTATCTAGTGAAGCGTGGACCCTGTCAGGGGAGGTCCCGCACAGGAGAAGATACTTCACTGCTGCAGTGGTGCCTGCTGGGACTCTCTGTGGGCCGCTTCTTTCTCTGCTCACTGTCCAAGGTGAGCCCTCTTGCACACCTGCATTGTTGAAACCCCCTTTCTTATACAAGCAGCAGCTAAACTACCACCTTGGCCCAGAGATCCCAGTGATTTCTCAAACCTAGCATTTGGGCTGCCCATCGCTGTCTTTGCTGAGCAGCCCTCACGTCCATCCCGGAGAATGGCTATGGACAAGGAGGTCTACTGCTGGGACCCCAGGCTTCAGCCCACCATTTACTGTCCTTAACGACTTATTCAGCCCTCATCCTCATACCCAGTGAGCTCTCATTGGAACCATCTCTGACATCTTTCCCCCTCTGGAACTCAGTGTGGGTGAGGTTGGCATCAGAACTTGCTGACCCAAGTGCCCCTGATTACAGCTATTCCTTTCACCCTTTCCCTGCCAACCCTGGAACTGTATTACACTATAACGCTGCAGTGGGCCTTTGGCCCCCCACTTGAGGCACACTCCTTTGCATTGCTCTGCCACAACCTCCCGTCCTTCACTACCAGCTAAAGACTGCACGTCTCCACCTGCCCTGAGACTCACTGAGCTCTGTCCCTGCTGGGGTGCCCCATCACACCTCCTGGTCAGCATCTGCTACCCTTCCCAGCTCCTCTGGCTTCTGCTGCTGCCTCTGTCTTTGCTGGGACGAACTGAGAGTTTCCTGACTCTCAGTTCGAGGTCCTCCTCCACCCCCAGGCTCGTCCCTGCACCCCATCCCTGGTGGTCTTGTGGCCATCACAAGTATTTCCTATTCTTTTCTTTCTCCCTGTTGCCCTTTCACTCTTCGTTTTCTGCCTTTTTCTTCTATCATCCCTCGTTTTTCTCTAGTTCTTTTTCCTTTCTCCCCTTTTTCCTCTGCTCCCCTCCCCACGAAGCAACTTTCCCGCCCTCCTGCCTCCCAGCTAACTGCTCCCCTGCCCCTCCCCTTCTTATTGGTGGCTGCAGCGCTGTGAGAGGGCAACTGCACTGACCTCCTGGTCAGTGTCTGCTGCCCTCTCCAGCTCGCCCGGCTGCTGCTGCCTCTGCCTTTCCTGGGACAAACTGAGAGTCTCCTGCCTTCAGTTCGAGGCCCTCCTCCACCTGCAGGCTCGTCCCTGCCCCTCATCCCTGGTGGTGTAGTGGCCATCATAAGTAAGTATTTCCTTTTCTTTTCTTTCTCTCTGCTGCCCTTTCACTTCATCCCTCATTTATCTGTAATTCTTTTTCCTTTCTCCCTCTTTCATCTGCCTCCACTCTCCCCACAAAGCACCTTTCTCGCTCCCAGTTGACTACTACCCCCATCCCCCTTCCCTTCTTAATGGCTGCCGCAGTGTGGCCGTGCGCAGCGGTAGTGCTGCTGGCATGCCAAAGGCAAGCCCACCTTCGCATGGACAGCGGCCAGCGCCCTCCATTAAACCACCCCCTGGACTGCCTCCGCTATGACTCCGAGACCCTCCTCCGCCTCAGCACCGGACAGCTCTACAACTGCTGCACAGCTCCCCCAAGGGCACCCACAGACCTTTCACCTGCAGGAATTGCAACTTCAGCGCCAACCTCAACAAATCGAAGGTACTCTCCGCACACAAAGATACCAACAACCTCCACAATCCCATCAACTGCCTGCTCCTGAACATCCGCTCCCTCCACAAACACGTCACTGAACTCTGGGACCTGATCGACACCAACGACTGGACATCGCCTTCCTCAGTGCGACCTGGACCAACCCCACCTTGGGTCCAGTGATCCCCATTCCAGACGGCTACAGCATCCTAAGGAAGGACCGGCCCTCTCGCCCGGGCGGAGGACTCACCATCAAACACAAGTCCTCACTACGTGTCAAGGCTGTCCACTCCACCACCATGGAACACCTTCACTTCCTGGTCCACTCCAACCACAACTCCTCCATCCGTGACCCCCTGGTGCACAGGCCACCCAGCCCCCGCCCAGCTTTCATTGACGACATCATAGACATCGCTACCCCCCCAGACCCTGGCGCCAGGGGACTACCTCCTTCTTGGCGACCTGAACTTCCACCTCGAGGAGCGCACCGACCTAAACACCACTCTCTACTCAAGAGCCTTGCCACCCTGGGCCTCAGACAGCTGGTCTCCATACCCACAGACATCGCAGGACTTGCAGTGGACCCCATCTTCACCTCAAGCAACCGGATCACTATCGAGACCATCTCCACCCCAGACTGGACCGACCACCGCTGCATATATTTCCCAATCACCGCATCCAGCAGCCGCACCCGCACCTCCAGGACCCCCTACAGGAAATGGAACGAAACCATCAATGAGCAACTCACCTCATCGCTCGCCAAATCCCTCCCTCCCCCTCTGACGATGCAAACACAGCAGCGCCCAGTCTGAATGCATGGATCACCGAATGCGCCGACACTCTAGCCCCTCACCGGCTGACATCGGCCAAAGGCGTACCTAAGAAAGCCAGTTGGTTCACCACTACACTCCAAGAATCAAAGCGTAGCCGCAGATGTTTAGAGAAAAAATGGAGGAACAACCTATCCAGCGAAGACCTCACCTTATTCAGACCCGCAACCGCCGCCTACCGATGAAAAATCAGGAATGCAAGGAAGGACGGACCCCTGCCTGCACCACATATACATCAGAGCCAGCGCATCAATTGCCCCGAGCTTCGTAACACAATCAACTGCTCCATCAGCACGGGCCCCTTCCCTGAGGACTGGAAACACGCTGAAATATGACCTCTCCTGAAGAAACCTTTGGCTGACCCATCAGAACTAAAGAATTTCTGGCCGACCTCACTACTACCCTACTCCGCCAAGGTACTAGAGAAAGCAATCAACGCACAACTACGGAATTTCATCAAGGCCAACAACTCCCTCGACACCTCCCAATCCAGCTTCCGCAGCAATCACAGCACGGAGACAGCAGTCCTGGTAGCCACTGATGACATCCGATTACTCCTAGACCGCGGCCACACCGCAGCACTCATACTCCTCGACCTCTCAGCAGCTTTTGACACGGTCTCCTACTGCATTCTGCGCACCAGACTACATGACATAGGAATCCGCAGAAGAACCCTGGAATGGATCCACTCCTTCCTCTCCGGGAGAATGCAGAGAGTCAGACTCCCGCCCTACACTTCCAGACCCTCAGGAGTCAACTACGGAGTCCGCCAAGGGTCCTCGCTGAGTCCCACACTGTTCAACATATACATAGCCCCTCTTGCTGCCATTGTCAGAAGCCACAGTATGAACATCGTGTCATGTGCCGATGACACACAACTCATCATTTCCTTCACTGAAGACCTGGACACGGCCAAAAGGAACTTTCATGCATGAATGGAAGCCGTCCCCACCTGGATGCGAGAAAGCTGCCTCAAGCTCAACTCCGACAAGACGGAGCTCATCATCTTCGGAAATACCACCTCAGCTTGGGACGACTCCTGGTGGCCCACATCCCTCAGCACCCGGCCCTGCACCGACCGAGCATGCCCGCAACTTCAGAATCACCCTCAAATCCTCCTTATCCATGAAACGCCAGGTGAACTCTGTCGCTGAAAGATCTTCAGATGGATCCTAGCATACTGTTGCAGGACAGTCACCCACGCCTTAGTCACGAGAAAGCTTGACTCTGGCAACGCCCTCTACATCGGCACCTCAAGTAGGAACATCAAAAAACTTCAACTCCTCTAGAACACCGCCGCCAGACTGGACCTCCCTCACCAAGAACACATCTTCCAACACCTGAGGACCCTCCACTGGCTAACGGTCGAGAAGAGAATCACCTTTGAGCTTCTCACCCACATGTACAAGGCCATACACAATGCAGGACAAGCCTACCTGAACCACCGCATCTCCTTCCACCCCCCCCGATCCCTCCACTCCACCCAGATGGCCCTGGCCACCATCCCTCACATCCGCAAAACCACCGCCGGAGGACGATCTTTCACCCACTCTGCAGCAGAGAGCTGGAACATCCTCCCCCTGCACCTCAGGCAAAGCCCATCACTCACCATCTTCAGAAAGAACCTCAAGATGTTGCTCTTCGGATGAGGCCCCTCCCCTCCAGTGCATTGGGACCCTCACGGGTGAGTAGCAGCACTATACAAATATTAATTGATTGATCACGCGCCCTGCACCCTTGAGGCTAAGATAGTTGGAGCACCTTCAGCCTGCACTTTATTGGTGAGCAAGGATGCTTTTGCAGAGTCCTTTCGCAACTCAGTATATAACTGGCAAAGCACAATCCCACCTCATCAACTGAACATCGGACTCTGTTGGGCAGATTCGGTCCAGCCCCCAATCCAGTCCTTTTCTTTTGCACCCATTTTTCTAGTGTTTTCCATTGCCTAAGACACCATATACATTCTCTGACTTGGGTAACATAGGCCCTCATTACGATCATGGCGGTTTGGCCCGTCATGCCGGCAGTGGTGGCTGAAGCCGCCAGCGGCATGGCGGACCAAACCACCATATAATGGACATGGTGACGGCCGCCAGCGGCAGCCATCACCCACTGCCAGGCTCCCGCTGTCAGGCAGCCTGGCGGCAGGTTGAAACACCTACTTCCCTGCGGATAATGTTTTATTTCCCGCCAGCCTTTTCCTGGCGGGATATTCCGCCAGGAAAAGGCTGGCGGAGGGGGTGCCACGCTGGTCACTGCCCGATTTTCAGGCAGTGATCTGCGCAACGGGTGCAACTGCACCTGCTGCACAAAGGCATTTACGGCGGCTACATGTGGAGCCGCTGTCAATGTCCCGGCCGAGCCTTTCTGTGAGCCCGCTCCGCCCACCGGCTCACAGAAAAGGTCATTATCTGGCTGACGGTGTTCCGGGGTCGCTGGCGGTCAGTGTTTTGACTGCCAGCATGAACACAGCGATTGTTTCCGCCTTGTTCATAATGACCACCATAGTCCCCAGAGGTCAATCACCATCACTTGTCATGCCACACAGCAAGTCTGCTACAGAATTAGCACCCAGGACATTCAAAGACAACCCGGTAACCTCTATGTGACAGAAAGGTCTAAGAGACCAGGGAACCCTCCGACCCTCAACCTACCAGCGTGCCCGGGGACTTGTGCCTGTGTCCATTTCCCAGGCATATATGGACTGCTTTAATAAAGTATTCAGTCTGAAATTAGCTCTACTAAAGCACACTTTAAGTCTGTGTTGATGTAAATGAGCTGGGAGGCGTGTTGATGACCTAGAGCACACAGTTGATGCCTACTCAGAAGATCAAGAAGCACAGTGGCATATGGTCATGGCCTGGAGGAACAACAGATCAACTTAAGATGAAACAGGAGGATCTCGAAAATAGAAGCAGGAGGAACAACATTCGAATCAGGGGGATACCTATGGGTATGGAAGGCACTGATATAATGGCCTTCACTGCTGACTTGCTCCATGTGATATGTGGGGATCCAGACGCTTCCCCTTCCGCGTTGGACAGGGATCATAGAGTGGCAGAGCACCTGAACTCTGCTCCAGACATTCTAACTCGAGTGCAATTCTTTGCTGAAAAGGAAGCCATCTTAAGGGCCTCGCAGAGCAAAGCTGACCTTTTCTTCCGGGGCCGCACAGTTTAGCTCTTTCAAGACCTGTCACCAGTTGCCCTACATCACCTCAGAGACCTTAGGACCATCTCAGACAGGCTTCCTGAACTCCACATCTGATGCCAGTGGGGCCACCCTTATGCCAATATTTGTTCGTGGGAGGGCAGGCGCTGAGTCATACTATCCTGGACAGAAGACACACAACTCCGGAACATCACAATGAGCATGAGAGAGGGGCGCCCATCACCACCACGCTCTCCCTCCTTTGAAAAACTGCTCCCCATCTGGTCCACAGTGAAGGCACTATGCTCTGACAAGCATCTTAAGATGGATGCCCCTCCTGAAACCAAATGAGACATAATTCAGCACCTTCGCAACCTGGAGAGGGGCCCCTCTCCCACTCCGTTAGCCACTGGCTCATGCTAAAATGGCTTAATTTTCTTGGGCACGCAGACTTGATATACAGCTCATCACTGTGTTCTGCACCCTGCAAACTCGACCCTCTGTAACAGCGTCCATTTTTTGCCACATCGGATAACCTTCGAGGGTCCTTACCTGGCCTAGGTATGAGGGCAATCTCCACCGCTGCCATTGTGGGAGTAAGGCCCGAATATGCCGTGAGCAAACTGAATAATATCAGGAGATGATTCTTAAGGAAGGGAAGAAATGTCCTGTAGAAGGAGACCGATAGCCCATCGAGCCGGGCATCCATTCTTGATGATTTTTACTGTTAGAAACCACTACATGTGTCCTGTCTAGGCCGTCTTAATGCTGTCAAAATAATCGTCCTCCTGAAAATTCTCTACCTCTTGTAGTCCCTGCCCACATCCATCCCCCATGATGACACCATGCATCTCCTGCATGACATGTGCACATTTATATGGGGGGTAAACACCCATGGGTTTCCAACACTGTGCTTATGCTTCCCAAATACCGAGGAGGCTTGGCTTGCCCTAACCCTCTTGACTACTATTGGGTGGCACATCTCCGCTACCTCGCTGAATGGACAGCCTGCAAGAGTGAAAAGCACTGGTTCTTCATGGACAGGGCTGTGATCTGCTGCCCTCTGTGGGTTGTAGCCTGGATCCCTAAACATGCTAGACCACAAAGCACCTACATTGCCACCCCAACTAGGACTGTCCTGGAGATATGAGATAAGATAGCGCTCAAAAAGGGTCTCACCACCTTTCCTTCCTAAAACACCCCAATATCTCACAATCTGGACTTCACACCTGCCCTTGACTCACAGTCGTTTGACAGCTGGGGGGAAGGTGAATACTGCACCCTGCGTGGCCTGTTTGAGGGTGCCTCCATCAAGATGTTTGAGAGTTGTAAACCAGAATTCCAGATCTCTGAAGCAGCCTGGTTACAGTGCGGCGAACTACGCCACTGGGCGCTTCACCCCTCTAACATTCAGGGAGCCACTAGATCCTCCACTCCCTTAGAATCACTGGTCTGGGCTTACAATGGCACCAGGGGACTGGTCTTCCACACCTACCAGATACTGTGACACTCTACACCGATACAAACTCACCCCTATCAGTCTCAGTGGCAGCAAGACACTGATGAGGGCATCTCCCAGAAACAATAGGAAACACTATGGCTAGGCATCCCTAAAACTTATAAAAGCATACCACAGCGCGAGACAGCATAAAATTGATGACTAGATGGTATAACACACCGACCTGTCTCCGTGCAATCTATCCTGTCACCTCAGACTTCTGTTGGTGGTGCGGTACAGCCCCCGGAGATTTCCCCCATATATGGTGGTCGTCCTCCCTTATCGAAATTTACTGTAAGGAGATCCTTGGCCATATCAAGGGCATGCTAGGCTTTCCCCTCCCAGCCTCATATAAATGACACACACTGATTGGCGCCTTATAAGCCACATGCTAGGCGCCGCTGGACACTTGGTAGCACTCCACTGGAATAAACCCTCTGCTCCTCCTAATGCTCAGTGATTTCAAAGGCTGTGGCATGTTATGGCCATGCAGCTCCTATCCCACAAAATAACACACACTGTTGCTAAATTTGCCTGCATCTGACAGCCATTGTTGGACTATTTCACCCGCTTAGAACACTCCTGCTTCACACGTCCTTGGCTTAAATCTCTCCAGCTTTTTACCTAACTGGTCACCTGTAAGATACCCTAGATCACACGGTGGGGGCCCCCTTTCTTCCTTGTGCCCTGCGCACCCCTCCTTCCCTTCCCTTCACTTCCCTTCCCTATACTTGCTCACTGAACTCCTTCCACAATACTTAGACCCCAGAGCACCCTTGTGCCTGAGGGACCCTGTGCAGTGCATTTCCAACTTTTATTACATTATTTTTAGTTTATAATTATTTGTTTGCACTTGTGTACACCTACACCATTTTCGGAGGGCACCTGCATGATCGCTGCACATGTTGCACACTCCCTCCGTGGTGCTCGGCTAACATTGGAAGTTCTATGTTTTTGGTGGAGTACTGCTTTCCTCCTTATACTAACAGTCACAAGGATGACGTATCGCCATGCTTTGACTGTCATGAGTTGTATGGTGCACTGTAATCTGTTTAAAAAACAAAATCGATCAAAAGAATTTTTGCAACAAAAAAGTAATTTACAATAGCATGAGCAGCAGAAAGGTGCTGATAAAGCAGGAATGTTCTCTGTGATTAAGGAGCAAATAGCAAATTGAATGTGCCCTGCTATCACTTCAAAAGCTAGACAAAAAATAAAAAAGGCCAACTCTACATTAAACACAAATCTCCAGCTGGAGCAGTGAAAGAGTGAATGAGACCACAAGACATACAACAAACCTGTTGAGAGGGTAGACAAACAGAGCAATTGCCAGTTTTTGGACTTTGCGCTTCTCTTGGCTAGGCAGGGAATCACAGGTACCTAGAGGTACCTAGAAGTCGAGGACCCTCTCCCTTCGGCCACTTGCTTGGGCTCGGCTGGTAGAGGTGTGCACTACAGCACAGGGAACTGCTCTGCAGATGGAGGAACTGCAGGATCTCCAGAATTACCCAATCTCACACCAGTGGGATGCCCGGCTTGAAAATTTCAAACCTGGGGTAGATGCTTCTGACCCTCTTCTGTCTGACCAGCTGCTTACCTCTCTCAGCATGGAACCCACTTCATAGACTAGCGCCCTTGACCATTTCTACCTGCTACTCTGCTTGAACGCCTGCCGCAGGCCTGATTCATTGCCTCCCCCCTTACCCTCTTTCTCTTCTCTGGGTGCCTTTGTGCATTTGCAAAGTGTGTTCTTCTGTTGTTTGCCCTGGACCCATCCTCTTCCTTCTTTTTGTAAATGAGAGCACACACTTGCATGCGGTGCTGCTGTTTACCCTTTGTTATGAAATGTACCCATTTAGTGCATTGTACTTGTAAAGTCTCAGGCCCTCATTTGGCCTGCCAAACTTTTCAGGTCGAAAGACCGTTAGTGCGGCCTTCCGACCTCCCACCCTAATTGGAGTTTTTTGCTGTGCCAGCAGCCGAAAACAGCATTTCCGCTCGCTGGCCCAGGGAAAAACTCACCACAGCACTGACGCCGGGTCGTAATGAGCTGGCGGCAATGTTGCAGTGCGTCGGGTGCAATAGCACCCTTTGCACTATTCACTGCCCATAATTCTGGCAGTGAAAAGCGTGATGGGGCTGTCCATGGGGCTCCCAGCACCCCCTTTCTGCCAGCCTTTGCAATGGGTGGCAGAAAGGGGACTCGTAATCCACGAGGCAGCGCTGCTCAGGCAGATTTCGACCGCTGAGACCGCCAGGTTGTTGACAGGTGTCAACCTGGTGGTGCCGGCGGTCTGACCGTGGTGGTTTTGCCACAGTCGTAATGTCGCAGCTGGACCACCGCTTTGGCGACAGTCCGACCGCAACCCTGGCGGTCTGGTGACCGCCAGGGTCGAAATGAGGGCCTCAATGTCATGTACTTTCTAGATGACAGCACAGTTTTCAAAATGGTCAAGTTTAAACAAAAATCAGGATAAAAAAAATCAGGAACCCTACTACCTCATCTACTATGACATGGCACTGTACCACATATGCACAAATGCTCACACACTCTGCAGAAACTGAGATAACCCTCTTCAGATCCCAGCAAAACGTTTTGCCAAAAACTGCGCTGTCAAGCCAAACCTAAAATGTGCTGCTTAGATGTTTTTTAAATAGGTAATGTCTGGGTATGCCTCTCTGGGTGTTAGCTTCGCAAACGTATGAGGTATATATAATTTTAATTGATGAAGTTAAAACCTCTCCTTCAAAACTGAAATGCTTTGCCCAAAATACTTTAACTGGTTGTTTGGATCAAGAAGATACTTGCTGACCTTAAGGCGAAAAAGATGAGAAGAGCTTTAATCCACCACAACCAGTTCCTAAACAGACCTTGCCTATTACTAATAAAGGTACCAGCTCGCTGCGATGCTCCCAAGGACAGTGGCTTTCCTGCCTCTTTTTCAAGTTGTAAGTGGCAAGAAGATTATATAGTTTTAGAACCCAGGAGTCTGAAAGAACATAGAATGCTGTGACCTGCATTGGACAATTCTTGTTACTGATAGTGTGCTCCAGGACCCATCTCTAAAGGGCCTCTGGGTGTCTTCCTATCTAATGCGTGGGAATCAAAGACCACAAATCCTTCTTTAGTGCTTACCAGTGAGTAATGCTTTACAGATAAACACTTTATAAATTTACTGTACTACTACAGGCTCTTGCATAGACCACTCTAAAGTAGCAGTACAAGTTGCATTGGTAGAAAGCTTCACTGTTGTTTTTTAGTACTTGTCATTTTTCCTTTTCTGTAATGTTGATTAGACCTGGTGGATCCCTCTTCAGCCTCAAGTCATGCCCCTATCTGACTGTGAAAGAAAAAATGTATAACTCTCCTGACCATTTAACAACCACGTACCCAGACCGAGCCATCAAGATAACCTTGACCTTTAGGAACTTTGTTTTATTTCAAATGCATTCGCAGCAACAACCCAGATATGTTACAAAAATTACATTTGTTTAGCCTTTCCTCAAAGGTTTTGCACAGTAGTTGAATATGAAAATAGTTACACTAACAATCTGACCTTTTTTTTCTTAAAGAGTAATTTATAAATTGTTGTACAAAACTTAAAAGAGATTAGCAGTTTCATTTATTCAGAACTGATGAAGCAGATGGAACCCCAATTCCCATTTGTATGGTTACATTTCACTTGTGTTGATTTATGTAGGTTTATACGTTGCGCTATCACATACCACATTCAGAATTGTGATGTGAGCAAACAAAATCACACGTGTTGTATGCATAAACCTCTAGCACCCTCTTGTTTTATTTACAGCATTCCAAGTTTATTTTATTAAATGTCCTTTTCTGTGTGTTTAGTGCAGTTAACACTGTGTATCTCTGAAATGTTGTCAGCGGAATATTCCACACAGACGACTGGGCATCAAGATTTTTACAGTTTGTTTGTTAAAGCAGACTAAATAATGATGCATTGTCTCACTTCACAGCTTGAGATCCTCCTGTGTGTCTATGTTGCATAATTAGTTTGGAATATTTTGCACCCACTTTCATAGGGTCTCAATGCTCTGGGGGCGTGCTGCTCAATTGTAGAGCCAGCTCTTGAGGTCCTTCCTGAACTGCTTCAGTGATATGGCCTGCCTGAGTTTGAGAGGTAACATGTTCCATGTCCGGGCTTCTAGATTGGAGAAGGATTGTGCTTTTCCGAATCTTGGGGATGACTGCAAGGGTGAGCTTGGGAAGAACAGAGATGTCTGTTGGGTATGTAGAAGGTGAGGCAGTGGTTGAGGTATGCCAGTCCTGTGTTGTGCAGTGCCTTGTAGGTGTGGATCAGGAGTTTGTATGTGATGCGCATGTTGACTGGGAGCTAGTGTAGGTCTCTGAGGTGGGAGGAGATGTGGCTTTGTTAGGTGATGTCCAGGATGAGTCTGCTGCTGCATTCTGGATTCTTTGTAGTCTTGATTGAAGTTTCTTGGTGATCCTGGCATAGAGTGCATTGCCGTACTCCAGTTTGCTAATGACAAGTACGTGGGTGACTGTCTTCCTCGTGGTGGAGGGAATCCACTTAAATCTTTCGCAGGAGTCGGAAGGTGTGGAAGCATGACGAAAAGAGTGCGTTGACTTGGCAGGTCATTGATAGAGGGAAGTCCAGAATGATTCCCAGGTTGCGTGCATGGTCTTTGGGGGCGGAAGTGTTTCCCAGTGAAGTGGGCCACCAGGAATCGTTCCAGGCAGAATGGGTGGAGCTGATTATGAGGATCTCTGTCTTGTCCAAGCAGAGTTTGGGGGAGCTGGCTCCCATCCAGGCGGCGACTGCTCTCATTCCTTTTTGAAAATTTCGCTTGGCCTTTGTAGTGTCCTCGGACAGGGAGAAGATCAGTTGAGTAGCATAGAAGACTGTTTAGTTCATGCATAGCGATTGTATTTCTAATAGTAAACATAGAAATACCTTTTGCATACCTTGCATAATATTCGAACAATGGAGTCATGATATAAACACAAAGGCATTGTTAGGCTCATGTGGAGGATAACCATTGTGTCTTTGGCTTTATTTAGTGGGGGCAGGGGTCATCACTGATATAACCAAATAAACCCTATTTAGTGTAGCATTTATAGTTATTTATTGCATAGCACTGCTTGTCTCAATTATTTTTTCAGAGTATTACTAGGTGCAGCACCGTCTGAATACAGGGTAGATAGAGCTATGTCCTTCCCCCCTGAACATTAAGTGCAGCCAGTATACTTTTTGTCAAAATGTTCCTATAGCTCTTAAGCATGCTGGTCAAACAGTAAGAACACAGATATTTTCAATCACTCTGAAAAGGTAGGTGATGCCTTCAATGTATAAAAACTTTGCACTCATCCAAACTAATTTAAAAGGAGAATATGACCCATACGATAAAAGGTATAAAGTGATGATGATGAGAGGTTACTACAAACAACAAAGTGATAGAAGGAAGGCTTGAACTAAACTGAGCCACTGGTGAGTGCTCCAAGCGGAATTCTACTTCATTGTTTTTGGCCCACAGTGCCAAATCCAGAGAGAGACCTGCCATATGCAAATCTATTTTGGTCATGCTTTAATAGCAATAGACCAGCCCGAACTACCATGCTTGGTCCTTTCCAGATGGCAACAAAAGCAAACCCAAAGTAGGTTTGGCCTACTTAGGCGTCATCAGTGAACTGTAGCCTGAGTCCTGTGGCAGAGCAAGCATGGAATCCATGGCATTTTTCTGTTTAGAGTGGCATAGTGGGCTATTAAAGGAGGACTGAAATGCTGACTCAGCCATTGCCAGTGTTTGAGATTAATTCAAGCATTCATACCTTTACTTTGTTTTTTAAGGATGAGTGTCTTGTGAATCAGAGGTTGCTTTGCTCTGTCATATATCTTCAAAATTAGCATTGCATTCTCAAAATTGTTACACAATGGAAATTGGAGTCACTTGACATTACAATCAATGTTCAGTGTGTTAATCAGTGGCAGTAGACCTACTGACTGCTAATACTGACTTAAAAACTAATCATGTTACGTGGTCTCTGTAGATGGCAACTGGTAGCCTAAGGATGCTAATTGACGCAGTACCAAAAAAGTAAAGGTTTTCTAAGTGGATCACTTGGTATGTTTTTCAGAAACACCACTTATATCACTCTGAAATACACCCTGCAGTCATTTTCAACTAGATCTGAGCCCTTTTTATTTTTGTGTTTGTCAACATATTTGCTTTATTTACTACATAGAAATGCAACCTTAGGGAGAGGATCCATTGCTCTCTCGAAATATGTGCCTGATAAGCAGCAATATGCTATCATTTAAATTAGAACCCTTATCACCAAAATGAAATGGACAGACCAGAGAGAATTTTCGAAGGGGTGCGTATCCTTCTCGAAAACATTACTTTTGTGTATCAATCAATCAAAAGAATTCGTTGAGCGTGCTACTCACCCGTGAGAGTCTCAAGGTGCTGGGGGGGAACCAGGGGGGCAGGGAGGGTTACTGATCGAACAACCATGTCTTGAGGTTCTTTCTGAAAACCAGGAGGTCTTTGGTTTTGCGAAGGTCGGTGGGGAGGGAGTTCCAGGTTTTGGGGGCGAGGTAGGAGAAAGACCTGCCTCCTGTGGTGGTGCGTTGGATGCAGGGGACTGTGGCTAGGGCGAGGTCGGCTGATCGGAGGTTGCGTGTGGGAGTGTGGAAGTTAACTTTTTCGTTGAGGTAGGTTGTGCCGGTGTTGTGGAGGAATTTGTGTGTGTGGATGAGGATCTTGAATGTGATTCTCTTGTCTGTGGGGAGCCAGTGAAGGGACTTGAGGTGTGGTGAGATTTGTTTGTGGCGGGGGAGGCCCAGGATGAGGCGTGCGGCTGTGTGGTGCCGGCGTAGAGGGCGTTACCATAGTCCAGTCTGCTGCTGATGAGTGCGTGGGTTGCTGTCTTTCTGGTTTCTGGGGGAATCCATTTGAAGGATTTTTTTAGAGTGCGGAGTGTGTGGAAGCAGGAGGAGGTAAGAGCATTGATTTGTTGTGTCATGGAGAGGGAGGTGTCAAGGATGATGCCGAGGTTGCATGTGTGGTTTGCGGGGGTGGGTGCAGGGCCTAGGGCGGTGGGCCACAAGGAGTCGTCCCATGTGGTTTTGTAGGGGCCGAAGATGATGATCTCGGTTTTGTTTGAGTTGAGCTTGAGGTGGTTAGTGGTCATCCAGTTGGCGGTGTCAAGGAGAGCGGCGTGTAGGTTGGTTTTGGCAGTGGCGGGGTTGCGGGTGAGGGAGAGGATGAGTTGGGTGTCATCTGCATAGGAGAGGATAGTGATTCTGTGTACTCGGAGGATGTTGGCTAGGGGGATCATGTAGATGTTGAAGAGTGTGGGGCTGAGGGAGGACCCTTAGGGGACTCCGCAGGTGATCTTGGTAGTGTTGGAGTGGAAGGGTGGAAGGCGGACTCTCTGGGTCCGGTCGGTGAGGAAGGAGGTGAGCCAGCCTAAGGCTTTGTGGCAAATTCCTATGTTGTGGAGTCATGTGCGGAGTGTGTGGTGGCAGACGGTGTCAAAGGCTGCGGAGAGGTCTAGGAGGATGAGTGCGACGGTCTCGCCTTTGTCGACTGTGGTCCTGATGTTGTCAGTGCATGCAATGAGGGCGGTTTCTGTGCTGTGGTTTTTGCGGAACCCGGATTGTGAGGGGTCAAGAGTGTTGTTTGCTTCAAGGAAGTGGGATAGGCGGGTGTTGACTAATTTCTCTGCAACCTTGGTGGGGTAAGGGAGGAGGGAGTTGGGGCGGTAGTTGGAGAGGACCTCTGGGTCAGCTTGTGTTTTTTTTTTAGGAGAGCGGTGATTTCCGCATGCTTCCAGGTGTCTGGGTAGGTGGCGGAGTCCAAAGATGAGTTGATTGTGTTGCAGAGTATGGGGGCGATGGTTGGGCTAGTTTTGTTGTAGATGCAGTGTGGGTAGGGGTCAGAGGGGGAACCGGAGTGGATGGAGTTCATGGTTTTTTCGGTTTCTTCGTGTGTGGTGGGGGCCCAAGTGGAGAGTGTGGTGGGGGGGTCATGAGTGGGGGTTGGGTTGGGTGAGTGACGGGTGTGTGTGGTGGGTGTGTGTGGTATGAAGCTGTGGTGGATGTCCAGGATTTTGTGGAAGAAGTGGTTGGAAAGGGCGTCACAAAGGGGCTGTGTGTGGGTGGGGTCTATGTTGCTGGCTTTGGGTTTTGCAAGTTCATTGATGATGGTGAAGAGTTCTTTGCTGTTTTGAGAGTTGATGTCAAGGCGTGTCTTGTAGTGATCTCTTTTGGCTGTGCGTATGAGTTGGTGATGGGTGCGAATGGTGGTTTTGAGGGTGGAGAAGTTGGTTGTGGAAGGTTCTAGTCGCCATATTTTCTCAGCTTGGCGGCATTTGCGCTTGGAGTTCAGGGGTGAACCATGGGGCGTTCTTGATGTTGCGGGTGGCGATGTGTTTTCTGAGGGGGGCTAGTGTGTCGGCACAGGTAGTGATCCATTTGGAGAGGTTGTGTCCTCCTGTGTTAGGGTCGTTGGCGTGGGAGGGATTGTGGGCCTGTATTATGGTGGAGAATCTGGAGACTTTACCGAGCTTTAGACATGCTGACTTGGATGTGGAAAAGGTGCTGTTGGATTTGGATGAGGTTCATTGGAAGGCTTTGAGATAATATTGCTTGAGCTGTTGTTGGAGTAATTTAGGTGTACATATGGCATCCATGGTATATGGGGAGGAAGCACTGGTGTGGCTTTGTATACAGCAGTATTTACATATCCTTCCTGAGGAGCATCTGAGTGTTGAACACCATTCAAATCCATGAAAGCCAGTGGTATGAGTCTCACCATCTACAATGAGGTAGGTAACAAAAGCTGTTATGTGGGCACAGGTATAGCTCCTTGAAGAAATGTGTTGTTAGTCATTAGAAATTATTCAGGTGTCACTTTTTGGAATGTACATTTCTAATCCCTCTGGTCCCTTGTCTAGAAAAGACTGGATTTCAGTTGAGCATTGAGAGAACTTAGGTTCTTCCTTACTTACATTTTTGCTCAAAGGATGATATTAATTTAATAGGAATTGATCGAAAACCTAACTGCCTTTTTCAGTATCCACTCCACATACTGATAATCCAAATACAGCATTCTGTTGTTCAGAGGAGCCATTATAATTGCTCCTTCTAGTGTTATGTTTGTATGACAAAAGTCAAAAGGCTTGGTTGCCTGTATTGTTTTAAATGGGTGGTTATTCACAGTGTTTGAGGTTGAAAGGACACACCATAGTCATGGAAGCCTTAGAGAAGCTAACTGCACTCTTACCCCCTATCCTCAAGCTCTCCAGAGTTTATGACTTGAAGTTGTCAATTGAGTAAGATCTTTGGTATTTACAAAGTACATAACCTTTTCCTTTCTACCACTGTCAAACGTTCTCAGAAAAGGAGAGCTCCCTCTTTGTCTATACTCTGAAGTTCCACAACAGATTTTTCATTAGGTTTTTACACCTCTGAAGAGCAACTAAAGCCAGTATATTAAGGCATGTCTATTCAATCTTTAGGGAACTACTGTGATGGCAAATATGGCATCGGTCCTGTATGATAAGAATGAGTGGAAAACCCCTGACAAGTTTAACCCGGAACATTTCCTGGAACATGGAGAATTTAAGAAGCGTGACTCCTTTCTGCCTTTCTTGATTGGTAAGATGGAAATCATTGGTCCATATGCTGAATGGTAAAGCATTGTGTTGTATTTTGTGTTTTTCATTACCAGTATGTCTGAGTGGGCTTCTGGAATGGTGAGAGAGAATGATGTAATACAATCTTGGTCTGTTGTCTGGAGTGGAAGCTAGAAGAGCGTTGGAGTTAGAGAGAGGATGGAGTCTATACCAGACATACCTGCTTTTGCTAAACCTAGAGGCCTATTATTTAAAAAACATACTTCCGACCTATGTGGTTCCAGACTATTCTGCCTTCTAACTACAACACATGCCTTCATAATGTGATGACAATACATTAATTGATTATAATGCAATACAATTGATGTGAACTGTGTATCAGTAGTCACCAATAGGACCTACTGTTGCATGTGATAAAATAATTTCCCAAAGCACCTTTTGCAGAAATAACTTTGCCAAAACATAGTTTACTTTAACTTAATTTTTCTGTTTCCAGCAAGTTTTGACTTTTGTAACTGAGCCTTTTTCCTGCTAGAATGCTAAGCTTTTTTGTTTGCTGTTTGGGTACTTTGTACCTTCATAATCTTTCCACATAAGGTATCTACCCTAAATTTGTGATTTGTTTTCAGTATCCTGGGGATTCCAAAGGTACCCAGCATTTGTGGATATATTTTGTTTCATGGGGGAAAAATGGGCAAAAAGCTGCATAACAAAGCAGTTTTTTTGCTAAAAATTTCATCAACAAAAAACTTGCTCTGCTAGCATAGCCATCTTCCCAGTTTTCCGAACAAGCACAGTTGCATCAAAAAACATTTTTACCACAATTTTTGTATTTTTCCAAAAAGTAGTTCATTTTTCCTATTTTTTTTGTTTCAAACTACTTGCAGTTTGTGGTGGAAACAGATACAGAATCCATTGATGACCCTGAAAAGCTATACATTTCCAAAAACTAGACAAAATTCTGAATTTAGGTTAAGGAGTCATTTGTGTAGGTCTCTCACTGTTTTCTCAAGGAAACTAAAGCCTTGATTACGAGTGTGGCAGTCTTAAGACCGCCACACCCGCAGTGGCGGTCTTACTGCTGCAGACCCTATGGTAAAGACCGCCATATTACAAGTACGGCAGTTTGCCCAAAGCCAGGTGATAGGAACTTTAAGACTCACCAGTTTGCAAAATGCCCTCTGAATCTGAGTATGGGTAACCACTAATTTAGAGGGGCACAAATAACCACTGTTCAGTCGGCACTGACATATCATAATAAGATACTACTCTACATTTAAAAAGGCATAGAAATTCACTGAAAGAAACAAAGGTTAAAGTTAAGGTATACTTACGTAAGGTAGAAAGATTTTAACTTTGAAATTTACTGCAAAATTGGACTTATAGATGTCTTCTAATAAAATATGAAGGTTTTAAAACAAAACACTGAATCTCACCAGTTACATGTAAACAGCATAAGTACAACACACAGCTTTCAGGCACTGCTAATGACATCTCACATTACATCACTGATGATATCTGAAATCCATGGTGGTGCAAGTTATATTTAGGTCGATTACATATAACTGGTTAATTTCAGTGGCCAGAAATGTTCGCACTACTCTTGCAGAGTACATAGGGACCCATTGTAAACAAAGATGTACCCCCTTTTAATGCCTGTTCTGAGCAGGCATAAAAAGTTCCAAAACAATTGACGCAATCTGTTAGGTTTCCTTGCGCCATTTTTTCGGGCCCTCCTAATGGGTAAAGCCCATGTTGCATACATTATTCCAGGCGCAGGCATAATGTGGTGCAAAGGATTACAAAGTGGCGCAATACAAGCATTGCTCCACTTTGTCAATATGGTGCGGGGATTTTGGCCTTGTTGGGCCACATTAGTGTCAGAAACAATTATGCTAATGTGGCGCAAGGAGGCGCTAGGGGCTCTTAAATATGCCCCTATGTATATTACTTACCAGCGGTCGCCAGTAGATAGTTATGGTTAGGACCTATATATATATATGTTCGATGGCATGTGTAGCTGCAGATACACATGCTGTGCACAGTCCGCCATCTGGTGTTGGGCTCGGAGTGTTACAAGTTGTTTTTCTTCGAAGAAGTCTTTTCGAGTCACAAGACCGAGGGACTCCTCCCATTTCGACTCCATTGCGCATGGGCGTCGACTCCATCTTAGATTGTTTTTTTTCCGCCATCGGGTTCGGACGTGTTCTTTTTCGCTCCGTGTTTCAGGTCGGAAAGTTAGTTAGAATCTCTGAAAAAAACGTCGGTATTGTTTGCGTTCGGTATCAGGTTAGTTAGAACAAATCGACACCGAATTTTGAAGAGCTCCGGTGGCCCTTTGGGGTTTTTTCGATCCCCCGTCAGGGCCTGGTCGGCCCGGCCACGTGCGACTTCAAGGCTGATGGAACGGACCCCATTCCGCTTCTGCCCAAAATGCCATAACAAGTATCCGTATACGGATCAGCATCTGGTCTGTAACTTGTGCTTGTCTCCCGAGCACAAGGAGGATACTTGTGAAGCCTGTCGAGCGTTTCGGTCGAGGAAGACATTAAGAGACCGAAGAGCCAGAAGACTGCAGATGGCGTCCACGCCGACAGGACAAGAGCGTTTCGAGGAAGAAGAAGAAGCTTTCTCCAACCATGAGTCGGACTCTGAAGAGCTCGACGCCGAAGAAACGCCGAAAACCGTGAGTAAGACGTCGAAACTCAAGACTCACAAGAAGTCAACAAAAGCCCAGGGGACGCCACCGCCAAAAAGGCCATGGCTTAACACGAAAATTAGGTGACCGATCCAAGGCACCGAAAAAGGGCAGGCTGGTGTCGAAGTCATCCGACTCCGGTCAAGATACCGCCACACAGCAACCTCGGAGCTGAGACAGCGGCTCCGAGAAGATTCAGCACCGAGACAGCGGCACCAAAGAAGTTCGGCCCGAGACACCACGCCGAAAATAAAAAAGGTTTCTTCGGAGCCTAAAGAGACGTCCGAAAAAATTTCGGTTCCGAAACATCCAGCCTCGGAGCCGAAAACAGGTTCCTACACAGAGGAACAAGGATTAACCTCCCAAATGCAAAAGCATAAATTCAGAGAGGAACTTGAAGTTGTAGAGCCAGACTATACACAGAGAAGGCTTCACATTCATGAGGACACAGGGAAAATAACCACTCTTCCCCCAATTAAAATAAAAAGAAAACTTGCCTTTCAACAAAAAGACAAGCAGCCACAGGCAAAGGTGGCAAGGAAGACAACTCCACCACCGTCTCCACCACCATCAATGCACGCATCACCAATAACAACTCCACCACTGATGCACTCCCCAGCTCATACTACAATGAGTCAGGATGATCCCGATGCATGGGACCTTTACGATGCTCCAGTATCGGACAACAGCCCAGACTCGTACCCTGCAAGGCCGTCACCACCTGAGGACAGTACATCTTACACACAGGTGGTCGCAAGGGCAGCTGCTTTTCACAACGTCACCTGGCATTCCGAACCAATTGAGGATGACTTTTTGTTTAACACCCTATTCTCCACCCATAGCCAATACCAAAGCCTACCTATGCTCCCAGGAATGCTAAAACATTCAAAACAAATCTTTCAAGAGCCAGTTAAAGGCAGAGCCATAACTCCAAGGGTGGAAAAGAAGTACAAGCCACCGCCAACAGATCCAGTTTATATTACAACGCAATTAACACCAGATTCAGTAGTTGTCGGGGCAGCTCGTAAGAGAGCGAACTCTCATATCTCAGGGGACGCACCACCTCCAGACAAGGAGAGTCGCAAATTTGATGCTGCAGGCAAAAGGGTTGCAGCACAAGCAGCAAACCAATGGCGCATTGCCAATTCACAGGCACTTTTGGCACGTTATGATAGAGCTCATTGGGATGAAATGCAGCATTTCAAAGAACACTTACCCAAAGAGTTCCAGAAAAGGGCGCAACAAGTGG